>NC_088794.1:46290333-46590730 GCF_011386835.1 Chrysemys picta bellii | reverse complement strand
TGTTTGGCCGTAAGGTCTACTCAGCCGGAGGGCTACAACTGAGAGCGGCGAACCAACAGGCGTTACTGAGCCGCTACAATTTCAACTCCTGGAACTCTATGGGGAAGTTTAAGGAGTTGATTCCCCAAGAGTCCAGGGAAGAGTTTGGAGCCATGGTAGAGGAGGGCAAGAAGGTGGCTCGGACCTCCTTGCAGGCCTCCTTGGACATTGCAGACTCAGCGGCGAGGACCCTGGCTTCGGGCATCGCTATGCGCAGGATCTCCTGGCTTCAGGTTTCGGGTTTGCCTCCGGAGCTGCAGCAAACCCTACAAGATCTGCCTTTTGAGGGGCATGGATTGTTCTCGGATAAGACGGACTCCCGCCTGCAGAGCCTCAAGGACTCGAGAACAATCATGCGCTCCCTGGGGATGCATGTTGTGGGCCCCCAGCGCAGGCCATTTAGGCCGCAACCTCAGCGCTTCTACCCCCCCCCGCCTCGTCAGAGACAAGACTCGGCCCGGAGGCGAGGGCGAGGTGGTAGAAGAAGGTGGACCGGCCCTCAAACCGGCCAGAACCAGGGGCCACCTCGACCACCTTCAGGCCCCAGGCAGAACTTTTGAAGGTGCGGTCGAGGACGGCGCCCCAGTCATCCCCCAGGATCCAGCCCCCTCCTTTCGGGATCGCCTCTCCCACTTCCACCGTGCTTGGTCCCTTATAACTTCGGACCGTTGGGTCCTCCGCACGGTGGAGAGGGGATACGCTATCCAGTTTTCTTCTATCCCCCCCTCCTCCCCCCCTTCCCCGTCCCTCTTCAGGGACCCTTCTCACGAGCAACTTCTTATACAGGAAGTTTCTACGCTCCTCGCTATGGGGGCCATAGAGGAGGTTCCAGTGGAATTAAGGGGCAGGGGATTCTACTCCCGTTATTTCCTCATCCCCAAGTCCAAAGGAGGTCTGCGACCCATCTTGGACTTGCGCGGACTCAACAAATTCGTAGTAAAGTTGAAGTTCCGCATGGTCTCTCTGGGGGCCATTATCCCTTCCCTCGATCCTGGAGACTGGTTTGCCGCCCTCGACATGAAAGACGCATACTTTCACATTGCTATTTTCCCGCCTCACAGACGCTTCCTCCGATTCGTGGTAAACAGGGTGCACTACCAATTTGCAGTCCTTCCCTTCGGACTATCTTCGGCCCCACGGGTCTTCACGAAATGTATGGCTGTCGTGGCAGCGTACCTTCGTCGGCAAGGGATACAGGTGTTCCCGTACCTAGACGACTGGCTGGTACGCGGTCGCACCAAGGAACAAGTTCGCGATCACGTCCACATAATAGTGCGCACATTCAACAAGTTGGGTATCCTACTCAACAAGGACAAATCCACTCTAGAACCTACCCAGAGAATAGAATTCATCGGTGCGGTTCTAGACTCCAGACGCGCACAAGCCATCCTGCCAGACAATCGCTTTTGCACCATCACGAGCCTCATTCAAGGGCTCAAGGCCTTCCCAACTACCACGGTGAGGTCGTGCCTTACCCTGCTGGGTCACATGGCTTCCTGCACGTACGTAACCAGGCATGCCAGACTTCGGCTTCGCCCACTCCAGACCTGGGTGTCATCAATATACCGCCCACATCGGGACAGCCTGAACATGGTGGTCACGGTCCCGAACTCGGTCCTGACCTCCCTCACCTGGTGGCTAGATCACAGTGTGGTTTGCGAGGGGATGCCGTTTCACGCCCCACAACCCTCTCTGCACCTGGTCACAGACGCTTCATCTCTGGGTTGGGGCGCCCATCTCAACGAGCACCATACCCAGGGCCTGTGGACTGCACCTCAGCTAGCCCTGCACATCAATGTTCGGGAACTGATGGCGGTGCGCCTGGCGTGCCAGGCATTTCTCAATCTCCTACGTGGCCGCTGTGTGTTAGTTCTCACCGACAACACCACGGCCATGTTTTACATCAACAAGCAGGGAGGAGCACGTTCGTCAATTCTATGCCAAGAGGCCATTCGCCTGTGGGACTTCTGCATCGCCCACTCAATCCATCTCACGGCATCGTTCCTCCCTGGAGTCCAGAATACTCTGGCGGACCGGCTCAGCAGGTCCTTTCAAACGCACGAGTGGTCTATCCGTCCGGACATTATACATTCCGTCTTCCAGAAGTGGGGGTTTCCCCACATAGACCTGTTTGCATCTCGAGACAACAGGAAGTGCCACGTGTTCTGCTCCCTGCAAGGTCGAGCTCCGGGCTCCCTCTCGGATGCGTTTCTCCTTCCCTGGAAAGACCACCTGTTTTATGCCTTCCCTCCGTTTCCTCTGGTCCACAAGGTACTGCTCAAATTGCGCAGAGACCAGGCACAGGTAATTCTGATCGCTCCAGCGTGGCCGAGACAACATTGGTACACCACGCTGTTGGAACTCTCGGTTCGGACACCGATCCCGCTTCCGTTGTATCCGGATCTCATCACGCAGAACCACGGCCGGCTGCGTCACCCCGACCTGCAATCACTCCACCTCACGGCGTGGCTGCTCCATGGCTCACCCAGGCAGAGCAACAGTGTTCTCACTCTGTCCAACAGATTCTGCTGAGCAGTAGGAAGCCCTCAACACGGACCACATACTTGGCCAAGTGGAAGCGGTTCTCCTGTTGGTGCGAACAGCGAGCCACGTCCCCGTTGCACGCACCTATCCCTCTCATTTTGGAATATCTCCTATCCCTAAAACAGCAAGGGTTGGCGATATCTTCAATTAAAGTTCACCTGGCCGCTATATCGGCCTTCCATCCAGGGGAACTCGCGTCCTCGGTATTCTCTAACCCGATGGTCGTTAGATTCCTCAAGGGCTTAGACCGGACGTACCCACAACAACGTCAGCCCGTTCCGACGTGGGACCTCAACCTGGTTCTCTCCAAGCTCACAGGTCCTCCATTCGAGCCACTGGCCACCTGTTCACTTCTGTACCTGTCCTGGAAGACAGCCTTCCTCGTAGCCATCACCTCAGCAAGGCGCGTTTCTGAACTCAGGGCGCTTACATCCGAGCCCCCTTACACAGTTTTCCACAAGGATAAAGTGCAGCTTCGTCCACATCCTGCCTTTCTCCCTAAGGT
Organism: Chrysemys picta bellii; assembly: GCF_011386835.1. NCBI lineage: Eukaryota > Metazoa > Chordata > Testudines > Emydidae > Chrysemys > Chrysemys picta. Next base: position 46,587,642 of record NC_088794.1, on the reverse strand, counting down.
GGTTTCTCCTTTTCATATCAACCAGGATATATTTCTCCCGGTCTTTCATCCTAAACCACATGCTACTCGCCAGGATCAACGTTTGCATTCTCTGGACGTGCGAAGGGCCCTGGCCTTCTATATTGACCGCACAAAGCACTTTAGAAAGACGACGCAACTCTTCGTTGCAGTGGCCGACCGAATGAAAGGATCACCGGTCTCCTCACAACGCCTATCCTCCTGGATTACGTCTTGCATCCGGACTTGCTACGACCTGGCAGGTGTCTCAGTACCACACCTCACCGCTCACTCCACGAGGGCCCAAGCTTCCTCGACGGCTTTCCTGGCGCAAGTTCCGATCCAGGACATTTGTAGAGCTGCGGTTTGGTCGTCAGTCCACACGTTTACAGAACACTATGCACTAGTGCAGCAGTCCAGGGACGATGCTGCCTTCGGATCAGCAGTTTTGCACACAGCAATGTCTCACTCCGACCCCACCACCTAAGTTGGGCTTGGGAGTCACCTAATGGAATGGATATGAGCAAGCACTCGAAGAAGAAAAGACGGTTACTCACCGTTGTAACTGTTGTTCTTCGAGATGTGTTGCTCATATCCATTCCAAACCCGCCCTCCGTCCCCACTGTCGGAGTAGCCGGCAAGAAGGAACTGAGGGGGCGCCGGGTCGGCTGGGGTATATATTCAGCGCCATGAAGGCGCCACTCTAGGGGGCTCCACAGCCGACCCGCCGGTGTTGCTAGGGTAAAATCTTCCGACGATCGTGCACGCGGCGCGCACACACCTAATGGAATGGATATGAGCAACACATCTCGAAGAACAACAGTTACAACGGTGAGTAACCGTCTTTTCTCTCTTCTTGGCTTCTGTATGTTCTCCCCATGTATCTACCACCCTGTTTCCTCCTGTGCCTTAGGATTTTTAAAAATCTTTTATCCAGGAAATATTTAGAGCATATTGTTTCATTATAAAAGGTGACAAAGCACTTGATTTTCTGAGAGTGTGGAAGGTGGAATGCACTGGCAGTGTATAAACTGTGTTGCTCTCAGAGGTGGCTCTGCCATTGGGATGGCTGGGGCACTGCCACACTGAAGGAACTGAGAACATAGATCAGTATGAAATATGCCTTCAACCCATTCTGTGTGTGCCATTCACATCTGATAGTTAACAGGGAGTAGTGCTTCCATCTATCTTCAAGATGAAGGATCTGTGTGGACAGCTAATCCACTGTCCCCAGACTAGGCAGTAGCTGCATTCGTTCAGATAAACGTTTCTCCTCAAAATTTTTGTTTGTTTATTCCAGTTTCAGCCTAAGTAGATGCAAGAAGTATTTGGGAGCCTTCTGGGAAAGCCTAATCTTGTGATAATTCCAGCTGAATTAAACTTCTGGGTTGTGCTGTGAATGAAACCCAAACTCCCCATCTATGTGACGTCATCCCGTCATTGCTGGGTATTCATGGAATTTCTTTTTATTGACAGGCCGACTAAAAACCTTTGAATGTGATCTCTATGTGTGTGGCTGTCTGGAGATCTGCGTATCATTAAGGGGGATTGAGTTTGGCACTCCGTCCCTTTTGAGCAAGGTTAATTCTGACAGTGAGCAAAGAAGACAAAGTTCAGACCCTCCTAGTGAGTCACAGTCCTCAGCCTGAATGGTGAGAACATATACACGCTGGATTTACCTTCCAGGAGGAAAAGCTGAACAACCATTGGGGAGCCCATTAGGAATGGTGTAAGGTGTTATTCCTTTTTCCTTTGGGACCCATTTCTGCCCCCATCTCTTCCATTGGCTTCAGTCAGAGTACAACTGGGGCTTTTGTAAGTGTGTATATTTAAGTGCTGGTGGAAAGGCTGTAAATAGACAGCTTCGGAGAGTGAAGTCCTGTGTTTGGCCTCCGAACAAGTATAACACAAGCAGCACCACTGCAAGCTGCTTCCTTCTCTTTTAGGCAAGTAAAACCAAATTGCCCCAATTTACCAAGCAATGATGAAGCAGGTTGGTGCCCCGGAGTCCATCTACTGTTGCTTTAGATTTGGGGGACAGTCTGTGAACACAGGGTTTGAGCCAAAGCTCATTGAAGTCAGTGGGGGCAGGGAAGTCTTTCAATTGACTTCAGTGAATAGACTTTGGGTTGGCAAACAGGGCTGCAGCCTGCCTGGTGCATCACTGTCTTCTGATTGACTCATTTTAAAGGCAGTTTCCTTTACTGACCAAGCAAGCGGAACTATGTTAGCTCACTAGGTAGACGCTGGAATTGTTGCAGGACTGAAATTGTTAATGTGAGTTAATGCTTTTAGCACATGGAAAAACTCTGGGGAGTGGTAGGGGGAGAGGAGAGGTGGCAGGAATATGTGCTGTACTGGATTTTGTGCATGTGCCCCACTGCCATCTACTGGAAATGTAGAAAGGTCAGCTCGTATGTATTTTATCCTTCTGGTAGAAGGGCATCTTCTTATGCCTTTGGGGCTTAATCATGAGAACCGCTTGAGGAAATATCTCCCAGTTTGCACAATAAAATCTACCACAGTGTCCAGCATGATATAGCTATTTTCAAGGCAATCTGCATATACATTCTGAAACACTTTTTGGAAAAGTTAAAGCAGGTTAGTTTTGGGGGGAGGCTGTACTGCGAGAACTCCCTGATGAAATGATCTCAAAAATTGTTCCAGGCACTCAGCTGACATACCAAATGTGAAACCAATATGTGCATGTGAATTTTAGAGCACTTTGAGCAGCACTTTCCATTTAGAGGTGATTTTTCAACCTTGACGGTGCTGCTGCAAAGGCTGCCTCATGATACTTCACTCAGTACAGACCATTTGGAAATTTAACATAAAATATTTAAAGGTTTATATTTATATTGCTTAATACAGGTAGTTGTTATCCCTCAACCCCTTTGTGAATAGGAAATAATACATTCTTGAGATACAGTATCTCCGTTCTAGGGAGAGCTTCTAGCTTGAAACCACTTGCATTTCCTGTTCACCGCCTCCGCTGCAGCTTTGTGTAAACTCCAGATGTTTCAGGTCCTCCAGCTGAGCCTGGGGAGCATCCCCTGTTAAAATGTATTGGTGCCTATAACTTTCCTTGGTCCTTGCCCACAGATAACGGGAAAAAATTTAAGCCCCAGGAAAATCAGTGACCAGTTTTCAAAAGCTTCTCAGATGCCAGCGTAGGTGCTCCTCCGCACCCTAACTAGGAGCCATTGAAAACATCTAAAGGAGCTCATCTTGCGATGCGGAAATATGGACACTCCCCCAACCCCAAATCTAAGTTTTACTGCACTCCTCCTGGGGATCCTCGTGGCTTCTCACTTTTAGCTGGGGTCAAGCTGAGGAAGATAATCAGCTGATGGCAGCAAAACCCATTACATAGTGCAGGGTTTTCAACCTTTATTCACTTGCAGATCCCTAAAAAATTTCAAATGGAGGTGCTGACCCCTTTGGAAATCTTAGACACAGTCTGCAGACCTGGAAGGGTCCACGGACCACAGGTTGAAAACCACTGATGTAGTGGGTTTGTTAAGCATTCAGAGCCGGATTCCGATACTCTTATGACGCATAGTATCGTACTCCACAAGCAGTCCCACTGAAGTGTGAATAAGGGTATCAGAACTTGCCCTTCAGTGAATAGGCAAGTGGGATTCTTTTTTGGAGGCCAAATTTATGGACTAATTTGTGACTATGCAACAAACCCAGAGCAATGGGCAGCGCATTGTTGTGCTGCCCGAGGAGCAGACCTGCAGGCAGATTGTGACTCTCCCCTTGCTCAAGAGAAAAGCATCATGCACAAGCCCTATACCTGGTGCAGTGCACTTCCCTCAGTTCAGCTATCCTGGAGAACATGTTGTGGGGTGAAGCCATAGTTCCATCCACTCCCTGCCCCTGCCATTTGGAGAAGTAGTAGCAGCTCTGCAAGAGGCTATGCCTGCCTCTCTGCTTCTCCCTGTGATGTTGGTAACTGGCACAGGGAAATAAGGACGTGCTGTATGCTCCCTTACTCCCTGGCACAACTGTGCAAACCAGGCCACAGGTGCGCCCGATTCTAACACTTTGCATGTACAGAGCATCGATGAGAGGTTGCCCACTGGCGTCATGGAGGCTACTCCTGTATATAACTGCTCACCAGAGTAACCTGTTCACAATTGGACCCACAGCACCTTTAATCCAAAGATTTCCATAGATGGTGTTTCCCTGTGTATCTCTGCTGTGTTTGGGTAAAAGGAAGACTTCCATTGGCACATTTGTGGTTGTTTGCTGCTCTGTGACCCTTTGTGGAATGATTCCCTATAGCCCTTATGGGGCAGCTCTGTGACCCTTGTGGCTTGGTATAAGTGCACTTTCCAGCTAATGTTAAGAGAACTGTGTAAAGTAGAAAACATGACCCTGTGTTGGTATTTTAGGGATTTGACAGTACTGCTGGCCTATCATTCCCATGCTGGTTGTACTGATCCTTTGTTAAAAGTCTCCTGCATACCACTGGGGAGGGGAGGGATTTTGGTTTGTATAAAGAATTTCTGTGAATATAAGGCACGGGGGGACCATTTGTCCCAAAGTTGTTTTTCTTTAGGACTAGTTAGAACTTGGTCTGTGCACTAAAGAAGCATAAAAATAAATCCGTTAATGATTTGCTTTTGAATCATAGAATATTGAACATAGTTTCTGGAAAAAGTTCAGGTGTGGAATCCATGTGCAAGGCAGAGCTGAGAGAGAGAGAGGCATGACCTAGTGACAGCCTTGGAGCCCGCCACCCCTGAGTTCAAATGCCGGCTCCACCGCTGACTTCTACTGTGGTCTCAGACAAATCGCTTAGGGCCTGATTTTTTCAGAGGTGTTGAGCGCCACAGCATTCAAGCACCTCTAAAAATAACATTCCTCTGTCCCAGTCTCCCCTCACAGGGGTTTGTGAGACGCTGTGCTTGTAAATTGCTTTAGCGAGAAGTTCTGTGTAATGCTAGTTGCTAACACAGCAAAATAGACTCAGGTTGGTATGTGATCATTTCCAAAGATTGCTATCATTATTTATTATTACCTGTATTGCGGTGGTGCCTAAGAGCCCTAGTCATGGGCCACTTAGAATAAAATAAATGAAACCACAGAACAGAGTAAGTGGTCTGTTCCGCAGGAGCTTCTGGAAAGGAAGAGCTTGCTTGTCAGCTTACTTTCCCCCAGTCTCTCAGCTGTAAACTTTTCAGTGAACAAATTGGATATGATTTTGATTTTCTTGAACCTAAAGGATGATGGGTCTGATCCAAAGTTCCCTGGAGTCAATGAAAAAACTCCCTTGTTGACTTCAACGGGCAAGGCACGAGTCAGGCTGGCGCCACACAAACCTCCCACATTCAGTACAGTCAGTGCATGTGTGTGCAAAATGCATGTCAGGCTGGTACAGTTATGTGAAAGTTCAAAAGAAGCTATGCATTCAGTAAGGGATATTCATGGATTTGTGCTCCTACACCTCAAAGTTCTCCACATCTGCCATCTCCAGTGCTGGGCCTCTTCAGAGAAGAGGCTGTCAGTCGTGCCAGATTCTCTGATGGTTTTGTGATATGCACAAATGTCTACAGGGGGTTACAGTGTTGCCAACTCTCATGATTTTTGTCATGAGTCTCCTGAGAATTGTTTTCCTCAAAGCCCCACCTCCTGGAGTCACATGGATATGTGATGATTTCAGCCTTCATTCTTAAAGAAAAAGTAAGTTTCTAGCCCTCATAGTTGTGGAGAAAAAGCTTCAAAATGTGACCCCAGTGCACCCTAAAGGCTCAAGAAACAGAAGGCAAATAAAAAGAACACACAATCTCATGATTTTTGGTGAGTGATTTTTTTTCTTTCAACATTTGGGGTTGGCAATACTAGGGTTAGGATGCAGACACTGCATTGATTTTTGCATGTGTCCTAATCAGATGATGAACCCAACTGCAACTATTTGAATAAAGGGATTTCAGCCTAAGAGCACACAGCAGTTCAACCAGTTTGATGGGATCGGCTGAGAGGAAGTTACAGAATAGGCACCTCTTTGATAGCATGCCCTTCTGCAATGAAATGGGATTTTTTTTTTTGAGTGAAGATGATGTGGTTTTGTATGCATTGCATAACGACTTACATCCTATGAGAACAAAAATCACAGGAGCAGTTGTGGAAGGAGATGCGAGCTACTGAATGGGAACAAGATATCTTGAACTATCCCATCCATCAAGGAAAGTGGCTGCCTGTCCTGGTGAGGACCATGTCAACCTTTTGCTCTAAGGGGATGCTGTGCATAATTAAGAGTTACTATGATGTGAGACTTCACATGTTGTATTGGCTGAGCAATTCGTGTTGGAGCCTCTGTTAGACTGGATTTATATTTGAGCTGCAGCCATAACACTCTGGGGTGTAGTGTCATCTGATTTCTCAAACTAAGTCGGGTTTGGCCTGGTCAATACTGTCTGTATTAAATCAGTGCCCTGGCATGGTGTCAGGGGCACTGTGCTGCTGGAATTACCTGTCCACTTTCCCATAAGAGGATAAAACTGAGATCTGAACCACTTGTGGTCATCCAAGATCTCACGGCAGGCACTTTTCACAAGACTTTGTGTGTGTTAGCCCTGATATTCCAGTATCTAAACTCCAGTCTGGTGAATTCCTTTCCACTGTTTATAGTGTCTTCTTCCTTCAGTGCCATAACTGCTGTGCACTTTTAAAGAGCTGCCATGTTGTGTTCCACGTGTGGTTGCATTTCACTGGCCAATGAAGTAATTTGTGCATGCTACACTTATCAGGCCAATCCCAAGTGTTCAAACAGCATGTCAATCACCCCCCACCCAAAAGAGCTTACAAATCATAAGGTTTTATAAAATAATAAATGTTGTGTCTTTGTATTTAGAGCCTTTAGGGTTTATATTTTCTAGCCATTTTCTGCAACAACTAAGTAAATAAGAGCTTAACTTTTTAAAATGAAAGCTGAGATTCTTATGTGAAGGCGTGATCTTTACATGAGTGCACAAATCGGGAGCGGGGGTAGTGCAAGAAGTCTTCCCTTCCTCAGCCTCATCAGCTCTAGCAATGTTATTGCAAATCTTGTGATATTTGATGGTTTTCTTAAAGCCCCAGGTCTTGGAGTCCTGTGATTGTGCAAGAATCTCAGCTTTTATTTACCCACCCATAAGTTTCAGGCCTCCGTGTCTCCACAGAGAAGTTTGAAAACATGCTAAAAAAACAGACGGCAAATGAAAAGAACCTAATATTATTTTCAAAAATCTCATGATTTTTCAGCCAACCTCACAATTTTGGGGAGTCCTGACTTATTACGTTGGAATGTTCTGAAACATGGTGACGCTGCATCACTTTTCTCCCTCTGTATGGGAGTCAGGCACGTTTGGGCTCCCTCTCTTGAATACAGGGATTGCTGACTGCTAATGTCTCACTTCAGAAAGAGCAGGGAACATGGCCACGGCTCGGGTTCCTCTCCACACTGTCCAGAAAAGCTGGCTGGCTACAGCGAGGAGTGCAAATTGCAACCCTGAGAGTGGTGTACAGAGCTCTGGGAGGCACACTGCCCCCTGGAACCATGGTGTGAGGCAGCTCTGCATCATTCCCAACATGGACCAGTGCCTGCAAAGAACAATCTGATTCCTAGCAGTAACTAACAGTTATTATTTACAGCATTTCTAGTTATTTTTTTCCGGCTGATGTCACTGGAAATATACTCTACATTGTTACTGCCTCCCCACGTGGCCAAAGCCTTCTACCAGGGGTGAGTCTGCTAGTGAAGCATTCCAACTCTGACTCCACGTAAATAAACAAATGTCTCAAGAAGTCCTCCAAGGCCTGAGGTTGGGGGTCTTGTGGACTTGGCAGCAGGAAGAAAACCATCAAGAATGGATTTTTGTTTTGTTTTGTTTTGGGGTAGATTTGAATAACATGAGTTTCCGAGCAGGAAGATTGCACATAAATAACTGGATTTGTCTGAGGAATAGTCTTCTTATTGAAGGGGAAAGGAATTTCTTTTCAATTCTATTATCATTTCCTACCAATTTATTCTTCAAGTGAACTTGAGGTTCTAACTACCAATTAAAGAAAACAAACCCTTGTCTCTGAGAACAAAGCTTTTCCCCAGCTTGGTAATGCAATTGCATGGCCACGTTCTCCACTTCATTACATGCCTGCAACTGCTCTGAAGCCAATGGTGTAACTGACTAAAGAATTTGGCCCACACTGTTTACATTTCAAGCCCATCTGTAGTACAATGGATGATCCAGATCAGGACTTTGCCATAGGCCAGGGGAGTCTGGATCCAGTATTTAGTTGCAGAGATGGGGTCAGCCGCGATTTGCGTCTGGATCTGAACTTCCCCAAAGTGGAGTGTTTTAGACTTGGGGTTTCAGTCTCTGATGCATGAGGATTTGGGAACCAATAGATTCCTACCAGTCCAGCACCATACAATTTTATTCTGTAGAATGTCTTTCATTAAAATGGTATCCCAAGATGTTTTATGGAGTCAAATAAAAAGAAAGGAAAAAGAGAGAGAGAAATGATGGGAAATAAAATATCCTTTCCTGTGAGACTGAATGTCTGGTAGAAATTTACAAAGGTTGCTCCAGATGGAAACACCTGCAGGAGAGAAGACCCTTGCATCAGTAATAACCAGATTATATGGAAGGACTGCGAGAAAGGCCCATGCCAGACAAACAGACAGATCTTGTAGGTGGGGTTGAGGGAGACAAGGGGCCAAATTCTGCTCTTGATTACACTAGCATAAATCCAATGTCACTCCTCTAGATTTACACTAGTGTCACTGAGATCAGAATTCAGTAGCCTGGAGCAGTATTTGGTGAGTTTTAAAATCGTGGTGCCACATTATTAACTGTGTAACCTCACTGTCTTTACTGGAGTTCCACCGTGCATTTTCCCTAAGGAATAGGATTTTGAATTGGATCCTGAGATGAACTGAGAGCCACTGGTGATGCTGAAAGGCGCAGGTGATGTGGCCAGCCTTCTTTTTGTTCCTGGTGTTTTATAAAACAAGTACTGGATGAAACTAATACGCTAAAGGCAAGAAATAATGTCACTGCTGGTCCTTGAAGGAAAAAAAAAAGTGCCCTGATGAATAGCTTCTGCTGCTGCCAACCTCCTTCTCCTTATGCTGACTTCTGAGAGTGAGAAAGCACATCTCCCTAGCCAGGTACCTAGTGGAGATTAGACACCAGGGAGAAGTGAAGCAGAATGGATTCTTCAGTTCAGGAGAGAAGAATAGAATGGGAAGAGCTAGAATCATAGAATCATAGAATATCAGAGTTGGAAGGGACCTCAAGAGGTCATCTAGTCCAACCCCCTGCTCAAAGCAGGACCAATTCCCAGCTAAATCATCCCAGCCAGGGCTTTGTCAAGCCGGGCCTTAAAAACCTCCAAGGAAGGAGACTCCACCACCTCCCTAGGTAACGCATTCCAGTGTTTCACTACCCTCCTAGTGAAATAGTTTTTCCTGATATCCAACCTGGACCTCCCCCACTGCAACTTGAGACCATTGCTCCTTGTTCTGTCATCCGCCACCACTGAGAACAGCCGAGCTCCATCCTCTTTGGAACCCCCCTTCAGGTAGTTGAAGGCTGCTATCAAATCCCCCCTCATTCTTCTCTTCTGGAGACTAAACAATCCCAGTTCCCTCAGCCTCTCCTCATAAGTCATGTGCTCCAGACCCCTAATCATTTTTGTTGCCCTCTGCTGGACTCTTTCCAATTTTTCCACATCCTTCTTGTAGTGTGGGGCCCAAAACTGGACACAGTATTCCAGATGAGGCCTCACCAATGTCGAATAAAGGGGAACGATCACGTTCCTCGATCTGCTGACAATGCCCCTACTTATACAGCCCAAAATGCCGTTAGCCTTCTTGGCAACAAGAGCACACTGTTGACTCATATCCAACTTCTCGTCCACTGTGACCCCTAGGTCCTTTTCTGCAGAACTGCTACCTAGCCATTCGGTCCCTAGTCTGTAGCAGTGCATGGGATTCTTCCGTCCTAAGTGCAGGACTCTGCACTTGTCCTTGTTGAACCTCATCAGGTTTTTTTCGGCCCAATCCTCTAATTTGTCTAGGTCCCTCTGTATCCGATCCCTACCCTCTAGTGTATCTACCACGCCTCACTAGTGCTGAGTGTTGTAGCTGGTGTGGTGGTGATGTATGGATTTCATGCAGCCTATTATTTGACTACCTGGTTACTTTGCTTTTAAATTAGATCTATTACCAGTATGGAGTCATGTTTACATCACTTAATGTTGTATGGGTGAAATTTTCAGATAGAATGTAGGTCACTTAGACATTAATGTACCTGATTTGCAGGTACAAACCAGTACTCAGGCATCATAGAGATACACAGTGATCCCCAAATAATTGCAGGCACAAATTGTGGATCCAAAAACAGAGGCCAGGTTTTGAAAGTCTGGCCCCATTTAACTAGATATCCTGTTCCTGGTAGCTGCAGTGGGGGATGGGTGTTAAAATGATGATACTTGGCTTTTAAACTGCACTTTTCATTTTCAAAGCGCTTTACAAACATCGGTCCGGATTTCCTGTGGGCTTGAATCAGCATAGCTCTATTGATTTTAGTGGCGCTCTCCTGATTTACACTAGTTGTGGATCTGGCCCATTTACTAATGTGTCTTCATGACACCCTGTGAATTAGGTACATTCTGTGCTCACACCACTCCATTGCACTTTTTAAACTAAAGACTGCTTCATCTTCTCTCCCCACCCCCCTTTTCCATTGCTCACTGACATTCAGGAACAGACACTTATCAGGTACAAGATCAGGACAGTTAAAACAAGCTAAATATAAAACTGTCTGGAAAAAGAATGGCTTCATTTTGCCACAGAAAAGTCATGCTTCACATGTGAATGATCCCTGTCTGACCTAAGCTTAAATCATAGCTTCGGGGAACAACATTTACAGGCCTGGTTAGGTTTATAATAGTCTTACAGAGAAAACAAAGATCCCCACTTCTCAGCAATCACAAAGAATATCAAATTCTCCTGTGTTTTCTGTTGCTGGGTTTTTCCCCTCACAGTGTACAATTCATGGGGATTCAGAAATATGTTCAATCAGTGTAAACCATTTCCTATTGTGGCTGGCTGTTGCTCGCCCAACATTTCCAGACGTAGGTCACAGCAGAGCTCCTTAAAAACCAATCTGCTGAGAAAAGCAGATGAGTCTGTCTGAGGTTCTGGTTAAGGGAGCATGCTCCCACCATAAATTAGTACATTATTGTACCTCTGGAATACTTAGCCTTTGTTATGGGAAATGAAAGTCATAGGAGTTCTAGGAATAAAAACAAGACATGTCTGGAGGCAGCCATTGAGCGGGATATGGCTTTCTGCTCCTGATTATGGGCTCAGTTAATCAAAGCACTTAAACACATTCATGAAACATCATTAAAGTCAATGGGACTTAAGCACGTGCTTAAAGTTAAGCAGATACAAGCCTTGGGGATGGGGGGAAGCGGCAGACTTGGCATACCTTGACTTTAGTAAAGCTTTGGATGCTGTCTTGCATGACCTTCTCATAAACAAACTAGGGAAATGCAGCCTAGATGGACCTACTATAAGATGGGTGCAAAACTGGTTGGAAAACTGTTCCCAGAGAGTAGTTATCAGTGGTCCATAATCATGCTGGAAGGGCATAACGAGTGGAGTTCCGCAGGGATCAGTTCTGGGTCCAGTTCTGTTCAATATCTTCATCAATGATTTAGATAACGACATAGAGAGTACACTTATAAAGTTTGCGGATGATACCAAGGTGGGAGGGGTTGCAAGTGCTTAGGAGGATAGGATTAAAATTCAAAATGATCTGGACAACCTGGAGAAATGGTCTGAAGTAAATAGGATGAAATTCAATAAGGACAAATGCAAAGTACTCCACCTAGGAGGGAACAATCCATTGCACACATACAAAATGGGAAAGGACTGCAGAAAGGGATCTGGGGGTCAGAGTGGACCACAAGCTAAATGAGTCAACAGTGTAACACAGTTGCAAAAAAAAAAAGCAAACATCATTCTGGGATGTATTAGCAGGAGTGTTGTAAGCAAGACGAGAAGTAATTCTTCTGCTCTACTCGGCTCTGATTAGGCCTCAAGTGGAGTACTGGGTCCAATTCTGTGTGCCATATTTCAGGAAAGATGTGGACAAATTGGAGAAAGTCCAGAGAAGAGTAACAAAAATGATGAAAGGTCTTGAAAACACGATATATGAAGGAAGATTGAAAAAATTGGGTTTGTTTAGACTGGAGAAGAGAAGACTGAGAGGGGACATACGTTTTCAAGTACATAAAAGGTTGTTACATAAAAGGAGAAGGGAGAGGAATTTTTTCTTAACCTTTGAGGATAGGACAAGAAGCAATGGCCTTAAATTGCAGCAAGGGAGGTTTAGGTTGGACATTAGAAAAAAGTCCTAAATGTCAGGGTGGTTAAGTACTGGAATAAATTGCCCAGAGAGGTTGTGGAATATCCATCATTGGAAATTTCTAAGAGCAGGTTAGACAAATACCTGTCAGGGATGGTCTAGAGCAGGGGTGGGCAAACTACAGCCTGTGGGCTAGATACAGTCCATCAGAGCTTTGGATCCGGCCCGTGGGATTGCCACCCCAATGGTGCCGAGGGCACCGCGCTGCTCCCGGAAGCGGCCGGCACCACATCCCTGCAGCCCCTAGGACAGGGGTGTCAGAGGGCTCCATGCGCTGCCCTTGGCTGCAGTCACCACCCTCCTCAGCTCCCATTGGCCGGGAATGGGAAACTGCAGCCAATGGGAGCTTCGGGGGAGGTACCCAGAGGCGAGGGCAGCACGCGGAGCCCTCTGTGGCCCCCCCCCCCCGGGGCTGCAGGGATGTGGTGCCGGCCACTTCCGGGAGCAGGCAGGCAGGCAGCCTGACTGAGCCCCTCTGCGCACCGCTGCCATCCTGAAGCTGCTCCAGGTAAGCAGCACCGGGCTAGAGCCCACACCCTGAACCCCTCCTGCACCCTGCACCCCAGCCACCTGCCCTGAGCCCCTGCTGCACCATGCACCCCTCCTGCTCCCCAACCCCCTGCCTGAGCCCCCTCCTGCACCCCAAACCCCTGCCCTGAGCCCCTTCCTGCAAACCACACCCCCTTCCACATCCTGCACTCCCTCCCTCCTGCACCCTGACCACCTGACCCAGCCCTACATTCATGGCCCTGCATGCAATTTCCCTAACCCGATGTGGCCCTCGGGCCAAAAAATTTGCCCACCCCTGGTCTAGATAATGCTTAGTCCTGCCATGAGTGCAGGGACTGGACTAAATGACCTCTCAAGGTCCCTTCCAGTACAATGATTCTATGTGCTTAAGTGCTTTGCTGAATAGGGATGATTTGCTGAATGATCTATGTTAGCACTATGAATCAGCACTGGAAAACGACAGGATTTCTAGTAAAGAGGAAAAATAATTACTATTGTTTCTTCCTTCTAGGAGAAGGAAAAGCTAGAGCAATAGCTCTGCAGTGGCCGCTACACTCACACACCTCTTGTGTTTGTGATACATGGAACTATCCACTTCTTGTTTGTGTATGACCCAGTTGTACTTGTGTTAGAAAAATTATTGTCACTTTGGGCCAGTTCAAGACTTGATTCCCACCCTGTAGCATCCTAGCCACAGGATGCACAGTAGGAATGATTTGGCTCAGATTCATCTCTGTTTCAACGCCCTGGATTTTGGGTTGTGTGTTAGTGTGGCTTTCAGTTCTCTGGTATGCACATGGAGAGTACTGTTGAATTGAAAAGGAGCATGCTAGAGAGGCTATTCGTGTATTGGCATGTGAGGGTTGTGGTTATTATATGTATTACAGTACAGCCTAGAGACCTCTACTGAGATCTGTCCCCTCTGGGCTGTGCGCACACACACAAGAGACAGCTCCTGTCCTAAAGAGTTTACCATCTAAATAGACCAAGGGTGGCAGAAGAGAAGTAATGTTGTTCCCATTTTACCAAGGCACAGGCAGAATTGAGGGATAGATTTTCAAAGGCTCAATGCCTTAGGCACATAACTCCCATTGACTTTTAATGGAAGTTAGGCACCTAAGTGCCACTTATACCTCTGAGTGCCTTGTCCAAGGTGAGGTCTTGCCCAAGGTGTTGCAGAGGTGGGAACTGAAATCAGGTCTCCTAACTCCCCAGTGCCTAAACTGACAGATCATCCTTCCTAATGAGCTAATGTTGGTATAGTGATATGCGGGGTCTGACTGTGCCATAATTAATGACTCCCTTGCTTTTTAGGTGTTTGATTTGTTGGGAGGAGATATCACCCTTAACTTTGTTACCACATTTCCACCAGTAAATGGGCTCTTTTATCACTGTAAAAGACGACTTCCCACATGAATCTACAACCATCCTGTCAGTTACTACTTTTGCTTTGAGCAAAAATAATTGTACAAGCATCTCGTGGAGTGACATGGTGAATAGTTCTCTAAGTTGCACAGCTCTGCTTTTGTGTTTCTAGATCACAGATGATTTGCTGCTGATTCCGGTTTGGAGCAGTCAGCTGTGCACATTCAATGGCATTTACGATATCCTGTTGTGTTTGTAGCAAATTGATTTCACAAGGCTTGAGTGCGAAAGCATGAGACAAATGTATTTGATGGAACCCCATCATCCATCAAGTTTTTGTTGGCAAAGTTTGATGCAGCTGCACTTGAGGGGCAGATACCCTGTTTCCCCGAAAATAAGACATCCTCCGAAAATAAGGCCTACTTACAGTTTTGCCTCTCATTGTAATATAAGGCATCCCCCCGATAATAAGACCTCCCCGATAATAAGGCATCCACCGATAATAAGGCATTTTTCATTTCTGAAAAATAAGACATCCCCTGAAAATAAGACCTAGCGCATCTTTGGGAGCAAAAATTAATATAAGACACTGTCTTATTTTCGGGGAAACAGGGTAGAAGCCTTTCTAATGCTTAACTTCAGCTGCACTATATGGGCACTGGGCATCTGGAGTTTAGGGGGATAAAGCAGACCCAAGAGCAGAATTATGGATCTTCACTCCATTATTCTATTCTCACCCAGCCTTTCTGCTAACTTGCTCATTCAGACATTGCCTTCTGTCGTGTTTCATTTCATGGGCCGCACACCATTTCAGCAGCATAGCTAGCAGCAACAAATGCAGTGTGCTTACCCTTGTGCTGGTGTATGAACGTATGCAAGTCTGTCTGGCTCTTACCATACTTTCCCCCACTCCCATTGGCCAGCTCTATATTCTAGCGTCAAGTCTGAGGTAGCTGTGAGCACTCCTGGAAATCTGCATTGTGGGGTGTCTGGCAAGTAGCAGTGGCCAGTCTGGTATTAAGGATGACCTGAGTGTTTTTTTTTTTTTTTTTAAAGAGGTTACTTTAAAATGTGTTACATTTCCCTGCCTCCTGGGAGTTCAGGGCATTCAGACCAGATGTGCCCCTGCTAATAGCTCCTATTTGATAAAATCATTGTGCATTATACTTGGCTCAGGGGCTGACCTATGGGCTGTGCCCAAGGGTGAGGGAAAGAAAAAGCAAGATTGTGACACGGGGAGGGGCAGGGGAAGGACGAAGATGAGTCTCTGTTTATCAACAGAACAAACCTTACGCCACCTGGGTAAGAGAATAAAGAAACTCTAGCGAGTTTAAGATGGCAGAATAGCTATGTCATCTTTAGCAGGGGTGGAGTCAAATTACACAAAACCTAAAAATAATGGATTCCCCCCATAAAAGCCACTTCATATGCACACTCCTACCAGCCACTGAACAGCTGGCAGTGTGTGCAATCCATGGAATCATATGATTCATAGCTACTGCATTGCCCCTTCTCTTGGGTCACATTTTAATTTGTCCTAAGGGGAGAGGGTCCAGGATTAATGATGGTTCTCTTCCCCTGCTACTGCACCAGCAGCATTTGGCTAACAATGCTTAGCTGGCTGATGCATTGTCTGCTGCTCACGGTTACACTTCGTGGTCCAGGATGGTTCCATTCCACCATGGATCCAACAAACAGGATGTTGGGCTCTGTCTCTCTGATATCCAAGAATCCTGCCTTAATCCTTTGGTCTTTAATAGACATCTCCCTGAAGTCAGTTTCTAGTCCTTTTCTGTGTAGAAAACACCTGTCACTCAAAGCCCCATCTGGCTTTAAGTAAAGAACAGGTGGAACAGTGATGCCAGAAGAGCAGCTCGTCCTACCACAGACTGATCCCTTGGCTTAGCAGGTTTCAGCTGATCTGAACAAAATGTCCCCTTCATGGAAAATTTGATTCATAATAAAAAGAAAACTAAATATTTTGAACAGATCACCTAGCTCTGTATAAAGACCTCCATTTTGTGTTAATGGTTAATAGGTGTATTCTAGGAGAGGTAAATGCTAGTGAAACGTACAGTTTTTTTGTTTTTTAATAAGAACTGATGATTTAATAAGCAGCTATAAATCTCTGGAATGTAAAGAGATAGTCAAACAATGCTCTCCTGCCAAATTTTCACTGACTAGACTTAAAAGCTATGAGTCATAATGGCCTGTTCCATTCTTCACCTCAAATGCCCTTTTTTTTTTTTTTGGTTGGTAGAGGTGCTTTGTGCTACAGATTGCTACAGGTGTTATCAGCCGCTTGCATGAATGGACTTTCTCTTTCATCCAGTAGTTAATATTAAACTAGTTGACTTTCGTTATCTGTTTGCACACATGCATGTGAAATCTTTTTCATTCTATAGGAAAGCTATAGAATGCTAAAAATCACGCAAGGAAAACGTTCCGGAATGGTCCCATTACTGCAGCCTCATAAATAGGGTTTGCAGTGGGAGTTCTGAGAGCCCTAAAGAGGCACTGTCAGCCTACTCAGCTGGCAGTATAATACTTTGCCTCCAATGATCTCAAAGTACTTTACAAACTTTAATTCATTGTAACACCCCCTGCCCCCCAATTAGGCTTTATTTATTACCACTGGGTTTTTTTGTGGGGCAGGACTGAGTACGACAGAAGTTAGGAGCCAAATTCTGATACCTTTACTCATGCTGGATAGTATCTTAAGGTAAAATTTTCAAAAGCGCCTAAGTAACTTACTACACTGAATCCTATTTTCAAAAGGGATTTAGGTCCAGATCATCAAAGGAATTTAGGTGCTTAACTCCCATTCATTGACTTTCCATGAGACTTGGGTTCCTAAGTGCCTATGTCAGTTTTGAATATGAGACTTTGGCTCCCAAGTCACTTAGGCATTGTTGGAAAATGTTATCTTTAGTCCACTGGTGATCACAATGAAATCAGTGGGGCCACTTGTGGAGCAGGGTGGTGTTCATTATGATAAAAGGTATCAGATTCTGGCCCTAGGTGATTTTCCCAAGGTCCACGCTGATGAATCAAAGGCAAAATGGGTGATAGACACCCCGCCCCGACTATTTAGAAACATTTTAACATTGTTTTGGAGCTTATAAATCCCAATGCTGTAGGGCTTCTATGAGTCTGAGGCCTTGGCTACACTGGCGCTGTACAGCGCTGCACTTGCTGCACTCAGGGGTGTGAAAAAACACCCCCCCTGAGCGCAGCGAGTGCAGCGCTGTAAAGCGCCAGTGTAATCAGCGCCTGCAGCGCTGCATGCTCGCTCGCAGTGCTGCAAGCTATTCCCCTCGGCAGCGCTGTGAATCCGCGGGTGTAGCCAAGGCCTGAGTGTACAAGACTCAGTGGAGAGAAGGAATAGTATAACTAATGCATTTTAGGAAACTTTAAAAATGATCTAAAATAGCTTTTTTACTTAGACATTTAAACTGCAACAATATTCTGATATCTCAGGGTCCTGCACGGATGAAACAAAACCTTATTCCAGGGGAAAGTTGAGATTCTTGGTTTTTTAATGGTACACAACTCCTTTTTCTACCCATAACTGGTCTAGAGATATTGAACCTTAAATCTGCTACTGAATATTGCATTTCCTGGACTTTGGACCAGTGTTAATTGTGTGGTGAGGGGAGGATTAAGAAAACATTTCCTTGGTAAATTGCGGGTGGGGGGAGTTGTGTGTGGGGAGGAGGGAGGCATCTGTGTGACTAGGGCAAGAAGTTTAAAAAATTGAAAATAGCCCTGATGGGGGTTGATTGGGGGCAGAATGCAAGTGAGGTCGTCAGAGGTGCATAGTACATGCAATGCATCCTGTGACTCTGCAGTTATCAGATCTGAATTTCAAAAGGCTTTGCAGTGCTGGGTAAGCATTATCCTCATGGTACAGTTGAAGAAACTGAGGCAAGTTAATTGCTCAAGGTCACACAGCAGGTCAGCATCAGAATTAGGAACAGAACTCAGTTCTCCTAACTCCTACTTGGTGCTCTCTCCACTGACATCACACTGATTCTTTTGTAAAAGGGACTTCACCACCACATGTTATGGTCAAAAATTCCCTTCTTGGATCTGCATGGTGAACTGTGACTGTTGTTTTGCATTTTTGACAAGCACAGAGCTTCCACTGAAACGGATGGGAATTTCACATATGTTGGGAAATTATAAAATTGGAGTCAAGATCTGACATGCAGATGGTGAAAGGGGAATTTTTCCCTAAGCAAACCAAGATGTGTGCTCTTTATGATCTGAATCGTATGGTTCAGATTTTCCATAAGCAGCTTCCTGTACTGTGGGCACCAATCTATGCTCACAAATAAATATGGAGACAAAACTGCCATCACACCGGCACTCATTTGGAAGTTTAAATGTGGGCACAATCTGCGTGGTGCTGAGTGCCCTCATCTCTTGGGTGGTTCTGGGAGTTGAGTGCCCAGAGCTTCATGGGATTTGCTCCTATTGGGCGGTCAGTGCAGTTGCAGGGACAACTTCAATGCCCACAATATTTGAGCAGTTATTGTTCCGTTAAAACCCCGGGTCTATTTCCCAGTAGATATTAATGAGACCTTATTAGCACTTCCATTGTGGTGGCAGGATCCTGAAAAACCTGAAAGCCAGTGTGAGCTGTTTGCTGTGCTTGAGATAGTTGTTATGTGCTCTTCCTGAAACAAGTGGCTCATGTTTGACCTAAGATGTAGAATTCTGCCATTTTCACAGTGATACTAGCAAGCAGTAGTTCTAGAGAGTTAAGTGTCACTGTAAAGTAACATGCAGAGCAATAGAGCACATCACATGAGTGCATGGATGTTTTCCAGCATTTTCAAGGAAGAGTAGCTATAAAAGCTATAATAACATAGATACTCTGTACAGTTCTCCCAGACTTGGAAGAAAAATAATGGTACTTTCCTAAGCTCCATCCTTTTCAGTTTCAGGGTTTTGGTTTTTAAAAAAAGCTGATTCCCAATAACTTTTTTGGTCCCTTTTTTCAAAATGACATGAGGCAAACTGATGATTTACTTCTGATCCATCTACTGTAATGAGAATAAAACAGGGAGTGGCCACTTCTTTCTTTTTAAATAGCAATTGACAAGGATACTAGTCTTGCCTACATAGCCTTTTCTGAGTAATGCACAGAATTAGGGGAAGAAGGATGATCTTGTTTTTAAGGCATTAAATTAGAACTCAGGAACTTTGGATTAAGTTCCCAGCTCTGACACAGACTTCCTGTGTCACCGTGAGCAAATCACTTAGGGCCTGATTTTGAAAGGTATTCAGGCACTGAAGAATTAGGCACCTAAATATCTTTAAAATCTGGTCTTTAATCTCTGGGTGCCTCAGTTTCACACTTAGACTCATAGACTCATAGACTTTAAGGTCAGAAGGGACCATTATGATAATCTGGTCTGACCCCCTGCATGCCGCAGGCCACAAAGCCGTCCCTACCCTTTCCCTTGACTCTGCTGTTGAAGTCCCCAAATCCTGTGGCTAAGTGACTTCAATTGGCAGAGAACCCTCCTGCTAGCGATCCCTGCCCCATGCTGTGGAGGAAGGCGAAAAACCTCCAGGGCCTCTGCCAATCTACCCTGGAGGAAAATTCCTTCCCGACCCCAACTATGGCGATCAGTAAAACCCCGAGCATGTAGGCAAGAGTCTCCAGCCTGACCCTTGTTAGCCACTATACTATTTACCTGCCATGGCACGGTATTCCTTTGGCTAAAATCATGTTTTTCCATTAAACCATTCCCTCCATAAACTTATCTAACTTAATCTTAAAACCAGACAGGTCCTTCGCCCCCACCGTTTCCCTTGGAAGGCCGTTCCAAAGTCACTTGTAAATTATGAGTATTATTTCCCTACCTCACATACATGTTGTGATGATAAATTAATTAAAGTCTGTCTATCTTAGTTACTAATATAGATATAACTGCTATATTATATGAGCACTTCATTATTTTTATGTGTTTATTTTCACTGCACTCCTGTGAGGTCAGGAAGTACTATTATCCCCATTATACAGATTGGGATCTGACAAAGAGAGAATAAGTGCCTTGCCCGTCTTCCTAGACTCAGACGTTGAGATAAATTTTGCATTTTATACACAATGCAATAAATTTACTGATCAGTATAACGCTAAACCAGACTGAGTTTTGTAAGGGTAGTAGTAATTATCATGAAAGATGTAAAGTATTATTTTATTTGATTCTGCTATTAGCCACACTGCAGAGAAGAAAAATAACTTACAAGATCCCAGTATTAGATGCAGAATTGTGTGTAGATTATGTTGGATTTTTGAATTACATATAAAATATATACCCAAACTTGTGCATTAATATCATGGCCAAGGATTGAAAGAGGGGGCCCGGGGAAAGAGGACACATTCCCAAGCTCCACCCACTTGAATCTAACACAAGAAATCACTTGCAATAGATTGTGGTGATCAGAAAATGAATGTCCTCCTTTCTTGTGTTCTTTGATCAGTAGTGAAATAGTTAGGTGTTCACATTTATATTAGCCTTCAGAATTAATGAATGGGGGCAATTAATCCATTCCTCAGCACCATTATTTCAGTCTCTGCAGACTTGGGCAGGCATTGCTTTGTGTCTGGTTCCTGTTTTGAAGGGTGTTTTTTTTTTGTTTTTGTTTTTCCCCCACAATCACAAAGACTGGAAGCTTTTTTTTTTTTTTTAAATGAAAGCTTAGCTCTTGGAGCACAAGATGGTTGCCTCCAGAATAAAGTACTGATCCACTGAGCTGTTGCAAGCCAGCCTAATTTGACCCCTGAATATGGCAATGTGTTGGACATCTAGGGCCAGATGATCAGCTGATGTAAATCAATATTACTCTATTGTGGGATGTGGCCCCTAAAACAATTTTGCAAAATGGGAAGTTTGAGGCTTTAGACTAACTACAAAACTGAAATATTTTAGCTTATTTCAAACTCTATTAGTCCTTCAAAAAAGTGTTGTTAGCTGACAACAATTAGTTTTAATGTGATTGTTTCTCATTGGTCTTTTCTTTTTACTAAACTTTTCACATATTTGAGAAAAAGTGTTTATGATGATGTGTGAAGACAATAGCAATAAAAGGATAGTCTTTCTTGTGCTATTTTTGTGCTTGCTCTTCCAGTCTTGGCTGGAACCAGAAAGTGCTGGAGGGACACACAAACAAAATATAAAATGAATCAAATGTTTTTGAACTGCCTGAAAAGTTTGTTTTGAACTTGTTTCCAGTTTTACAGGAGCTTGGTTTATTTCTTATTTTTATATGAACTCATTCTTCCATTCCCATTACTTCGTAGTCTTCTTTTTCCCCCCAGGGCATAGGAACCAGTTAAAAGGGAAGCTTAATTTATTCCATTTCCCAGGCCTAGCTGATTGTTCTATAGGGAGAGAGGAGCCTTAATGTTTGTAAAATGTCTAACTGACCCGGAGTACCATCCAGTTTTGACATACAATCTCATGGGAGGTAACACCGTTCAGTTAGAATGTGGAAGCAAGTTCTATTTCCGACTCTGCTACCGGCCGCTACAATATGGCTTCAGGCAAAGTTGATTGATTCTTTTGTGCCTCCCCTTCCCTATCAGTAAATAGGGACTAGTGCTCTGAGATCCATAAATGAAAGGTGCCATGTATGCACAAAACATTTTTTTGTTTATTTCCACTATCCAAAACCAAGAAGAGAAGTTGCCTACAGCTGGGAAACCTCCCTGCTGTTATGATTGTGTTTCCTGGTTGACAATATGCAAGACAAACTCATAGTATGCCTAAGAAAACACATGATGATGTTTTATTGTTCCAAATGCTGAATAGTGTAGGTGGCTTGAACAGTCAATCTGAGTTGCCGTGTAAGATACTGTTCCTTTCTGATGATGTGAGGCAGAGTCCCATGAGAGCCCTTCTGCACATTGCTTGCAGTTCACATGGTCACACAGGTCAGCTCTGTGACTCAAGGCATGTCTAAAATAACTCCAGTGCTTTATTTCCTTTATCCCACACACAAGTGATCGCTTGGCAAAAATAAATAAATAATTTTTTAAAAAATGGTAACATCAGGCTGACCTTTTACCTCCAATGTCTATTTCCTAAAAGACTTTTGAAGATAGCATCTGCCCAGTCATCAGAGGTTGTGTAAACTTCCCAGTGCACTTTTATAACTGGCTATCAAAACAAACCACAAAATGCACTGCAGTTGTTTTTTGCTTTTTCAGTTCAAAGAGAGCGTAGTGCTATTGCATGAGATCATCCTATGTAAACATGCTGATATTTACTGGACAGCCAACCTCAGAGTCTCTGACATTTATATTTTGTGTGTAGAAGAGGAAGTTGTATGAAAAAAAACACCTGTTCTACTTGGAACAATGGTCCCACCTTACTCAATCGACCCATTCCCTGTGTTCATTGCTGTGCTGTGCTGACTAAGCTAAACTCTTACTCACGTTAGCTCTACAGAGTCAACACAGTTACAGCTGTGGTCCTACGACCTTCTTCAGCCTTTGGCCCAATACCCAAGTGAACATCCTTTCTTAGGTGCTTCGTCCCTTCCAAAGCCCTCGTCCTCTATGGCTTGGTTCTTACAATGCTTCATTCGTTCTGTGCTCCCCAGAGAGGGCTCCATAGACCTCAGTTTGAGAATGTGTTCAATGTAGCATTTGACTTAGAAAACCTATCCATCCAAGTACATCCTTAGCAGCAGATTCTGCTACTCTTACTCCTATCGGACTAGACTGTCACAGCACTTGCTCAGCTGGGCAGGGCAGTAAGGTCCTCCCTCTTCTTACACTCTTGCTTAGCTCTGCTCAAATTGTGACTCCAGCTGTGGGAGGCAGGGGAGAACAGTGGTGATTTTCCCAATACTTCCTGCTACCCCTAGGATCAAGTGTGTGGAGGGAGGTGGGGAGAGGGAAGAGCCCTGGCTCCACCCAACTTAGTGGCCAGCCAAAGTTGCAGGCCAGGTACACAGAACGGTGGAGTAAGATGCTCCATTAAAGAGTCTGAGTTAACTTCCTTCCCTTTCCCCAGAGCAGGGCAGAAGTGGTGCCTCTTTGAGTCACAGTTCATTCTCTGGGGTGGTGAGGTGATGTAGCCTTTCACGGTCCCCTTCTCAAGGCAGATATTTAAATTACACTCTAGCCCCCCAAGTAGTAGCTCCCATTGCAGGTAGTCCCTTGTGAATCAAGGTGACACAATAAGAACAGGAGTACTTGTGGCACCTTCGAGACTAACAAATTTATTTGAGCATAAGCTTTCGTGGGCTACATCCCACTTCAGGGCCATTTCATTAAAAGAATTGCAGCTCTCTTGAGCTTTACAACGTCTGGTGCCAATTTGTGACAGCCTAAGATACTGTCTATGTCAGTTTTAATGAATCAGACTGTTGGGTTAGTCCCAAAGAACAGGGTATTTAAGTTAGTTAATTTTCCTTATTGCCCAGGTTTTATTAACCTAAATAATGGGATTATTCCATTCCTTGCTCAGCAGTTTATTTTCAACTTCATTAACCTATTTAAAATCAAGAATATGCCCGGTTATCTCACCAAATACTATTTTAAAGCCAAATAAGAGCCATTTCCTTCTTTTTTAAAACATACTATACTACTTAAGGCCCCACTTCAACAAAACATTTACGCACATGTTTAACTTGGAATATGTGCTTAAGTCCCATTGAAGTTAATAGGACTTAATCATGTGCTTAAAGTTAAGCATGTGCTTAAGTGTTATGATGAATCAGGTCTAAATGACTAGCAGTCTAATCCTGCAGTATGTGTAGAGTTTACTACCAGGGCTGTTTCTCTTGAAGTTCGGGGAATGTGGTAGTAAGCACTGTGGATAAAATTTTCAAAAGTTCCTAAGTGATTTTCAAAAAATGACTTAGACACTTTGGAGCCCAAGTATCATTGAAAGTTAATAGGTTCCACAGGTTCCAACATCACTTAGGAACTTCTGAAAATTTTGCCCTGCGCCCAGTAATAAGGCCTGACCTGGCAAACACCTATGTGCCAGGCTTTCAGCTGCAAAATGAGATCAAACAGGAATGAAATGTGAAACCATAATGTGCTGGGCAGAATATCAAAAAGTCCACAGCAAAGATTAGTCATTTCCTATGTGCTTGCTGAGATAGTGAAATTACTGTGGTAATCCAAACACAGTCCTTGGTGGGCTATAAAAAAGATGTTATGATTATCTTTAACTATACTGTTAAAAAGAATGAGTTATTGTGTCAATTTATTATCCTCAATATTTTCACTGGAATGGGGAGGAACTTAAGTTCAGAGAGTTCTATGACCCCCCATCCCACACCTATGTTGTGCCATTGAATCCAATGGCACTCTACATGAGTAGAGTCAATCCTATGCTTAAGTGTTAGAAGGATCAGGTAATATTTTTATAATACTTAAAAAAATTGTATTGCAATGCAACAATCATGCCAGAATTATTTATTTATTTATTTATATTACTGTAGTGCCTGGGAGCCCTAGTCACAGACCAGGACTCCAACGTGCTAGGTACTGCACGGATACAAGACTATGTGCTTCATGTACCTAACAAAGGCAAAGTCATTGTCCCATGTCCCATTGGCACTAAGTATGCTATATGTACCTTTTGATACATCACTTACTGCAATACTCCTGCACTGTAGTGCTAAAAATAAGTCCCTGATCCTGCAAACCAGTGACACTTACGTGAGCAGGGGTTTGCTGCATTGGACCCTGAAACTGCAAGCCTTCTCCCTGTGGGTCTCCCATTGAAGTCAGTGGGATTCCTGTGCAAAGGAGTTACAGGACTGGCCCCTCAAACAAAGAAAAAGAAACCTGGCTTACATCACATTAAACTTTGTTGGTGCATTGATTCAGTGTCTTTTCTCCTTACTTCCATTCCTGCCCCCAAAAAACCCTGATGGTGATCTGCTGAGCCTCTGGTCTGTAGGCATCACAGCTACTCACCACCTCTGAGGATCAGGACCAAAATGGATCAGAATGGGATTTTGACGTTCACTTTAGGTCGGCGTGTTTTGTTCGTAATTGATACTATAGTGCTCCAGTGCTTGACTCAGCAAGCTAGAGAACTGACTTCCAACTAAAACGAGGAGTCCCTGTGGCACCTTAGAGACTAACAAATTTATTTGGGCATAAGCTTTCGTGGGCTATAACCCACTTCATCAGATGCATGGAGTGAAAAATACCATAGACAGGTATAAATATACAGCACATGAAAAGATGGGAGTTGTCTTACCAAGTGGGGGAGGGTCAGTGCTAACGAGGCCAATTCAATCAGGGTGGATGTGGCCCATTCCCAACAGTTGACAAGAAGGGGTGAATATCAACAGAGGGAAAACAAGGCCAATTCTCTCACAGACCTTGGGAGATAGGCCAGTCCTCGCTTATAGACCGCCCCCCAACCTGAAGCAAATACTCACCAGCAACTACGCACCACGCAACAGAAACACTAACCCAGGAACCAATCCCTGCAATAAACCCCATTGCCAACTCTGTCCGCATATCTATTCAAGGGACACCATCATAGGACCTAACCACATCAGCCACACCATCAGGGGCTCGTTCACCTGCACATCTACGAATGTGATATATGCCATCATGTGCCAGCAATGCCCCTCTGCCATGTACGTTGGCCAAACTGGACAGTCTCTACGCAAAAGAATAAATGGACACAAATCAAACATAGAGAATTGTGACATTCAAAAACCAGAAGGAGAGCACTTCAATCTCCCTGGACACTCAATAACAGACTTAAAAGTAGCCATTCTTCAACAAAAAACCTTAAAAAACCAACTTCAATGAGAAACTGCAGAACTGGAATTAATTTGCAAACCTGACTATCAAATTAGGCCTGAATAAAGACTGGGAGTGGCTGGGTCACTACAAAAAGTAATTTTCCCTCTGTTGAT
Organism: Chrysemys picta bellii; assembly: GCF_011386835.1. Lineage (NCBI taxonomy): Eukaryota > Metazoa > Chordata > Testudines > Emydidae > Chrysemys > Chrysemys picta. Next base: position 46,561,417 of record NC_088794.1, on the reverse strand, counting down.
ATTCACCTCTTCTTGTCACCTGTTGAGAATTGCCCACGTTAGCACCGACCCCCCAATTGGTAAGGCAACTCCCATCTTTTCATGTGCTGTATATTTATACCTGCCTACTGTATTTTTCACTCCATGCATTTGATGAAGTGGGTTCTAGCCCATGAAAGCTTATGCCCAAATAAATTTGTTCGTCTCTAAGGTGCCACAAAGACTCCTTGTTGTTTTTGCTGATACAGACTAACACGGCTACAACTCTGAAACCTGACTTCCAACTGAATCAGAGTGTAAAAAGAGACATTTCTTTGCAAAACACAGCCTCTCAGGAGAAATCAGCATAACTTATGGATAGAAGGCAAGCTCCTTAGCTGGTGTGAATTGGTGGTGTTCTATTGAAGTCCATATTGCTGTGCCAGTTCACACCCCAGTTGCTGTAAATTATCCAGCTATGTCAATTTAGCTGTATTTAAACATTTTTATGTGGAATTTCATTTCCTTTTAAAATACATAAAAGAAAAACAGCATCAGGCTGTCTTAGAGTTGATGTGATAGGTGAGCGGGGTGTTTTCATAGCTAAAGACTGCTCATGCCACTGTGATTAGGTTTGCCTGCAGCCCTGTTTTGTTTCTATACTTTAGAGCCCAAACTTAATGTCACATGTTCCCACCTAGCTGAAACAATAAGATTTCATGAATCATTTGACTTCTGTGGCATCTTCTGCTCCTGATTGTTTTTTTTTTTTTTTTTTTTTTAAACATTCAGCAAAGAAACGTAGTCCATCATGCTCACTGGAAAAGCAGATCACATTTCAATTTTCGCTCTCCTTGGCATGGACTCCAGATGCATACTGCTGAGGAGTCACTCGGTGTGCTCTGATCCTTTATGATGCATGCAGTACTTGCTTCTGCATGCACTCCTCTGGTGTCTGCATCCTACACTATGTACTTGGAACCACAGAGCATATCATGAGGCCTGCTCAACCAGTTAGAATGGGATGTGTGTCAGAAATAAGCAGAAAGCATATAAATCTCCCTCTCTCCATAAGTGGATTGGTTGTCTAGTTCTAGTGGTCTGAGTGCTCATGCACACAATATACCAAGAAACCATGGTCCTTCATTACAGCCTAGCCTAATGGCATTTACTAGTGAAAGACACACATCTCCTGGTTGTGGTGCTCTGCCCCTCTTGTAACACTGACAGACCCCAGTTATTGGCAGGCAGGATCAAACCCGGGACCTCTGAAGCTTAGTACATGAGCCTCTACTGCATGAGCTAAAAGCCACATGCCTGTTAGCTAAGGCTGTAGCAGACTCATTAATCTCTAAGTGGTCTCGATGCCACTAGATGGGACAGAGCACCACATCCAGAAGGTGTGTGGGTTACACTAGCACCTTGTATAACTACTTTACTATATTTCTGTTGCTCATTCTAGTTTCCTGTCACTACAGGCTCAGATTCTGGCTTGGGCGGTGCATATCTACTCGCACCCAAAAAGCCATGACCAAGTGGTGAACTTTAGGATGGAAATTGTCCTGATTCTGGCTTTCCTGCAGAGTCACAGAGAGGCCAGCAGACATGTCATCAGTGGCTAAGCCACGAAGAAATGTTCTGAGATCAGGCTTAGAAGTCAGGGGACATGATCCATGTTTTAGTGCATGCTTGTTCTGTCAGCCCCACCTCCACTTTCCTCTGAACCTGAGCAGATTATTTCTGCTATTGGCCAGAGTTATGATGGAGGGCTCTGCAAGGGGCTTATGGTAGCCTGAGTACTTTCATTAATGTGTGCCTGTCTGGGGGTCATTTATGGTGGTTTCATGCGGGGTGCCAGAATTTGTCCCACAATGTTTGTTCTCTAGTAAATGTAAATATTTGGCTATGCATGCTGTATTTTAACTGCTGCATTTGTTCTGTCTGTGTAACTGTTGACTCTGTGCGTCAGTATAATGTTTAGAAAATTTTCAGAGCAGTATAAATGCTAACATGTGCACACATGCGCACTATATATAGAAGTTATCTTCATGTGATACATTGCAAAGCCATGTGATAAAATATAGATCTGTGCATGATGCATTTATTTATCGTGTGTTCATATACTATGTTGATGGGAGTCATAGAAATAAATACTCACATAGATAAATGAGATTTGACCTCCACACTAATCTATCTCCCCAAGATTTATTATAGTTTCCTAAGCCCTTGAGCAGCTTCAAACATTCATCTTTTTTTTTTTTAAAAAGAGAGAATCCCCCCCTACCCCGCTCCAAGATTACACCTGCCTATGGCCAATACTGGGTATAATTCAGTGTTGGACCAGTGGTAGCTTTTCTAGACATTAAAAATGTCATGACTCCATAGTCCAATATTCTTGCTGCCCTGTAGGGCTCTGTGCCATTTTGATGGGTAGGCTCCCTGCTTCCCAGTGAAGACTGGCACTCTCTCTTTACTCTGGAACGGTCTGAGATATTGGATCTTTTTAAAGTTTTGACATTTTTATGACTCAAAGCTATTTAGGTCATTTTTAGGAGGTTTTCATGGCTCCCTCTGAATGCTATACAGTAGGACTCATAGCTAACTAAAGTAGCTGGGAGGCAGGAGGTAAAAAAATCATCCCAATACAATTTTTAAAAACTTCCCTAAAATATTTCTAAAACATATTTTTCTGCTATATTTGTGAAATATAAAGAATGCAGAATGGTGCAACATTGTTTAAATGTGTCATTGGCATTTGTTTAGGATAACCTATGACAGGGTAGTCAATACGCAGACTAAATCTGGACCAGGCGCTTTTGAATGGATCCCGAAATCTTTTTATTTACTTATTCATCATCATCATCATCATCGTGTTCCTATTACGCCTCTGGCGTTTAGGACAGTGACAAAGCTCCTCCACTCCTGTCTGTTTCTGGCAAGTCTTTCAATGGTTCCCCAGCTGTGCCCCAGGTTTTTCAGCTCTGCTTCCACAGCTCTTTGCCATGTTGTTTTTGGGCGGCCTCGTTTTCGCTTGCCTTCAAGTGTCCATCTTATTGCTACTCTGGTGATGGAATCAGTTTCTATTCGATGCACATGACCGATCCATCTCCAACGCCTCCTGGCCATGATGGTGCTCAGAGCCTTTTGGCTGCACTGTGTCAATGGATCTTGGTTTGAGATTGTTCTGGGCCAAAATTTTCTGAGGCAGGTTGTATGGAATAAAGACAGTTTGGACATGTCATACTTTCTTATTCCCCAGCATTCTGCACTATAAAGGAGTTATTATTAATTATATTATTATTATTTATTATATTATTATCATTGTTTTTAAATTATTTTCTCTGGATTCTGGACCTTGACTATACCTTGACCAAGAAAGCTGGACCTTGACAAAAAATAATTGACTACCCCAATCTAGGACAACTAGTGGCTTTGCCATTCATGAAAAATGTGGACTTCCCAAACTTAGGTCCATGAAACCTTTATACTGCAACTTTCTGTCTGTCTATCTCATCCATAAGACATTTAAACCACACCATACCATTGTGTATTCTTTGTATGCCACATACATTACAGAAAAATAATTTTAACAGATATTTTATAGAGTTTGTAAAACAAAATGAAACACACACACAAATGTATTGGGATCTTTTTGTATCCACCCATGTATAAAGCTAGCTGTCTTGGTTACCATGATCTGGCAACTGTCTATAATAATTTTCTTGTGTGGCATTTGCTGGATAAGATAAGAATGGTCACAAATGTCTATACTATTTTAAGTTATTGATTGGAATAATCAGTTTCATGGGCCCTGAAAGTTGTTTCAGGATCCTAAAATGTCTCCTCATGCACTAAGTATGGAGGATCATAACATCAGAATTGACATGATAATGGGGAAAAATGGATTAAGTGTTGTACTTACTTTATGCTCCCTTGCTAAATGTTTCAGCTTCACATTTTATGTCCTCTAGGGGGAGTGTTGCCTATATTGCATGTACTGTGCAAACTGGAATCACACAGCCTCTCAAATGCTTTTTATGGAGCTTTTAAAACTTTGACCGACTGTCTCCAATTAAATCCTCAAAAGAGGAAGTCTGCAAGCCACAATGCAAAGTTTGAAAATCCCAATCCTGTTCCCACTTAAGTTAAAGTTCCCAGTGAGTTTCAATGACAGCAGGATCAGCTACCTTTGTTTTTACTGACTAGAAGCTTAACAAAACCTCCCAAGAGTACTTTTGTCTTGATCACAACCAAGATTGTCACTGTGAGTACTATATGAAACTGCCAGACATTTAAAGGGACACCTTTCTAGCTGTGTTTTGTCATGGGAAAAAAATTGGTGTGTTTTTATTTATGCTTGAAATCAGTTTTATTTTACAGCCATGGTGGCAGCAAAGACGTTTTATTTAGCAGTTCTACTGAGTTCTCTCTCTCTGATATGATTGCTGTGAAATAGAGCTCTGGTTTCACTGGGTGGCAGTGGGTTTGGGGTAAAACCCGTTTCATTATATAATGGCTATAAGAAAAATTCCATGAAAGGTAGCAACAAAAGGTCCTATTTCAGAACTGTGATATTACCAGAAGGCTGGATTTCAAGGCTGTGAAATAGATCTTTGAGAAAAAGGTTAAAATCTCTCCCTCTCTCTCAGATTAACTGAAAATATGAATTAATGTTGAGGTATGCAGTTAAATCTTTTGTATGTGATTTCTATATAAGTGGGCGCTGTGAATACTTTGGGGCCTTTGGTTTTAAGAAAGGAAAAGTAATTTTTTGTCATTGCGGTCTTCATGTAAAGTAATAAGTGTTTGATTTTGAAGCTGGCTTTCAGATTTTAAATTTGGGGTTTTTTTTGTTATTGGTCAATGGGAAGGGGGGGGGAAGAGAATGTGTCTACACATCCACAGACATTGACATTGATCTGCATGTACAAAAATATCGGTTAAGTTGTAACCAGCATAATGCTGACTGTCTGTATCCCTTTCATCCTGCCAAGGTCCTAAATGGGGAGTACAATGTGTGACAAACACCCCAAATGGGGAACTCCAATTCATGCAGGACACGATAAAATTGGGGGTGGGCAGTAAATTTGTGTGGAAGGTAGGCAATCTTGGCGGATAGTTACAGTGATGGCTCTGGAAATGAGGGTCTTTTGAGAAGTAAAGATAGTCTCTTCTATTTCATAACCTTCGTACATTCCTGATCCACAGATTTTTCTTCTTCATTACAGAAACATGAAAGAATACAGGAAATCCTGTCTTGGCCACCATGAATACCTGCACTAATTAAGCCGCTGACAAGGTATTGGGCAAACAGCAAGGTAAGCTGGCAGTCTGTGCCAAGAGCTTTTCATGTAATCTGCATGATTGTATTTTCACAAAGTCTCAGCACTGCAAATATCAAATTCTTTGTAAGCTGAACAAAGACAAATAATGTCCCAGGTTAGAATACAGCAGATTTGTTTTTGTTTTGAGACTTTTGCAACCAAACTACCCTTCCCAGGGAAAAAGTCCACAAAGCACTGTGTTGTTTTTGAAAAGGCAATATCTTTATAACTGCAACAATCAATTCCCAAACAAAGCTCAGCTCCTCAGATTGACTCAAGGAGAGGTTGGGAGGAGGGGTGGAATGCCTGAAAAACTCCGTTGATGAAAAGGCATGCAGCTTCATCGGTCCCTCCCAGAATTGTGACTCTGTGTGTGTGTGTGTGTGTGTGAGTGAGTGAGTAAGAGAGATCTCCATGACAACTGATTCGGCCAGTCTGTGTTCCTTGCAATCATTTTAGCTGGAATCAGTGCTGTGAAAGGTCATATGAAGGAGTTGTGGGAAGCACAGCAGGTATTAGACCCGAAACTACTGGTTTTTCAGTGCCCCAGCTAATAGGACAAAGTTTTGTCTGGGAAATACAAAACCAAGAATGGAGTGGAAAGGGAAATGCTGCAAGTTTCAGGTAATAAAAGCTCCCTTTTATTTTTTTTATCTTCTTTAAATGCTTTTCCGTGATGTTTACTTCAAGCTGAATGACTGTGTTAGTTTGAAATCCGTGGCTCTAGGGAATGATGTCATGTTCCAACAGTTGGATTCTATTAGGCAAAGAGGGGGGGAAACATTGTACTTTTTCTGAATAAAGAACCTTTTTGATTCTTTATTGAATTGAGAGCAAGGGACCGCAAATGTGCTTTTTTTAAAAAAAAAGTTCTAATGAAGGGACTTCACTCCAGGAAAGTGCAATTTTATGGGAGGACTTATAGATAACAAAAAAATTTAAAAACCATAGCAACATTCATGATTATATCCAAGATCATTATTCAAGCATTGAAGTCATAGGCTTCAGCAAACTGTTTGTTTGTTTTTCTTTCTTTTTGGATGTTACCATGTCTCTCTCATGTAATGAGAAAATAAACAGATTACAGAGCAAATTAAGCATAATATTTGGAACCTACCCACTTTTGTCATCTTTGCACAGTTTGAAGAATGAATTGCTGTAGAGTTTTTCTGGGTAGGTCTTGTATCTCAGATTTCCGCACACGAATGTATAGTGCATCCTTTATGCTGGCAATCTGGTTTGAAACAAGATTTTCTAACAGAAATTGTATTTTGTTTCTGATCTTAGTCTTTTTTTTTTTTTTTTAAATGGTGAACATTTTTAAATGAATAAGGGTGCTTTAAACCCAGCAGTAGGAACCTTTTTCTTTTGTTAGACACACCTTGGTAGATACTGTAAATGGGATCAACATTATGCTGCTGTGGATAGTGTCTTTAGTGGAAAATGCTTGCAGATTAATTTAAAATCTGATGTCTAATGGAGTAACCTGATCTAGGAAAATTTATGAAAATTCTTGTTTCTCAGACTTCACAAAAATACACTGCACTGATGACCATGACCTGAAGATTAGATTGGCCACTACATTGCTTAAAACTCCCCTCTTACTTCTCACTGTTCGTTTTGTGCATTTGTGGCTTGATCCAAAGTTTGTTGAAGTCAATGAGAGCATTCACATTGGCTTCAAAGGGCATTGGATCTGGCCCTTTTTGAAACCATCTCAGCCTCTGTTTCGATCTTTGGGACCAGGCCACAAGGTCTGAGTTTTCTTTCTTGAACTTTCCAAACAGAGGGTCTTTTGTGTTCCATCAAACAATGAAATACACTTCTGATTGGCTTAAGGGTGTCTGCTCGCACAAATCAGAGATAATGATGATGATGCTTGTTTCCGCTTTCAGTTAGTAAAAAAACTAGGGGGGAAAACATGGAATGAATGGAAATCAGATCTCTCCCCTCCAAAAGGTCATGTTTTTAAATGTCCCTCTATCAAAAGACGTTCTCAGTCGCACTTCAAGGATGAATTTCAGAAAAGCTTTAGCAAGCAAACACTGACATCACTCTGAGATGTCAACAGCAAACTTCAGAGAGATAGACAGAATCTCATGCTGCATGTAATCTTGCCATAACACATACACAGTAGCTGATAATTGCCTGTCTGTCAGTTAAGTACTGATCCACATTCTGTAACATTGTTTCTTGCCCATCAGATTTAATCCATTTTGTATTTTATTAATAAAATACTCCTTTCAATAATTTAATATCTAGCCATCAATAACCTAATTAATTTATTGAAACCACTATATAATCATACGTTTGCTGATTGGTTGGGGGCAGTTGGACATAAAGGCATATTTCTTTAAGAGGGAGGAGGACCAGTATGTTCCTTATCATGTTTAATCAGAAACCTGTGCTTTGAACATGACACCTATACCACTTGTAAGCTGCACACTGAAGAGTGGTTTACACAAGCAAACATAAGCTGATTGGGTATGCAAAAAGAAAATCTCCTGCTTGTGTATGAAGAAGTAAGATCTGTAATGAGCCATTAAAGAGCAGTAAGCGCAGAAGGGCCCTAGATCCCAGTTTTCAGCACAGTGAGTTTTTGTGCACGTAAACAGATGTGCCAACACGTGTAGAGGTCTGCTGAAAATTTGGGTTGTCATTCAAAATTAGGGTAATAAATATTATGTTGATCTGGAGGTGCTTTTAAAACTGTGAAGTTTACTTTGCTGTGGTATTTACCTTGCCAAGTACTGCCATAACTTTTAACTTTTGCAACTGGTAAGCGTCAAGATTTTAATGGTGTCCTGTGCAGTGCAGGGTTGGTTCAATGCAGATAGCACTGAACATACTTACTAACCTTTCAACTTCTACCAAATGATGCTTAGGGATCTATCCACATGACTTCCCATGATTTTAATGGAAGATACGAGACTAAATCACCTACGATCCTTTTGAAAACATAGGAGTCTTCTTTTCTTCCACTGTGACTGCACTTCTCTGAAAAGGCCTGGTTTGGTTTTTGCTTTCTTTTTCAAAGACTTCTCTTAATTTAAGAATCAGAAATCATTCAAGGAGGAAGGGATGCCAAATATGCCCTTTAATCCCCAAAGCCAAGGAACTGGCAGGAGAATTGAAAGGCAATGTGGTTTCATGTGGCACTGGAGAGAGATTCAGGAAACCCATTCCTGGGTCTGCCACTGACCTTGAGCAAGTCACTTCACCAACCTGGGCCCCATTTTGTCTATTATATTGTAAGCTCTTTGGGGCTTGGCCTGTCTCGTACTGTGTGTGCACAATGCTTAACACAAAGGGGCCTCCGTCTTGGTTAGGGTTAGTAAGCACTACTGGAATATTAATAGTAAGATGGCAAGCCATAGTTGAGCATCAAGAGGAATAACTAGCATGGTTACAAAGACCCTGTGAATTTGTTTCTAAAGGGGTATGCAACTTCATGATTCCAGAATTTGGAACACAATATAGCAATATTAAGCACTCCCCTAAAAGTCATTAGCCATATCTCTGTGAAGGGGGACAATCAGATTTACGTTCTACGTTAGTGGAGCAATTATATGTTCATCAAGTCAAAGGGTAGAGAAACTAGCACATCACTTCCGCTTCAGAGCCCTCCCTGAATGGAACTGACATTGGTCTCATTTTTGTTGGTGAGAGTCTCAGTGGCAGGTTGGGTTGTCGGATAGTTCTTTGTCACTACCTGCCTTGTTTGGTGTTTGTCACTTGTGGGAAGTAGGGTTGCTGTTTAAAGGGACTGAATCTCCTTTAGCCTGAAATTTAAATTATTCACCCCTCCCCCCATTTAAAAAATGTTTATATGAATATCTGGTCCTTCAAAAGATTGAATCATTGATTCTGAGGTCAGAAGGGACCATTGTGATAATCTAGTCTGACCTCCTGTATGACACAGGCCATGGAACTTCACCCAGCAATTCATGCATTGTGCCCAGTGACTTATGGTCCAACTGAACATGCTGCCTGACAACCCAGGAGATCCACGGCTTTTATTCCAGGAACCTGTAAAGAGAGCACAAGCAGCAGCAGCTCAGGATTCCACCCACAGCCCTGCCAATGTGACTCAGCTGTTTGTGTGCCTACCTTGCAGTCACATGCACATACCTGGGCAAGTTTTTAATCTGCTTAGGGACAGTGAAGCTGCAGCAGCTCACGCTTCATCTTGGGCTGTACAAGCCCACCCAGAACTCGTGGTAATTACTCATGCAGCTAGCCTGTGTCCATGTGTGTGCTGCTGAAGCTTCGCTGTTCAGGTACCTGAGCTAGCTAGGTTAAAGCTGGCTTGGATATGTCTACACAAGCTGCATTCACACCCTGCGATTCAAGTGTAGATATACCCTTAAAGAGAGCCCTCGGGGAATGAAAGGGCAATTCATTACCCATGTCTCATGCAACTGGTGCTGAGACTGACAGCCTGGGTGCCAACTAGTGCTGATGGTGATTTGTTTTTTGAGTTTGATGCAAATGCTTGTCCACTGGCTTCTAGACTGAGATTACCAGACTTATTTCAACCAGGCCAGAGAACAGAGGCCATCAGATGGTAACAACTTTTGGTTTCTACTGTTGGGCTGGATTTTAGCCACTGACTTGGATGAAGGGGACTCCTACCCATACGCTCAGAAAATCAAAACAAAGAACTCAAGGGCTTCCTGTAGCAGAGCTTGTTTAGAGATCAAGTCTTCTGGAGAGCAAACAAGTACATAGCTAGCCAGTGTGTTAACACCTACTGCACCGACACCTTGTGGTGAAGGTTGTAGATACAGAGTTTGCCCAAGAGCTTATTTTGTAATGAAAGAGGTGCTGGGGCTCAAGCAATTTTTTTACGTGCATAACTGGTGCAGCAAGCCCAGAGGTGTCTGGGCTGTGAACTGCCAAGTCTACAGCCCTGGCACTAATTAAATACTGCCCTCTGGAGCTTGTCCTTTGTTGTTGCTTTGAATCTTTGTAGAAGTCCAATCCGTGAAGGAAAATCTCTTTTTCCAGAGCTGCCCGGGAAGGATGATGCTGTTCGCTGTACAAATGATCCAGACATCTTATGCTTTTCAGAGATAGTGAAGCAAGATTGTACAACAGGCCCTTTTAGTGCTACAGAAAAAGTTACTCTTTATGGAACCAGAGCAGTGGGAGTGGGATTTTTGAAAGCACTGAACCTTGGCCTAGCTCTGTTCCCATTGAAGCTAATAGTAAAACTCCCATTGACTTTAATGGGAGCTGAGTTAGGCCAAAGCTGTCTCTCCTGAAAACCAACCCCAAGTATTGTGGGGGAAAAGATGTTTCCATTTCAATCAGGTGTAGCAGCCTTTCTTGTCATGTTTGCCTGGGGGATGGCACCTGAGAGGATAATAAAGGCGTTTTGTATAAGGATTAAGTCCTGTTTGTGACCCTGCGGGTGTGTGAGGAGCAGGATGAGTGGACATTGCTTAGATGTAAGGCACAGGCAGCATTGCACACAGTGGCTGATATTCCCCCTGCGTTAAAGGGCGTTGCGCAGGGAACTAGGAAGGGGATTTGATAAATAGAATTCATGCCATTGGCTGCAGGCAGGGTAAGGGCCACCGGCTCCATATAATTGGAGAACCTGATCATAGAATTTGTAGAATTGTGTACCTCCCTGCACACCCTCAGCAGCCATTTAGAAGGAGGGGTGGGAACCCAGAGAGACAAAAGATTCCCAGCTTGTGCCAAAGCTATAAAAGGGGATGGAGCAGGACAAAGGGGTCTCAGCCATGAGAAAACCCCTGCTTACCACCTGAGATGTCTGCTGGAGCTAACAAGGACTGTACCAGGGGAAAGGATTGGGCCCAGACTAGGAAGGAGTCTAGTCTTTGAAAGAAGTTTATTGGAACATCTCTGAGGGTGAGATATTACCTGTAATCAGTTTCTTTATGTATTAGGCTTAGTCTTGTGTTTTTGTTTTATTTTTGCTTTGTGATTGTAAGCAGGCGTGGACTCACCCCTGTGGCGCCTCCTGCTGGTTGTCCAAGGAATTAGCTGACCAGCCTCTGGAGCACCCTCTGCGGGCCGGTGATCCGCCTGTCGTTGGCCCCGTGTCCCTCCCGAACCCCACTGCCCTTGGGTTGAGTGCTGCCCCTCTCTCTCTCTCTGGGTCTCCCCACCCAGGGGAACCCCCACCCCTTATCCCAATGTTGCCTCAGTCGTGGCTACTGCCAGTCACCATCTAGCCCCCACGCCCTGGGGGAGACTGCAGTCTATCAGCCAGTCATCACCGGCAACAAGGGGTTTGGACTGGCTGCCTTTACCCACCCTCTGGCTGCCCCTCTGCAACCCCAATACCTATATGGCCTAGGACCAGGCCCTGCAGCCTGGGGAGTTGCTGGCCTAGGGCTTCCCAGCCCTGCCTCACTCTAGGTCCCCAGATGAGCTCCCTACAACCAGGCCTGTCTGTCTCTCCTGTCAGAGAGAGACTGCCCAGCTTCGGGCTGCCCTGGCCTTCTTATCAGGCTGTGTGGCTCAGTTTGGGGCGTGGCCCCAGCTGCAGTCACTTCCCCAATCAGCCGGGGTTTTGCCCCTTTACACAGCCCCAGCCCTCTGCAGGGCTTTTCCAACCCCTTCAGGGCTGGAGCCGGCGTTCACCCCGCTACAGTGACTTACTTTGTTCTGTCAGTTATTACTTGAAACCACTTAAATCCTACTTTTTATACTCAATAAAATCACTTTTGTTTATTAATAAACCCAGAGTAAGTGATTAATACTTGAGGGAGCAAACAGCTGTGCATAGCTCTCTATCAGTGTTATAGAGGGCAGACAATTTATGAATTTACCCTGTATAAGCTTTATACAGAGTAAAATGGATTTATTTGGGGGTTGGATCCCATTGGGAGCTGGGTGTCTGGGTGCTGGAAGCAGGTAACCTGTTAAGCTGTTTTCACTTAAAGCCTGCAGCTTTGGTGGTGTGGTCCAGACCCTGGGTCTGTGTTGCAGCAGGCTAGCGTGTCTGGCTCAATGAGGCAGGGTTCTGGAGTCCCAAGCTGGCAGGAGAAACGGGCTCAGAGGTAATTTCAGCACACCAGGTGACAGTCCCAAGGGGATCTCTGTGACCAAACCTGTCACAAGTGGCACTGCAGTTTAGCTTCAGGCCAATAAGGTCTTTGCAAGTGGTTGTACAAAGCTGACTCCTTTATATGTGGATATTTAACCTCCTGCTGTCTATACACACGCTGCATAGGGAGCTGCTGCACTTGCCCTTTATTACAAGTTAATGAGGTTTGCTTCAAATATCTTTTAGAATCTGAGCATGTGATTGTGATCAGACTGTAGGGGAATAACCAATATGCAGCCTTTCCTGTGGGCATGGAAAGGGAGCACACCCTGCAAAGCTGACTCACTGGCTCACAGCATCATCCCCTTGGGATCAGGGAAATAACTGTGGTGTAGGGGAAAGGGGCTAGATCACAATTCCTGGTGTTGCCTGGAGGTCTGTGGAAATTTCAGTGAGCACCCCATGGATCCCAGGTTTTATACAGGACTTCTGTGCAGTTTCATGCCATCCTGGCTGATGGGAGCACAGCTGACAGAGTTGCCATTATAACCTAACTTCTTCTCCATGGCCAGGCACACACCTCACCCCCACGTGGATGTTGTGACTGTAGATGGGGGGCTGGAGGTGACTCGCTGGTAGTGGAGAAAGTTACCACATGCCCTTTAGTCCCACTTTCTGCAGATTATTCTTGAATTTGCTCCCACTCTGCACTGCACAGAGGAGAGGGGTATGTGCCATTTGGCTGACAAAATGAATTCTGTAGACGTTTTGAGGTCTAGTGGTGTATGGGGCCTCTCTCTTCAGGTGACACAAACCAGTCTTTACATCAAAACCTTATTTGGATGGTTTTATCTAAACTCCTCCTTGGGATGATTTAGGGTAATTATATTCAATGCGCCTGAAATCCCCACCTATTTTCAATGGGATTGGAGCAGGAAGCAAGAAAAAATGCATCCTAATGTTGTGCAGAGGTCTTAGTGAGGCAAAGGGAACTTTAAGCATAAAAATGTATTTATACAGTAGTTGAACAGAAGCCGAGTATCTGCTTTGCCTGGAGACTAATCTGAAATATCCTCTTCCTTTATTATGGGGTTATTCTCTGATAGGATTATCTAGAGTATAATGTCTAGAATGCAATGCCAGATTTTCAAGGAAGGAAAAGGACTGCCCAAATCTAAGGGCTATTTGTGATGGGGAGAAAGAGCTATTAGCCCCAGATATTTCTGCAGTATCTCAGGTTGGGCACCCAAAATCACTAGTCTGGAAATCTTGGCTAGAGCCTTTTCTGGAGTTCCATGTGGTTGATTTTGAAGTAAAGTCTAGTGAATTGTCCCCCAGTGTGTCTGGCTGAATGGTATTTCCCATAATGTTACATTTTGCAGTTTTTACATGTTACCTCTGAAAGTGATATAAGGCATAATTTCAATATTCCTATGAAATAATTTCCATATGTCCTAACATTCTCTGTGGACATATGCCAAATGTAGTCTACATATGTTTATATACTGTGTATATATACTATATATACCTTACCAGTGGGAAATAAAAAAAAAATTAGTAAATCATAACATTTTTACAACTATACTAATAATAAAAAGATACTTGATAACTGATCTGCAGGCGCCCACTCTGGTCTGGTGTAAGTATAATAAGCAGCACATGGGCAGTGGCAGACTCTATATTTTCATTGGTTAGGGACTGACTAGAATTTCAGAGGGGTGGTTATATAACCCTATTCACAAACTCAGGGTTACTCTACAGAGCAATAGGATAGGTGCAATGACTGGATAGTCACCATACTTAACTTCTGTCCACCATTCACAATCTGCTGGGGTCTTTGCTTTATCCTGTCTCGTCTGTGTCCTGTATTCGTTTGTGTCTCCTGAAAAATAAGAGGTTTACATTGTCCATGATGGTGTAGTCATGGTGTCTGTCTTGCACTCATTTCCTCTCTCTATTTAGATGTACATATGGCTATATCACTAGATAGACATATGCACAGAGAGAGAGAGAATATGGACAAAGCAATAGTTTCATCCTATGTGCAGAGTTATGTACATTCCATGTCTGAGACGCCATTACAGGCTCACCTGTTCTTTCATAGGAATTGCCATACTCTTTCATGTAGCCCAGTATCCGGTCTCTGGTGATGTCTGGTATCATCTACTTCAGAAGAAGGTGCAAGAACCTTGTAGTGGATGGCTAGTGAGTAACATGCCTGGAATGGAAGTTTCTTCCTAAACTCAATTAATGGTCACTTTATATCCTAAAGCATGAAGATTTATATCCTTGGTTTTAATCATATTTCATGGAACTGTGGATGTTCTGATTTCCATATAGTGAATTCTACTATGCAGTTGACATCAATAGTACTTTGTTGCAATAAGTTCTCAGGTTAATTATGTATCAAGTCAAAAATGCATTTGCTCTTATTAGCTTTAAATGTGATGCCTTGCTCTTGAATTATGAGAGAAGATAAATAGGAGTGCCTGATTTACCTCCTCTTTCCCAGTCATAGTTTTGTATCCCATTAGCATGTTCTCTGTTGTTTGTCTCCTCTCTTAACAAGAGTCCCAGGCTTTTCAATCTGTCTTCATGTTGACAATCTAGTCATCTTTGCACTTTCCTCTGTTTCTGCAATATCCTTTGGAAAATTGGGTGATTAGAACAGAAAACAGTATTCCAAGTGAGGGTGTACTATTGCATTATGAATGGTGTTATAATATATTTGGTATTATTCCCCTTTCCTTATGCACTTTGGTTGATTAGTTATACTCAGGCTGCATATTTAGGAGAGCTGCCCACAATGACACCCAAGTCTTTCCCCCGGTGGTTAGAGTTAATTTAGAACTCGGCAGCGTGAATGAGTAATTCAAATTATTCTTTTGAGTTTACTCCCTCCCATGTGCTCTTCTCTGATTTTGCTCATTCCACAGCCTTGCCTTAGAGCAGGCATTCGGTGAAATGTATAAAAGTTGGCAATGCAGCTGTATCTGTTCCAAGCTGTGCACACTGGGAGTGGGAGAGATGGATGTGTTACCTTTTAATTACAGGAAGAACCTTGCGATGATTGTGCTATCCTTCTGCATTGCCATGCAGGATGTCATTAGCTGTAATCAGTGATCTCTGTTCTGCCTCTGCATCTTTGACCTAGTTACTTTGCCGAACTTAACACAGTTGCTATTGTGACAAAAAGCAGACTTCTGGCACAGCCACCATCACAGAGTAGAGGGAAGTCTGGCAACTTTCACACAAATCTGTTATAATTAAGGCTTCCGGTCTGGGGTTTCAACTTAATCTCACTGCTAAAAAGCCAGATGCATTTTTTAATGTTTCAGACTGAAAGTGAACCTAATGCCTATGAAAGCGAAGGCCTGGCTACAAGCTGGCCTGGGGCTGGCAGGTGCTCTCACGTATCTCAGTGAGCTTTGATGGTGCACCTCAATCCTGGCTCGCAGCCCTGGATGGTTTTTGGTTGGAAATGTCCAACCTACCCAGAGCGTGGTGGGACACTGACACGGTGCCATTAGTGAATGGCTGAGTGTGCCAAACTTGTCGTCACTTGAATTCCAGCCATACTCCTGAACTCAGCTCTCTGGGCTCCTGGTGGAGTGTTAACCCTCTCTACCACCTAATTACAGAACTGGTTCTAGTGTTTGTGGGGCCCAGTTCCATGGCATTCCCATACCCCAGTGAAAAGTAGCACTCTCCCATCCCATCAAACCCTCAATGACAAAAGAATGGAACCCCTCCCTTTTCCCAGCTGCCAAACCTTCCACGCTCCCCATCAGTGGCAAAGGCACAATTTGGCCCTTCCAAACCCATCCCACTCTCCAAAAGGGGCAAACACCTATAACCCTCTCCAAGCTACCAAACATCCCCATTCTCCTGGTCCAGCTCAGACTGTCAGGGTGTGACTACAGCTTCACCCAGTACTGCTCAAACAGGCATACATGACAATTTAAAGGCACCAGTGAAACGCACAAAAAGACCGAGAGAAAAGAGGCCTGAGGACAATTGAGCCAATTCAGGGAGCTCCAAGCTCTGTTCAGAGGAGCACTGCCCTATGGGCCCCCTGCAGGGAGCAAGCAGTGGTTGCAGCTATTGTTGTAACAATGTGCAGGCATTTGTGGCAGCACAATTTATATTCCCAAATACATGCCTCACCTGAGGCCTGTGCACACCCTCTGTTATTAGCTTGACACTAAACTTATTAATTGGAGAGCAACATTTCAGAGCAAGCTGATAGTGTTATTAAGTGCTGAAAACAGGAAGGGTTGCCGGGAGCTATGAAGACCATTGCTGTAATGTACAGCACAATCCTGCTTATCCAGAATATTTGGAGATGCCAAATACGTTCTACTGTCAGTATGCCTCAGAGCTGAGCTGGAGCGTCTGCCTAGAAGAAATTCAGTCTCCCGGCCTAGTCACTTCTTGGCCTCTTTGCCGAGGGTGCTTGCACCAGTTACTGCTGGTGATTTTTATTATATGGATGCTCAGGGCCCTTCCAGAGAACACCAATTCACAGATCCTGAAACAGTTTTCACCTTGGTTGGAACTGATTTCAGGTGACACTCTTGTGTTGCCAGCCCCAGCTTTTGTAGATGAGGCAAAAGTGTTTTAAAAGGGTTATTGAAAAGTGTTTTAGGACATGGTAAATGGTGTAGTGTGGCTTGAGCCTTTCTAGCTCATGCTCTTGGACAGAGCCATTCACTTGCACAACACAAGCCACTTGGGCACTGCTCTGAGCCCACCAAACTCATTACACATGGTTCCCTGAACAGGCAGCAGGCTGGGTTTAGAAAATCGATATATTGGCAGTGAGAGGGGTGTTAACCACTGACGTGCAAGATCTCATTTTGGGAGGATTCCTGCCCTTTTCACAGCAACAGCAAAGTTGCAACAGAGCATGCATAGGCTAATGACATACTGGACATGTACAGACAGCTTTGCAGCGATTGGCACATTTCCTGAGAAAAGAGCTGGCTTTGTATTCAGAGACAAAGACAGACAGTAAATGATGCAGAGAGTGACTCCCAGCACAGGCGGTCTTAAAGGCTCCCTTTACCTGATTTCAGTCTTGAGAATGGTAATGCACAAGATGAACATCTGAAGGTGCAGTGGGGCTGAACAGTACCCCAAGAACTGTGCATTGAGGGTCATGTAAATCTCCCCTCTTGTGCAGAAGCCATCCTCTGCTCCAATAGTCCTGGGTCAGCTGCCTTCACAGCCCCATTCCCTCTATCCCTTCCTAGGGAACGATAAGTCTGCTGGATGGAGGATCAAGATGGCTGCTGTTGAAAAACAAGATGGCAGACTGTTGAAAATGCAGTCTTTGTTCCTCAGGTATTTCCAGGAGTGTCCTTCTGTGGGGAGTGAGGCCCCTAGATGGCTAGTGAGGGCCCTAGTGAGGCCCACCTTATATAGCTTTACCATATGGCAGGAACCCTTTGTTCCAAACTTAGTTTCCAGCCCTGTTTGTGGAAAAATACAGGTACCCAAAATGCAGTTTAGTATCATGCGGTCTGGTCACATGCCCTTACTGAGTAATAGCAGCCATTACTTACAAGATGGCTGAGATGTTTACATGAGGGCTAAGCTCTTCCATAGTCCATTGTCTTTGCTGACGGGCCATCAACACTGTCTAGCTTCTTCATTTTTGTACCTGAAAGGCTATCTGTGGGTGTTATCCAGAGTAAGCACATTTGAATTACAGATACGTAGTCAATATTCATAACTTCAGATACAGAAATGATACATGCATACAAATAGGATAATCATATTCAGCAAATCATAACTTTTCCAGTGATGCCTTACAAGACAGATCTTGTACCAGATGGATTATAATTATGTCATCATCATATCATAACCATACCACTATGATGAATATGGGGTGTAGTGTCACAAGGATCAAGAGGGCTGCTGTTGAAAAAATGCTTGGTAGTGAGGAAGGGAAAGGCAGGTTGTTTGTAAAGAGAAGGGAGAAAAAAGGTGACCTGCTGATTGCAGTTGGGGGAACAGCCAACTACTCTGAAGGCTGGGTGGAGAAAGGGAGAAGGGCCCACTGCTTGTTAGACAGGGAATGGAGGAGGAAGCGGGAGAGGCCAATTACTTGCTTGAGGAAGAGGAGAGAGAACATTGTTGCTTTTAAAGGGGAGTAAGAGGTTGAGTGGTCCACTACTTGCAAGCTGTTAGTGGAGAAATGGGAGCAAGGCCATAAAGCCATAAGGATGAGAGGGGAGAGTTGGTAACTGACTGGTTCACCTCTGTTTGCATGTGAATCAAACAGTTAGGATCCATTCCATTCCGCTGTAATTTGCAGTAACTACTCCCTGCGGCTGACTCAGGTCACATATTACAGACCAGGAATCAACAGCTCATCTCATTTGTTGAGAAATTTCATCCATTGCTCCAGGAACTCTGAGGACTCTCCCAATGCTGGCCAGTTGCAGTCTTTCACATTGCAAGGCACCCACTGGGTAATGGACAGGGAACATCAACAATGGCTGATAATTGCATTCAGCACTGTACACACTTGGTAACAGTGGATCAAATTGGCTGGCCCAGCTAGGGGATGCTGCATGTATGTGTGTGGCTTAGCTGATTGCCATGTTGTGTATCTGTGTATTTGTGCGTGTGTATGTGTACACACACACACACATTCGGAGCCACAAATTATTACACTCTGTCCAACTTGACCATATAAATAGAGTCCAAGTAATAAAAACATCACTGGGAATATTCTATTCCCCAGCCAGGGGGAATCATTTGATCAGGAGAGCCCAATTTTGCCCAAGAGAGGGCCACTAAACAACTTTTACAAGAGACCAAAAGGCAACCTGCTTGAATCAAGACTACACCCTGGGACTTATTATCCCTGTTGGCTGCATCTCTCTATTAAGGAAAGTGTGGACACAGTCAGTGTTGTATAACTCCATGGATTGTGTTTGCAAATGACCACCTCTGAAATAAGCATTCATGGCACTTCCATTACTCACTGGCATACTGACATCTGCAGTGATGTCATGCTGGTGATGGAAAAGCTAACTGAATACACATAGGTGTAAACAGGCTTTTAAAAATGATTAATAGTTCTAATTATTATTAGTTATTATTGTTAATGCAATTAGAACTGTAATTCCACATGGCACTTTTCAAGTGTAGATGAAAATCCTGGGTACAGGTGCAGAATGAGGAATAGAAGCTTTCTTTTTACAGCCTGTGTCTGTAGAGACAGAGTAGGAATCTGAATTAAAAAAAAAAAAAAACAAGGATGTAAAGCAGAAGGGAGGCGCTTGTCTCACATTAATGGCAAAATGATTGTTGTTCATCTGCTGTGTGAGCAATTGGGCTCGGAGTGAGGGCGGATCAGCTTTTCTGTGATATATCAGGTCTAGTCACAGCAAAAGACAGAAGGGAAGGCGAGAGACGGAAATGTTTTCATTTTAAAGGAATGCCACTCTAGATCAGGGCTAGACTTCCACAGTGTCTTGTGGGAGATCTTAATGGCAGATGTGCTCTTTCTATCAAGGCTTTTACACATCAGTGGTGTTGGACATTCTGTGAGATAAAGCTCTGAAAAAAGAGTTCATATCTCTAATGTCCGAGAGAATTAGGAGATAGTCAAAGGTGGAAGAGGAGGCCAGAGTACAGTAATAAAGCATTTCTCTCTCTGACTGGGCATGCCTTTCATGTCTCTGATGTGGAAGCTGGGAACAGCGCCACAGCACTCAAGGACAACTGATCAGAAGCAGGTATCAAATATATACAGTGTCCTGCAAGACAGAGGCCAGATTCTGCCACCCTCCCTCACACTGAGTAGTATCTTATTTTGTGAGTAGTCCCATTTGATGTCCGTGTGCCTACTTGCAGGGTATAAAGTACAGCTCAGCTGACTTCAGTGGGACTAGTCACTGAATAAGGGACTACTCTGCTTGAGTGAGGCCAGCAGAATCTGGCCCCCGGCATTGGGGTGCTCTGAATGCAGAGGCATTGAAAAACATATAACAATTAAAACTGACATAAGCTCTGCCTTTTTATGGGAAAGGGCAATGCCAAGTTAAAGCAAAGCAATCCTCACCATGGAGCCTGAGGTGTGAAATCAAAGGCAGCTGGTGGCAATGGTCGGAGGCATTACCAATCGTTTCTTTTCAAAACTACAGCGAGATGAAGAGTTAAGAGTTCACCCAGGAGGTTTGCTGTAAAGGATTTTCACTCTGCTTGCAACAAACAATGATACTGAGAGACCCATCCCATCCCACCCCCCTTAGGAAACACGGGTGGGTGCATGAATGACTGTTTGGGTTAAAAGTACCATTGTAAATCCATATTGCTGCGAAGACTGAGGGCAAACTATCCAAGCAGGGACTGTCTTTTTGTTCCCTGTTTGTGCAGTACCTAGTACAGTATAATGGGGTCCGGGATGGGGCTTCCTGGGCACTACCTCAATAAGAATAATGCTGAGTCGGATTCTGCCATTCTTACTTCAGGTGGAGTAGTCCTTAACACACAAGCAGTTGATTTCCAAATCTGGCCCTGTGTGTCCTGAGGTTTTTTTTTATATATAGTTCCTTTTGAAACGAAAGAGTCACTATCTTACTTTTTGATCAAAATGTCTCAATCATGAATCAATGAAAAAAAACAAACACAACTGTGGCTAAAAGATGCAATACAGGCCTCTGAGGAACATAATGCCAAGAATTAATAGGAAAAGTCTCTTCGCTTTGTAATTGAACTTGAAGTTTGCATTCCTGTCCTGTTTCCATGCAAAGGCCTTTCCTGCAAGCAGTGAAGGGAGGAGACGGAATTGCCACTTCAATAGATATATTTAAAAAGACAGTTCTTGGAACCGTGAAGGCTCCCCTCCTTAGTTAGCGGTCCTCAGCACTTGTGTGGATTGTGATGCTGAAAACATTTCTCAGAATAGCGATTTTGCATCCTGTAATGGAGTGGTCTGTCCCCTATAAGGGCAGTAGGGGGTCAGCCAAGCCCTCTGCCTTGGTATGGCCCTTCAAGGGTTTGGGAGAGCTGATGGATACAAGGTCCTAGGAAGCAGATTTTGGTAGAGGGGAAGCAGCCCCAGGGAATAAGTGGTGTTGGGGGAAGACTCATTATGGTTCCTTTAAGGGCTTGGGACCAAGGAACTTGTGGTGCAGGATGGGATAAGGTGCCCCTCTCTCCTAGCTACCCGGAATGTGCTATGGGAAGGAAGGCAGCACCTGTTTTGCCTCCTTTTTCATAGAGGGAAGAAACTATAAAGAGGAGGCCTGCCTGCATAGGGTTGAAAGGACTGAATGAGAAAAGGGGCCAGCTGGCAAGAAGCTGGCTGAGGCCTGTAGCTGGCCTGAATTACAGCCCAGCTCCAGAAGGAGGGCTGTGGGCACCTGATCCAAGGAGAGTGAGACTGTGTGTGAATTGCAGCCCAGCACCAGGAAGAGGGCTGGGGGCACCTGAACCTGGGAGAAGAAGCCTGCCTGAACTCTCAGGCAGCCAGGCTTGGAGCTGAGGAACTAAAGAAGGGGTATTTGAACTCTGTAAAGAGTTAATGAATCAGACCCCCTCAAAAGGGGGTATCTGAAGTACTTGGGTCGGAGTAAATGATTGAAGGAACCGAGAGGGGGCTGAGGGCAATGAGAGGGTGTGCTCAAGGGCGGTGCCAGGCAACCCCCCCCCCCCCCCCCCCGAGAATAGACGTAGTGTTCCCATCTAAATGCCTGATTCTTCCAGGTGGCGAAGTCAATGGGTGTTGCTGGTTTAGCACCCCCTGATATTGGGCCCTAAGTCATTATGAAGATCAGCTAGTTAAAAACTTGCTAGATTTGTATTTATGAAATCTGCTAATGTGTTAATTCAGGAAGAGAGGGCTGGGTGTCGTTTTGCACAATCCAAAGAACACTTGTGGCTAATGAGCAGTAGAAGACAAGAAAACAAGCAAAATATTAGGCTGCATAAGGAATGGGATGGAGAATAATACTGGAATTATTATAATGTCACTTCACCCTCGTCTAGAATACTGTGTCCAGTTCTAGTCACCCTAGCTCCAAAAGGATTTAGCAAAAACAGATTGATTTCAGAGACGATGAGAATGCTTAGCAGTTGTAGAAAGAATGTGTGATATGCAATTTTAGCATTATAGAAAAGCAAAGGGCTGGATTCTGCCTTCACCTCCATCCTAAGCCACCCCATCGAAGCCAACCTCATTGAAGTCTATAGCAAAGAAAATAAAGGGCAGAATTTGGCCTGGGGTCCTGTGATATGCCTTTGTGTAATTGTCAGTGCTAATGTTTTCTGTTAAGCCAAACTCTGTTTTCCCAGAAGGCCTTAAGATCTAAATTGTATAGCTCTGATGTTCAGCATAGCTTAGTACTGTAATTGGATAAAAATGAGATAGGTACTACCCAGAGAAAAATTAAATTGTTGTTAATAATGAGCAGCAGCTTTATGCAGTTAGTTTTGATTTCTGCTTGAAATTAAGCAGTAGGATAACTTCAATTCTGGCAGCTGGCTAAAGCTGGCCAGAGTCTGAGTGCCAGGCTCTTGCTTGTTTTTGATACAACTTAATTTCTGAATCTGCAGTCTTTGCTCCAATGGAAGTTTGTCCAAGTAAGGTCTGCAGAACTGTACCCCAGCTAGTGAAGCAATACAGACACTATAGAGCCTGATTCAAAGCCCATTGAAGTTAACACAAAAGGCCATCATTGACGTCAAAGAGATTTGGATCATACCCATAGTGGGCAGGTGCATGCAACTGCTAGGAATTAATATACTTTTATCTGAATGTCCTTCAGTCAGGATTTGTTGGGGTTAGTACCCAATACATGCACAGGAAAAGTTAAGGACAGAATGTGGCTGGCTGATTTTTATAAACCATCATAGGACAAATGAGTCCAGCAGGACTGAGTATTTGGCATGCTCAGGTGGTTTTCGTTTTTACTTCAGTGATGCCAGAAAATTGTTTCAGAAAAGAAGTCTCATCCACTTCAACAAAGAGCAGGTTTCAATTGAACGAGGCAGGGTCACACGGCCTAAAATAGTTTGAAACTAATGCTGTCCAAGCTGCTCAATAGGGGGTTTGTTTTTAATTTTTTGACTGTTTGGAACGTAGTTTCATGACCCTTTGAGCCTGTTCTAGAGAAGTCTGAGAAGAGGGTAAACAAAATGACAACACATTTACAGCAAAAAAATATCCCTTAAGGCTGTGTGAACCGCAGAACACATACATCAGAGGGATTAGTTTACAGGCAGCATTACCCTCTGAATGGGCACAAGGAGCTAGATTTTCAAAGGTATTTAGGTGCCTAAAGATGCAGATAGTCACCTAATAGTATTTTCAAAAGCACATAAGTACCTAACGCCGTTGAATTAAATGGGAGTTAGGTACCTAAAAATATCTGCATCTTTAAGCATCTAATGCCTTTGAAAACCTGACTGACTGAGTCTTAATGCATCCTGAGTAACACCTGTGATTGTTTTTGGAGTAGCAGCCGTGTTAGTCTGTATCCGCAAAAAGAACAGGAGTACTTGTGGCACCTTAGAGACTAACAAATTTATTTGAGCATAAGCTTTCGTGTGCTACAGCCCACTTCATCGGATGCATATAGTGGAAAATACAGTAAGAAGATATATATACACAGAGAACATGAAACAATGGGTGTTACCATACACACTATAAGGAGAGTGATCAGTTAAGGTGAGCTTTTATCAGCAGGAGAGAGATCAGTTAAGGTGAGCTTTTATCAGCAGGAGAGAAAAAGAACTGTTTGTAGTGGTAATGAAAATGGCCCATTTCTGGCAATTGACAAGGAGATATGAGGAACTGGGTGGGGGGGGGAGGAGGGGAGATAAGCATGAGGAAATAGTTTTACTTTGTGTAATGGCCCATCCACTCCCAGTCTTTATTCAAGCCTAATTTAATGGTGTCCAATTTGCAAATTAATTCCAGTTCTGCAGTTTCTTGTTGAAGTCTGTTTTTGAAGGTTTTTTGTTGTAATATTGCGACTTTTAGGTCTGTAATCGAGTGACCAGGGAGATTGAAGTGTTCTCCAACTGGTTTTTGAATGTTATAATTCTTGACGTCTGATTTGTGTCCATTTATTGTTTTAGGTAGAAACTGTCCAATTTGGCCAATGTACATGGCAGAGGGGCATTGCTGGCACATGATGGCATATATCACACTGGTAGATGTGCAGGTGAACGAGCCTCTGATAGTGTAGCTGATGTGATTAGCTCCTATGATGGTGTCCCCTGAATAGATATGTGGACAGAGTTGGCAATGGGCTTTGTTGCAAGGATAAGTTCCTGGGTTAGTGTTTTTGTTGTGTGGTTGCTGGCGAGTATTTGCTTCAGGTTGGGGGGCTGTCTGTAAGCAAGGACTCGCCTGTCTCCCAAGATCTGTGAGAGTGATGGATCATCCTTCAGGATAGGTTGTAGATCCTTGATGATGCGCTGGAGAGGTTTTAGTTGGGGGCTGAAGGTGACAGCTAGTGGTGTTCTGTTACTTTGTTGGGCCTGTCCTGGAGTAGGTGACTTCTGGGTACTCTTCCGGCTCTGTCAATCTGTTTCTTCACTTCACCAGGTGGGTATTGTAGTTGTAAGAACGTTTGATAGAGATCTTGTAGGTGTTTGTCTCTGTCTGATGGGTTGGAGCAAATGCGATTGTATCGTAGAGCTTGGCTGTAGACAATGGATCAAGTGGTGTGGTCTGGATGAAAGCTGGAGGCATGTAGGTAAGTATTTGTGATTGTGGGGTTGCAGAAGTGCTAATGAGCTGCTGATACAGGACTTGATTTAATAAATAATTGAAGGAGGGTAATTTAATTAATACCAATCAACAAGGGGTTGTGCGAGGTGGGTGGGGGGGAAAGGATTACCGGATTGCTTGGTA
Source organism: Chrysemys picta bellii (assembly GCF_011386835.1). NCBI lineage: Eukaryota > Metazoa > Chordata > Testudines > Emydidae > Chrysemys > Chrysemys picta. The sequence continues at coordinate 46,536,225 of NC_088794.1, read as the reverse complement.
AGCTGGAAGCAACAATATACATTTTAATATGGCCACGTGTAAATGTGTACATCTAGGCCCAAAGTATGAAGGCCATGGTTACAGAATGGGAGAACCTATCCAGGGAAGCAGTGCCTGAAAAAGACTTGAGGCTCATGGTGGATAATCAGCTGAACATGAGCTGCCAGTGCAACACTGTGACCAAAAGCATGAAAGTGATACTTGGATGCATAAACCGGAATCTTGAGTAGCAGCGGAGAGGTTATATGTGGCACCAGTGCAACCACTGCTGGAATACTGTGTCCAGTTCTGGTTTCCATAACTCTAGAACAGGGTGGCCAACCTGTGGCTCCAGAGACACATGCGGCTCTTCAGAAGTTAATATGTGGCTCCTTGTATAGGCATCGACTCCGGGGCTGGAGCTACAGGCGCCAACTTTCCAACGTGCTGGGGGATGCTCACTGCTCAACCCCTGGCTCTGCCACAGGTTCTGCCCCCACTCCACCCCCTCCCCTGAGCCTGCAGTGCCCTTGCTCCTCCCCCCTCCCACCCAGAGCCTCCTGCACACCACAAAACAGCTGATCGGGAGGTGTCATAACTATAAAGGGAAGGGTAACAGCTGTCCTTTGTACAGTACTATAAAATCCCTCCTGGCCAGAGACTCCAAAATCCTTTTCCCTGTAAAGGGTTAAGAAGCTCAGGTAACCTGGCTGGCATCTGACCCAAAGGACCAATAAGGGGACAAGATACTTTCAAATCTTTGCGGGGGAAAGGCTTTTGTTTGTGCTCTTTGTTTGGGAGTTCATTCGCTCTTGGGACTGAGAGGGACCAGACATCAATCCAGGTTCTCCACACCTTTCTAAACAAGTCTCTCCTATTTCAAACTTGTAAGTAAATAGCCAGGCAAGGCGTCTTAATTTTACTTTGTTTTCTCAACTTGTAAATGTACCTTTTACTAGAGTGTTTATCTCTGTTTGCTGTACTTTGAACCTAAGACTAGAGGGGAGTCCTCTGAGCTCTTTAAGTTTGATTACCCTGTAAAGTTATTTTCCATACTGATTTTACAGAGATGATTTTTACCTTTTTCTTTAATTAAAAACCTTTTTTTTTAAGAACCTGATTGATTTCTCCTTGTTTTAAGATCCCAGGGGTTTGGATCTTGATTCACCAGGAGTTGGTGAAAGGAAGGAGGGGGAATGGTTAATTTCTCCTTGTTTTAGATCCCAGGGGTTTGGATCTGTATTCACCAGGAGTTGGTGGGAGGAAGGAGGGGAATGGTTAATTTCTCCTTGTTTTAAGATCCAAGGGGTTTGGATCTGTATTCACCAGGGAATTGGTGAAAGGTTTCTCAAGGCTTCCCAGGGAAGGGAATTAGCTTGAGATGGTGGCAGCGGACCAAAGCTAAGCTGGTAGTTAAGCTTAGAAGTCTTCATGCAGGCCCCCACATTTTGTACCCTAAAGTTCAAAGTGGGGATACAGCCTTGACAGGAGGTGTGAAGGCAGCACAGATGTAAGGGTGGCAATACTCTAACCTCCCTAAAATAACCTTGTGACCCCCCCCCCCTGCAACTCCCTTTTGGGTCAGGATCCCCAATTTGAGAAATGCTGGTCTCCCCCATGAAATCTGTATAGTATCAGGTAAAAGCACACAAAAGACCAGATTTCACAGGGGGAGATGAGATTGCATGGTCTGTGACGCGTTTTTCATGGCCGTTAATTTGGTAGGGCCCTACCAATGGTTAGACTGTCTTCAGCCTTTCTCTGGTCAATGCAGGGGCAGTGTTGACTAGTGGGAATGAAATCTCATCCTGTTCTCTTCAATTATAGAACAGGGACAAAAGGGCCCTGTAGGAAAGAGCTGTGTAGAGTTGGGGAGAAACAAATAAGAATAATAGGGATGAAAGAGGAACCTAGAAAGAAAAGAAAAGAAAGTGTTTTAATTGAGTGATTAAACCTTCCTAAGTGAATGCTTCACAAATCCTATCTCAGGTGTCTTTTGGAATAATCTCTAGAACAAGCGGCAATCAAGGAAGGTGTGTGGCTCATGAATAAGAACACACTTTGGGCTATAGCTGTTATGAAATGGAATCAGGTGAAGGTCTTTCTAGGTGGTTATTTCTGTTATGATTATATTTAATTATAAATGTAAAAATATTTCTTATGTCAGCCACAGAGAATATAAGTCCTCAGTGCTGAATTCAAATGTTGAAACTACACATTTTGACTTTTCCAAATCAAAAATTTTCTGAATTTCCATTTTTAATGACCATTTTTTTTCAAAATTTCAGCTACACCTCTAGCCCGATATAACGCAACCCGATATAACGCTAATTCAGATATAACACGGTAAAGCAGTGCTCCGGGGCGGGGCTGCACACTCCGGCGGATCAAAGCAAGTTCGATATAATGCGGTTTCACCTATAATGCGGTAAGATTTTTTGGCTCTCGAGGACAGCGTTATATTGGGGTAGAGGTCTATATGTCACAATCTGGGACAAAACCAATTGTTAAAATCTTGGAATTTCCCACAGGAAATTCTGAATTTTGCTCACTCTGTTGAAGATGTGATGGAATCTAGACTAAGTCAATGGGCAGGTTACTGGATGAAGCGTAATGAATGAATAAAGGGCTCCTGTTAAGCAATGGAAGTGTTTTTGGTGGTTTTACTCATAGCAGAATATATATCGGTACTTATCAGGTGGCAAGCTTTTACTTGTGTGCGGTTTTTGTATTGATTATTTTATCAAAGAAAAATAATGTGCTATAAGGATGATCCTCATTTGGGGTAACTTCAGTGGAGTTTATGCCGGCTCAGGATCTGGCCCTACATTTCCATCTATCAAAGTACTATTGAAATAGAATGCCCAGAAGCCTTACTCTAGGGGGGTATTCCAGTCATGTTGTGTGTGAGCAAAAAACATACCGAGTTCTTTGGAAGATGTTAAGAGTTAGAGAAGTGAGAAATGCATATTTAAAAAGGGAAGCAGCAACTGAATGGTAAACCGGAGTTCATTATTCTAGATTTCACCCTATAACTGAAGGACCATGGTGATCAGATGCAGTCCTAACACAAATTGATATCCCTCGTGTGCTAGTCAAAAAGCTAACTTTTTTTTACGCCTCTCTTAGAAGCTTTCGTGTCATCACCTCACACCCTCCTGTCATCTTGCTCTGTGGATTGTTGTGTATTGGAAATGCTAACTGTCAGCTCTGATGTAACTGGGCACTGTTTGCTTGGCCTTGTCAGCATCATAAGATTCATGGTAGAAAAATGGCGAGACTGAAAAATGAATATTAAATCTATGGGCTGAGATTTTTAAAGCCACATAAGGGATTGGATGCCCAGTTCCCATTAATTTTAATGCCAGCTGGGTAGCCAGATATCCTAGATGGCTCTGAAAATCTAAGCCATAATGTTTTAATAATATCTTGCATTTATATTACCTCTCAGGCATGGAATGCAAAATGCATTAACCCTTTATATAAAGTAGGCAGGTAGTGTTTTACTGACATTACATGGGGGAACAGAGGGTTAAATGACTTGCCTACAGTCTCACAATGAGTTTGTGGCAAAGCCAGGAATACAGTTGAATCCTGATTCCCACTTCCATGCTCTAACCAATAGACCATGCTGCTTCCTTTAAACTGCACTGGCTTGGAATTATGTGTACTGGATTTTTTTTTAATAATGGGATACATGGGATACATACCAGGGTTTTATTTCTTTGTGTCTACAGGCCGTCAGGTTCTGCTCTGTTTTTCTGTTCGTGGACAATCCCAGATGAGAAGTCTGCTAATCTCATTGGATTTGACAGGCAAAAATATTAGGGATACAGTTTTGAAACTGAAAAGTACAGTGCTTTGATAAACTGTGGTTCCCTGGTCCAACACAAGGATAAAATTCATTCCAGACGTTGTGTTCAAATGGAACAGATTATGAATGGAAGCATAGCTTTAGGATTGTATTTCAGCTTTAGTATGCAGTTTGGGATTGTGTTATTTCCAATGTATATAAGAATATATATTTTATAAGCAATCACTCCCCTATTCCCTAAAATTGTTCAAATATAAAATCTATCACACTGCAGATAGTTTACAGATGTTTGATGGCACAGAAGGAAAATTGACTGTGCTACTGCAAGACACATGTTACCATTTTGTATATATTTTAGATACTGAAAAGCTATGTATTCGACTGCCGGGAGGTGTTGTCCAGTGCTTAGAACTGGAGTGTGGTGGGAGTCGTATCTCCTGACTTCATTCTCAGTTCTGCCACTGTCTTGCTGTATGACATTGGGCAAGTTATTTAAATGTTCTGTGCCTTAGATTAGTTATCTGTAAAATGGTGACAATTCTATTTGACTACCTCACAGGGCTGTTGTGTGGCTTAATTAATATTAGTTGGTAAAAGCACTATGCAATGTTTAGATGAAAGGTACCTTATGCAGTAAATGTAAAGTATTATTATTTACACGTTCTTTTGAATTAACTAAAGGGAATAACATCATATTTACCAAACAAACAAAAATCTGTTTCAGCAGTATTATATTTGGAAATGTGGGAGCCCTGTGCTGAAGTTTACAAGCTTTTCTAGCCACTACATAGAGAAGCAACAGCTGAGAAATATATGCTTAAAAGTAAAGAAGGAGCCAAAACCTGCTGTCAGTTAAACTTTTTGTGGTTTCACCCACTGCTGAAAACCCTTTGCTTTTAAATCTCTCAGATGGCTTACACTATAACATTGACAAAGGAAAAGTATTAGATGCAAAACTTCACATAAAATAGAAAAGCTTATGCAGAAAGGTTTTATATGTGATTTTACAGCTGTTAGCCACAACCTTTAAACTGTTCTTTACTTTCTCATGCCTTATTTGGGAAGATGCTGCTGTGTTCCTGTAAATCTTGCAGAGCAATGATAAATTATGTTCTAAGCTCATACTTATCTCTCTCTCTTCCTACCATTTTTCCAGAGGTCAGTTTTCAAACACACAACTACCTGATTTCTTTTCTTATTTAATAGATAATAAAAACAAAAAGTCACATTAATTTCTATGGGTCTGTCTCAAACTTCAGAGTGAAAGCAGAGATGTTAGAGGCCACTATTTCAAAAGTAGATGCCTGAATTGTGCATGATCAAAAGCGGGATTTGTAGGTGTAATTTAGGCAGCTGATTTTGAAAAATTGGCCTACAGTATGTGCATATATTGGGCCAGATCTTCGACAGATGTAAATTGATGTGGCTCAATGAAGCTCAATAGATCTATACCAATTTACATCAGCTGAGGATCTGGCCCATTATTGTGGACAAAAGGGAGCCACGGAGGAAACTTTAGATAGGGCTTGTAAAGGGATGTGGGTGTGGCAGCTAAATTTTGCCCAGTTGAAGATTATACTGATAACCTGGCAAGAACTCAAGGGCAGCATTTGATTTGCAATAAATGGAGCAGCTTGTAGCTGTCCTTGTCTTTTAATACAGAAGTTTGACTTATAGAGCTTTCAGGTCCCAACATGGGTCAAAATGGATCATTGCATGCTGGTAGCTGTTGTCTCAGGGAGCTGCACCTCTCCATTAAATACGAAAGGGCCTTGGGCTGAACTACAGAACTCTGTGGACTGCATCTGGCACATAGCCTCATGTTGGCCGCTCCTGGATTTGTAGGATACAGTGTGAGTTTGAAAAGCAGTCTTTTCACAAATCAAAGGGCTGATATTGTCTTTCTTAACTTTGTCATTGCTTGAATACAGTTTTCTTTCTGCCACCTTCTTCCTTCTTCTGCATGGCGAGATTGACCAGATATGTTCAGGTGGTCTAGTCATTTCAATGAATGGCCATGGAATATTGCTGCTGGGGCGCATGCATGTCCTGGCAGCTAATGTGGGGGTTAATTACCATACTCTCTGAGGCTGAGATACAAATCTGTGCTTTTATGTGGGGAATGATCCTGCTGCATCTGCAGCACAATGCATGACTTAATAGCTGTGCACAAGCTTTTTCTCAGCAATGACGGAGGGAGAAAAGTAGGCCAGCCGTGTTTGGCTTGGAAATACACAACCACCTAAAATGACCTCATTCAGGGCAACAGCAAAGACATAGGAGGGTGGGGAATGGAGTCCTTCCAGAACTCAAAGTGTTGCCATTATTAATTAATGTTGTTTAAGGTACCTAGAGATACTATACTGATGGCTACTTTGAAACAGCTGAGTCAGATAGATTAGATCCTAGATCAATGGTGAAGCTTGTTTCAGACACCATGAAGAATCTTTCCAACAAAGGTGATGCTAATAGTTTAGCTCAGTTACTTGTGCTAATGAGGTAGGCTTTCATCTTAGGGTACCTCACTTTTGTGAGTCCACCTACCATGAACCCCTCCCAGGGGCTTGATAAAGGCATTGTTCGTTGAAATGCTATGGCCTGTGTTATTTGGGAGGTTAGACTAAAAGTGTACCATGGTCTCTTCTGGCCTTAAAAGTAATGAATCTTTAACACACACATTCCTGTAAATACCTGTGGTCTTTATGGGATCCCTTCTGCTATCCAGTGGATAACACTGATTTTTGTCTGTTTCTTAGTGTAAAAGCATATGGAGTGGCTTTTTGTATTTTTGTATATTGACTCTTGTCTCATAGGACATTGAACTATCCCCCATAAAATCCTACCATAGATGCAGAAAAATGGGAAGATCTTTACTCCCTCAACCACAAATATAAACTGAAGCTGAGTGCCAGTTTTTACTAGAAATCCTTATAGGGCATCTGGAGTTTGATACAGCAATGTTTGTTATCATTCCACTTGCTTGGCTGGTTTACATAGAAGAATAGTGAGATTTCAAGAGCAAATTCCATGCCAGTGATGGACAATATCCACTGTTCTGGAGGACTGAAATCAACAACAGTCCCAGTCAGATCCCTTTTTCCTTACTCCTAATGACTGTAGCTGGACTTTCTCTTGGACAGCAGGCAACGGAATTTCTTTGAACTCCATTGGCTTATAGTATATAATGTCATGAGATCACTTTCTATCACATAATTACACTGATTTTTGTATTAGATGCCTTTACATTTTACTTTTATCATATACATTTTGTGAAATTATTATCATTTAATATTTGTATTACATTATCACCCAGAGGCCCCAATCAGGAATTGGGGGTTCCATTGTACTAGCCACATATATAACAAAAAGTCCTTGCCACAAAGTGTTTATAATGTCTCACGTCATTGTCATCTCTATTACCTGTGTTTGTTGTCATCTATGTTAGGCAGAGGCAATGTGGTCTAGTGGGCAGGGCGCTGGGCTGGGACTCATGAGCCCTGGATTTTATTCCTGCCCTGTTGCTGACCTACCATGTGAACTGGGGCAAGTTATTCCACCAATCAGTGTTTGTTTCTCCTCTTGCGTTTCTATTTAGATTATAAATTTTTGGGGGCAGAGACTTACTATGTGTATGTACAGTGCCTTGCACAATGGGAGCGTGATCTCAGCTGGGTCCTGAGGCAACACTTTAATCAAATAATAAATAATTATTTATATCATCGCTAAAGTTTTGCTTTCCTGTTCCTGTTAGTCGAAGTCCTCTTGAAGAACTTGGAGTTGGGGCAGACGGCTGGGTACTGTATTGATGGATTTTTATGCCTGCGCATAATCCTGCACACATAAAACATTTGTTTAGATTTCTTTTGATTGCTGTATTGATGTTGAGAAAAGAAAACCAATATATTAGATAATGTTGAGGGATTGCATGGGTCTTGTATTTCAAGTTAAAAGTCAGGAATTCATAAAGCCACATATGCTAATGATGGGTTTAACGTTCTCCATCGGAAGAAGTCATTCTACGTTACAGGTTGGTTCTCTTTTAATCACGCACGTGTGACTTTTCTGATCCACAAATATTAATGCTGATGTTTGATGACAGCATTATTTCATGATAGTTTGAAATGCTAAGCAATATGGGACGAGGGAATGAATGGTGCTAATTCATTAGCTGTTGCCATTTATGTCATTTGCAAGAGGAGTGGCTTAGCACTGCATACAAAATAATTAACTATTCCTGTAAAAGGCTCCAAATCAACAGTCTGCATGTTAGAAATATAGGACTTGCAGCTCTTAATACAAAATTAATTAACTTTAAGTTTCAAGCAGTAGTCTCAAATTACATGATTGATAATGTTTATTCAATTGGAAAAATGTGTTCTCCCATCTCCCGGGATTAAACTTGCATATAAGGTCTAGGCTCTCAACTGGTGTAAATCAGTGTAGGTCCACTGAAGCCAGCTGAGAATCTAGCCAAGTTATGAGCAAACATATCAAGTTGCTGGAGGAAAAAAAAGGAAAAATTCTTTAAATTGTTTTAAAAGATTTTGGGAATGCTGAACACAGGAATTGCTATGTATCACAACAAGACCAATGGGCCAACCGTGGCCAGTGACAGATGCTTCAGACGAAGGTATAAACTCCCCTGTAATGCACTTAGCTGTAAATTGGAGGGGGAAAAATTTCTTCTTGATGACGATTTTATGCCTTGAATTAAGGGTGAAGGTCAACATCAGAGCAAAATTAAAGAGAGGAAACCACACAGAGCTGCAGTGTTGCACAATCATTTCACGGTCTAACCAAACTCATTTGAATCAAGTATCAGAGGGGTAGCCGTGTTAGTCTGAATCTGTAAAAAGCAACAGAGGGTACTGATTTATACCTGCCTCTGGAAATTTCCATTACTTGCATCTGAAGAAGTGAGGTTCTTACCCATGAAAGCTTATGCTCCCAATACTTCTGTTAGTCTTAAAGGTGCCACAGGACCCTCTGTTGCTTTTTTTCATTTGAATCAGAATTCCCAGATGTCGGGAGTAAGAGAAGCATTAGAATGTTGGAATAATGCAAAATCAATGCAGCTAACATGACTGATGGCCACTAACGTAATGACATTTGGATAAGGTAGCTGAAAATAATATAATTAATCTTCTGTGTTTTTTTTTTTTTAAAGAGAGCGATAAATAGGATACAGCATGTTCTTTCTGTGTTTGGATGGGGAACACATTGCGCACACACAACGCATAAGGGTAAATTTCACTTTGGTTGTGGGGGTGAATGTAGGTGAGCGTAAATGTTTGGTAAGAATATGGATCTAGGCATCCCATTTTCTCCATGCAGTTCTCTATGATGAAGAATACTGGTACCAACCTGCAGCTAGCATCTACTAGTAGGATTTTGCCCAAATTCTGCTCTCAGTTTTACCAATATAAATCCAAACTAATTCTACTGAGGTCACTGAATTACTCTGGATTTAGTCCAGTATGACTGAGAAAAGAGTTTGCCCAATTATGTTTTAGGTTATGCTATTTCAGTGAGTACAAATTATGACACTGTTCAGTGGAATTTTGCAGAAAATGCTATTAATTGTTCTCATTTCATCTTTGCAGCATGCAAAAGGCTCACCTGCCTCTTTCAATTTCAGCTGGAGACTTTGGTCCATTGCCACCTTTAGCTCTGACTCCTTTGATAGAGCTCATAATGATAAAAACATGAGGAAATCTGGAGGAGGGAGTATTGAAAGCCAACTATCAAAGCATGTGGGATGTTTTTGAAGTAACCTAGCTTTGAAAGTTTATTATGTAATTCAGCTAAATTACAAAAATCCTTAATATGCTCATTTTAAAACATGGAGCAGTGATTACATCTATTTGGTACAGTTTCCCTTTTAAAGGTTTTCTAAATTCACATATTAAATAAAAAAATTTTATTGCTAAGATAGTTAGTTTACATGGTTATTTGTCCAAACTATAAATCTTCAACTCAATTGCTTTTTCCATCTTAACATATGAATGGGAAAGGTGGAAATCCACCAAAGGTACAAACAGTCTAAATGAATTTGAAAGCAAATCCCTTAGAAAAATACTAGATATTAAATTAAATTAATTTATAACAAATACTGAGATTAATCAGAGTGTAACGACCCTTTATTTGTAGTTATCCAGAAAAAAGGATAGAAATATCTGGGACACCAGTTAATAATGAAGCCAGAGCATCTGCCTTGGCAGTCGTGCCATTGGGCAGCTGGAGAAACACATAAAAGGGGCTGATTGAAATAATCCCTCTGCCAAACACTAGCCAGAGAAGGAAAACTTGTGGGACTTAGCAACACCGAGGACATGCATAGAGCAGCCTAGGATAGATAGTGATGGTGGAGCCTTGTTAGTGCCCTAAGCAATGTCTGATGGTGATGGGGGATTCACATTCCTTTTTGCTTGTTAGTGAATAATGGAACACAGTTTTTCTTCTTATGCCATTCCCAGCACACCCAGCTATTTTGGCTGGGAAGCCTTGCTGTCTAAATATACTTTTTGTTTAATAAGATAAAATGGTACAGTAGATTCTTCTGGAATAGACTCGACTTGAGAGGCTCTGTTCATGTTTCTAGAGAGGAGAAGCGCGATTTTTTTGTTTGAATTCACAAAGAAAATAGAACATTGTAAGGAGCTCAAATGCTGTGATTGACCCACATTCCAGGGGAATATTAAAGGGGTTTAGATTAGAAGGAAAGTGTGACAGAACCAAGTCTAAAAAATGTGGATGAACTTCCAAAGAGAACTGCACAGAACGTAGGAGCTTATTTTAGAAGCGGTCTGTAGAAAACAGTTTGGGGCACATGCTTTGGAAGCTAGGCAGGCCGATCAGCCAGGACTATCCGTCTGCTGTGCCCATAGAAAGTAGCTGTGCTGGAGTTTCTACAGCCATGTATATGGTTCATTCTGAAAGCTTCTTAGAGAAGACCTTATCTCACTTCCCTTACTCTCCCCCACCATGTTAGTGTGAGATCTTCAGCACCCAGCCCTGAGCAAGGACAAATGTTAGAATAGCTCTCATCATCCTGAGGCAGAGACTGGGGTTACTGGGCCAATCTGAGCAAAACCTTCGTTCAGAATCAACTTTTAAATTTTCATCCCCACTTCCTGGCTTCTTCTTATGCTTGTAGAATTCACTGTTGCCATTAAGAATTGCTCTTCAGATGAGACTTTTCAAACGTATTTCCCAAACGTTGAATATTCTGAATCTGTTGGGCAGAATTAACTACACAGGGCTCATGTTTTTGTTTGTATTTCCTTAATTTCTATCTGTTTTAGCATGGCCTCCAATATAGTAGTATCTGAGCATCTCACAATCTTCAGTGTAGTTAGTCTTACAACACCCTGTGAGATAGGACAGTGCTGTTATCCTCATTGTACTGATGGGGAACTGAGGCACAGAGACTAAGTGATTTGCCCCAGGTTACACAGGAAGTCAGTGGAGAGAACTGAACTCTGATCTCCTAAATTCCAGCCTAGCAGCCTAATCACTGGACCATCCTTTCTCTAGTTTGCATCTTCCTTCTCCACTTTGAAAATTGTGGAGTTATGAAAAGTACATCATGATGTCATCAGCAGCTGAAGGTCCATCTTGTGACCCTTTTAGGGACATTCTGTTCATCATGAAATATAAGCCTAAGAGAATCTGTCTTCCTTGACCTCTAGGAAATATGCAAAAAATGGACAGAAAAGGAGATGTTTACCAAATACTTTTTATTGGGGAAAAATGTTTAATGTTGTTATATCAATATTTTATTTTAAATGAAAAATATACTATTAGCCTTAACAAAAACACTCAGTAGACTCCCTAATTTCAAATCAGTTAAATGAACTATTAATAGTAACTCCAGATCTATAAATATCATGTCTAGTAAAAAATGCCCCCTACCCTGGGATTAAAATGCAAAGCACCATACATTTAAAATATCTGACAGGTGTCCTCTGTTTCCTTTTGCTGCTGGTGTGGTTTATGATCCTGTCCTGAAATCCAAATGGCCAAACTCTCCTTGTTTTCAAGTGGAAGCTGTGTTGGCCTTTTCATCCTTACTTCTTCAGACAAAACTGAATGATTTTAGGAAAAAGAGAACTTCAGGATTCAGACCAGTGGTATTAGCAATATGTTCCATGATAAAGTTCATGGAAAATAATGTACAGTCCCATTACTGGGAAAGAGTTTATTTAGGCATCTAGAACCTTTACAGCTATAAGCCATAATTTGCTGATGTGATAGAGGAAGCTGAGCACATTAAACTTGAAATTCACGGGGTGGAGAAGTGTAATGAAATGTTTGCACAGTTAGGCCTGAGCTGATTGAGCTTTTGGGGTGACAAGTTTGTATGGTTTTAAGTGACTTTGTAACTCAAAAGTCCTTTATGTCGCTGCATCTATTGAGTTCTGAAATCTGATCTAGGAGGCCTGAACTCAACGTTTCACTTGGAATGAAAGTGACCTCAGTAGGGTATGTTTATAGATAGGGCCCTATCAAATTCACAGTCCATTTTGGTCAATTTCATGCTCAAAGGATTTTAAAAATCCTAAATTTCACGATTTCAGCTATTTAAATCTGAAATTTCACGGTGTTGTAACCGTAGGGTTCCTGGCCCAAAAGGGAATTGTGTGTGTGTGTGGGGGGGGGGGGGTTTCAAGGTGTGCGTGTGTGGGCTTAGTATTGCCACCCTTACTTCTGTGCCGCTGCTGGCAGCAGCGCTGCCTTCAGAGCTTTTCGGCCGGAGAGCGGCAGCTGCTGGCTGGGAGCCCAGCTCTGAACACCGGCAGCAGCGCAGAAGTAAGGATGACATGGTACAGTATTGCCACCCTTACTTCTGCGCTGCTGCATTCAGAGCTGGGTCCTCAGCCAGCAGCCACCACTCTTTGGCCACCCAGCTCTGAAGGCAGCAGCACAGAACTAAGGGTGGCATGGTATGAATTGCCATCTTTACTTCTGCGCTGCTGCTGGCAGGGTGCTGCATTCAGAGATGGGCGACTGGCCAGCAGTCGCTGCTCTCCAGCCACCCAGCTCTGAAGACAGTGCAGAAGTAAGGGTGGCAATACCATGACCCCCCTACAATAACTTTGCAACCCCCCACAATCCTCTTTTGGATCAGGGCTCCCAGTTTGAGAAATGCTAGTCTCCCCTGTGAAATCTGTCTTTTGTGTACTTTTACCCTATACTAGACAGATTTCACGGGGGAAACCAGAATTCACCATCCGTGATGCGTTTTTCACAGTTGTGAATTTGGTAGAGCCCTATTTATAGAAGAGATTTTTTTTTTCTTTCTAATTTGCCCTTCTCTTTGTCCTTAGACATGCAAGTTTCCTAGGGGCCTGAATGGCACAGCTATAGTAATGGTGGATATGGAGTTCTTCCACAGATAGGTCACTGACTTCAATCCTTGTCAGTAGCATTTCAATTTTGTTGTCTAATAGCACACTGAATAATGGGGCTTGGTTGAAGCAATGTATATTTCAAAGGAAAGATTTAGCTGTCAAATAAGTAAGTTACTTTTTCCTTCCATAAGAAAAATAAATGCCTCTGTTAAAACATGATGTGGTGCCTTGGGCTGGTGTGAAGTCAAAGCCTCCTTGTTGACAATATTTTGGGGGTGGGGGTAGGTGGGTTATAATTCATTTAAAGATGTTGGCTCAGTGTTTTCTGTATAATGTAGTAGGACACACCTTTCTAAAGTGTGGGTCTCTGAAAAGAGATTGTAGTAAATGACATTGTGGGATTGCCTATTGAGTCTCATAGCAAATGCACTCATTTCATGACTCCAAAAAGGATTCTTCTAACTGCCTGAACACCCCACCCATTTGAGCAGGTGAATTATGCTGCAGGAAAATGTTTAAACACATTAGGCTTTCTTTGGAAGATGCCTATCCAAGTATTTACTTGCGCTCACTCTGATTAGCTTATGTGCTCATATACTGAATGAATCATTACATGCTTAGACCATGAAGTGATCAAGTCAAGGTTGCAGAAACTATTAGAAGCCTGCATCCCAAGAAAGGTGGAAAAAAACTCATAGGCAGGAGTTGTAGACCAAGCTGGATGAGCAAGCATCTCAGAGAGGTGATTAAGAAAAAGCAGAAAGCCTACATACATACATACATACATACATATCTCCTTACAGAGTGTCCACACATACATTTCACAATGATTATGATAACCAGTGTGACACAGGCTTTCATTAGAAACCTTACATGACACATCCTGTAAACTTAATGACCCCTTTGTCCTCTGCTAGTTGGCACCAAGAGGTCTTTGGGTCACAGTTCCTGAAAACTTGTTTTTTTCTATGCATTACTAGGACAGGCTGTCAATGAGTTTTGTGTTAACAGCAGAAAGGTACTGCCAGATCATTTTGTAAATGGTAGATAATGAAGCCTAATCAGCTTTCACAATACGAGGAGTGGAAGATGGGAGGGATCAGCAAGGAAATCTACCTTATTGAGGTCAGAACATGTAGGGATAAAGTGAAAAAGACCAAAACCCATGTAGTGTTGGACCTTGCAAAGGGAATTAAAACCAATAGTAAAAGGTTCTATAGCCATATAAATAAGAAGAAAACAAAGAAAGAAGAAGTGGGACCGCTAAACACTGAGGATGGAGTGGAGGTTAAGGATAATTTAGGCATGGCCCAATATCTAAACAAATACTTTGCCTCAGTCTTTAATGAGGAGCTTAGGGATAATGGCAGGATGGCAAATGGGAATGAGGATATGGAGGTAGATATTACCACATCCGAGGTAGAAGCCAAACTCAAACAGCTTAATGGGACTAAATTGGGGGGCCCAGATAATCTTCATCCAAGAATATTACATTTACAAGGTCATCCAGATCTTCCTGTAGGATATCCCGGTCCCTCTCTGTATTGGCAGTACCTCCCAGCTTTGTGTCATCCACAAACTTTATTAGCACATTCCCACTTTTTGTGCTAAGGTCACATGCAATTGCAAGCCCATTAGCAAGAATTTTTAATGAATCTGTAAACTCAGGGGTTGTACCGTATGACTGGAGAATTGCTAACATACTTCCTATTTTTAAGAAAGGAAAAAAAAGTGATCCGGGTAACTACAGGCCTGTTAGTTTGACATCTGTAGTATGCAAGGTCCTGGAAAAAAATTTGAAGGAGAAAGTAGTTTAGGACATTGAGGTCAATGGTAATTGGGACAAAATAAAACGTGGTTTTACAAAAGGTAGATTATGCCAAACCAACCTGATCTCCTTCTTTAAGAAGGTAACGGTTTTTTTAGACAAAGGAAATGCAGTGGATCTAATTTACCTCCATTTCAGTAAGGCATTTGATACGGTTCCACATGGGGAATTATTAGCTAAGTTGGAAAAGATGGGAAAAAATTGAAAGGTGGATAAGGAACTGGTTAAAGGGGAGACTACAACGAGTCATACTGAAAGGTGAATTGTCAGGCTGGAAGGAGATTACTAGTAGAGTTCCTCAGGGATCAGTTTTGGGACCAATCTTATTTAATCTTTTTATTACTGACCTTGGCACAAAAAGTGGGAATCTGCTAATAAAGTTTGTGGATGACACAAAGCTGGGAGGTATTGCCAATACAGAGAGGGACCGGGATATCCTACAGGAAGATCTGGATGACCTTGTAAACTGGAGTAATAGTAATAGGATGAAATTTAATAGTGAAAAGTGTAAGGGATTAATAACAAGAATTTTTGTTATAAACTGGGGACGCATCACTTGGAAGTAACAGAGGAGGAGAAGGACCTCAGAGTATTGGTTGATCACAGGATGACTATGAGCCATCAATGTGATATGGCTGTGAAAAAAGCTAATGCTGTCTTGGGATGCATCAGGCGAGATATTTCCAGTAGAGATAAGGAGGTGTTAGTCCCATTATACAAGGCACTGGTGAGACCTCTTCTGGAATATTGTGTTCAGTTCTGGTCTCCCATGTTTAAGAAAGATGAATTCAAACTGGAACAGGTACAGAGAAGGGCTACTAGGATGATCTGAGGAATGGAAAACCTGTCTTATGAAAGGAGACTCAAAGAGCTTGGCTTGTTTAGCCTAACCAAAAGAAGGCTGAGGGGGGATATGATTGCTGTCTATAAATATATCAGAGGGATAAATACCAGGGAGGGAGAGGAATTATTTAAGCTCAGTACCAATGTGGATGCAAGAACAAATGGATATAAACTGGCCATCAGGAAGTTTAGACTTGAAATTAGACGAAGGTTTCTAACCATCAGAGGAGTGAAGTTCTGTAATAGCCTTCCAAGGGGAGTTTTGGAAGCAAAAGACATATCTGGCTTCAAAACTAAGCTTGATAAGTTTATGGAGGGGATGGTATGATAGCCTAATTTTGGCAATTAATTGAGTTTTGACTATTAGTGGTAAATATGCCCAATGGCCTGTGATGGGACACTAGATAGGTTGGGATCTGAGTTACTACAGAGAATTCTTTCTTGGGTGTCTGGCTGGTGAGTCTTGCCCACATGCTCAGGGTTTAGCTGATTGCCATATTTGGGGTCGGGAAGGAATTTTCCTCCCGGGGGAGGGGGGAGGAGGAGCAGGGACTGTGTACAAAGGCAAGTGTTTGTGTAGGGGGGAGTAAGCAGAGCCATGGCTCCATTCTCCATTTCACACATCTCCTCCATGTTCCAGGTAGTGAATCTTGCAAGGGCAGGGGAGTATGCTGTGTCTGGTAATGATGCAACACTGGACATTTCTCCCGACTACACTTAACAGGAGCTCTGGAGGAATTGTGACATCCAGGGGTGTGTCTGTTCCTTTCCAGAGCTGCTCTGGGGTTTGCACAGCTACACGCCATCTTTGCACGGGGCTGAGAGTAAACTCTCAATCTGGCCGTCAAATAGCACTGTGCTCAGTGATTCACAAAACATGGAACAAGCTCCTCTCTGCCCTGAAGAGCTTCTAGTCTAACACATGAAAAGGACTGATTTATTAGTTAAAGTTTGTACAGTACTTTGAAAATATAAAGTGTTGTATATCATGAGTGTTAAATCTTATTAACTATAAGAATAAGTTTGCAAAGTGCAATGTTCTCATTTCAAAAGCGTGCTACCATAGCTGGTGTCCCAAAGAACACTCGATCAATGGCACTGTTCTGGCCCAGCTAAGTTATTTATAGGATTTGTTCCTCCTTGCAGCTCCTTTTTAAAGGCTGAAAGGCTTTGTTTCAGTTTATAAATGAGTATTTCTCCAGTGCTCATATCTGTTGCCACTTTCCAGGCCCAAATATTCATCTCCACATGGAAAATAAAGCTTTAAAAAAAACCCTATAAATGGAACCAATTGGAATGATCTTTTGAGCAGTGAGTCTGAAATGTCAGCCACATTTGAGCTGCTATTTGTAAAGTTTTGTAAGCTGTGTTTTCCTGTGGAAATGCATAGTGTGGTGTTGACAGTGGGAACGGAGCAGAGAGAGATTTGGGATATGGTTACATAACAAAAGGTATTTCATTATTCTTTATGTCTTGGCTCTGATTTTCTCAGTAGAACTGGAAATGGCCAGAACTTACGGCTATTAAAGAGGACCCCTGAAATTCTGGTGCTGCTGGTATCAGAAAGATATTTTACTTTTTTATTTTTTAAGAGAATTTCTGTCACTCCCCTGAGAATCAGACTATATTGACTTCTTAATAGGAAGACCATTCAAATGATTAAGAAAACATAGCTGTCTGGAGCAGCAGAGATAATGCCCTGAAAATATGTCCAGTAAAACTTAAGTCTCAGATTTTTCTAAAATGATCCAGTCACTCTGGTGATTCAGCTGAGCACCTAGCAATGTTTTTCACATCCTGCAGTTTTCTTTCCACGATCAACAAAAAGATCTTTTGCATGATGCTTGCACGAACCTGGATACAGATAATTTTTGATTGAGCTGTATGGATGTCCTTCCTATGCTGAGTGCTCCCTTCACGCTATACAGCAAAGATTTACCCAAGGAGCACTGAGTCGGGAGAGTTAAGATTGTCGTAGATATTAAACACAAAAGACAGACATGTTTCCAAAATAAAATTATGAGTAGTCTATAGGAGATATGACAAAGTCAGACTGGACAGCTGTAAGAGAGCAGAGGAAGGCAGGTATATCAGCCCTAGAACAGTGAAGGCCCTTTTCCCCATGAGCTGAAAAGGGGTTACCTCAGGTCAACTAGGGACACCTGAGTCCAATTAAGGGCTGCCCTCTGTGATCTTTAGAAATCCCTTTTCTGGTGAGATGAGGGGAGGAGATATTGCAGACAAGCTGCAGCAGGCTAGTGGCTCCAGGGAGAAAAGGCTTCTCCTGGGTGGAAAGCTGCTCTCTTCCCTATAGGGGAAGCAACCATGCTAAGGGACTGTTTGGGGAAGGACTGACACCCGGAGGCCAGCATAACAAGGCAACTCCCCAGGGAAGAGGTATCCCTGTCCTGCGTTAGGAACTTGTTTATTTTTGTTTGGCTGAAAAGTGCTCCTGGGGCCTATCCTGAGGCCCACCTTGTGAATATTGTAGCATAAAAACCTGAGTTAGGAATAAAATCTCCACAGAGTGGGACTGATTTATTCCAGGTCCCCGCCGCCAGAGGCAGAAACGTTGAACCCAGCAAAGCAAAGGAGTTGCCTTGCCAGAGAGACTGTGGATCCTAGTCCCTTGATGATTTATGCTCATAATTCCAATTAATATTAAGGAATATTACCAGCATGAGTGCGCCTCAATCAACAATTGATTAGCTCACCACAAGAGATATTTAAAGTGTAATAATCATTTAATTGATTTAGTGAATTTGGTAACACAGGAGGTCTGTATTTAGTACTAGAGGAACTGAAGGAACAACAAAAGCTGAAATGGGTTAAAATCGGTGAAGTTTTGAATGTCCTTAGACCAAACTAAAACACAATTATTTTGTCTGTATCGCATGTGGCACAATGGGAC
This sequence comes from Chrysemys picta bellii, assembly GCF_011386835.1. Taxonomy (NCBI): domain Eukaryota; kingdom Metazoa; phylum Chordata; order Testudines; family Emydidae; genus Chrysemys; species Chrysemys picta. The sequence continues at coordinate 46,517,497 of NC_088794.1, read as the reverse complement.
TCTGACCTGGCTGAAGCTTCTATGTGCACTGTACTGCTTCCAGTAATAATAATAAGTAAGTGCAAGCCCAGCTTCACAGAAAGGTTAACTGAGGTGGACTGAGTGAACTTGTGCCAGTTTATGGTACTGACTCGGTAAATCAGACCTGATACAAGACAAAACGGAGTAGCTTCAGTTCAGTTTTGCTTTCTGTTTTTGGATTTGTTAATTTATCAAACCTAGAAAAAAGGTTTGAATAAAACTGAAACTGCAGAGTTTTGGCATGCTAATAACCTCATCATATAATTATGTACCTTTTTATGGCTTGTATTTATAATACGACATGGACAATTTTATTATGAAAGCATTATGTATACTATGGGTGCAGAGAGCACTCTAGCAAATTCACTTGTTTACAGATTCCAAGGCCAAAAGAGACCACAGTGATCATCTAGTCTAACATCCACTGTAACACAGGCCATAGAACTTCCCCAAAATAATTCCTAGAGCAGATCACATTGGCTGTTTTTCTATCTTGATTTAAAAATGGTCAGTGATGGAGAATCCACCACAACCCTTGGTATGTAGTTCCAATGGCTAATTACTCGCATGATTAATTTTTTACACCGTATGTCCAAGTCTGGAATTTGGCTAGCTTAATCTTCCAGCCATTGGATCATGTTCTACCTTTCTCTGCTAGCTTGAAGAGCCTATTATTAAATATTTGTTCCCCATTATAGATATGTATACATTGCAATCAGATCACCCTTTAACCTTCTCTTTGTTGAGCTAAATAGATTGAGCTCTTTGAGTCTGTTACTCTAAGGCATGTTTTCTAATTGTTTAATTGTTCTTGTGGCTCCATTTCGGAACCCTCTCCAATTTATCAACATCCTTCTTGAATTGTGGGCTCCAGAACTGGACACACTATTCCAGAAGGGGTCACACCAGTGTCAAATATAGAGCTAAAATAATCTTGAGACTCCCATTTATGCATCCCAGGATCACATTAGCTCTTTTGGCCTCAGTGTCATATTGGCAGTTCATGTTCAGCTGATTATTCACCATGACCCTTAAGTCTTTTTCAGTCACTGCTTCCCAGGATAGAATCCCTCATTGTGTAAGCATGGCCTATATCTTTGTTTCTAGATGTATACATTTACATTTAGCCATATTAAAATACATATTGTTTGCTTGCACCCAGTTTACCAAGTGATCCAGATCGCTCTGACTCAGTGACCTGTCCTTTTCCCTATTTACCACTGCCCCAATTTTTGTGTCATCTGCAAACTTTATCAGTGATGATTTTCTCTCTTTCTCTTCCCCCCCCCCCCCAGGTCATTGATAACAATGTTAAATAATATTAGGCCAAGAACTGGTCCCTGCCAGCTCGATGATGTTTACAATTACATTTTGAGACCTAGCTAACTTTAATCCATTTAATGTGCACCTTGTTAATTTTATATCATTCTAGTTTTTTTAATTAAAAAGTCAAGTCAAACACCTTACAGAAGTCTAGCCATATTACATCAATATTATTACCTTTATCCCTTGTTGAAGGACATTTTCTATATGAGGTTTATTAATAAATAAGTACTTTAGATGGGGTGTGTACACACATACCTGTACATATATGCATAAACACTGCATGTCATTCAGCTGTGTGTGCAAATTCCCCCCCCCTCACGCTGACACATTTCAGCCAATAGTACTGTAATATGCAACTGAATTGAAGAGAGAGACTGTTAAGGAGATAGAGGAAGAAAAAAGACTGAGGATGTGATATCTTCTGTTATATCAGCCCACCACTCTGCAGTGAGCCATGTTGCTCATAGAACAGAGGGAGAGGAGAAGAGAATATTTGTGTACTATTTTGAGAGTTTGGGATTTTATGGCTTAATACTGTATATCTGATAGCTCAGTGTCTGATTGTTGTTTGGGGCAGGGACAGCCTTTCTCATAAATGTTTGTACATTTCGTAGCCCTGGCACAGTGGGGCCTCTTGGGTTCTACTATAATGCAAATCAATAAAAAATAAATATTTTGATATTTATTTCCCATCAGTGACTTCTATGTCAGTCTTGTTCAGTTTACAAATCAGAACAAGGCTGGGGTAGCCACCACCCACTCCAGTACAATCCAATTTAATAAAATTAGGTTCTGTTCTTTGTGTTTCGTACACCAACCCCATCAAGGAGGTCTGGACTGTTGATGATGTGTGTGAAGCAGAATAGAATCCAGTTTTGCTCTATAGCTATGTGGTCTCTGTAGCACTGAGAGTAATAAAGTCTTGTTTTGTGAGCTAAAGTGTAGATGAGACTCATAAAACATATTAGCAGTAGATATAGGCACTACTAAAGATGCGGTTTAAACAGAGCTGCTTTCTGACCATAACCATGCTTTAAGAGAGCCAATAAAGATTATTTGTAGGGAACAGAACCAAAATAGATCTCCTCAGCATTAAACCTAAATCTGTAAGAATGCAGAGAGAAGCATTAATGATGCTTTCACTGGGAGGAATGTGTGAAGCTAGCATTTGAAAGTCTGCTGGAGTGGGGATGTCCCATGAGATAGGGAAAGTTTGAGTCCAACTGTGTTGCAGGCTCGCTAACGTTTGGACTGGGAGCGCATACATGTTAGATGATAGTTTTTTCACCCCAGTCTTGACTCGAAGAAGGTATTTCCATATGGCTGTTATACCAAATTTACCCCAGTGCTTATGGAATGTTCTTTACTTGGCAATAATCCACACTTTCCTTTTAAGGGAAAAGGGACTGAAATTGTATCTGATCTGAGTGTTAATCCGACGTCCCTCAGGCTTACCCCGTGGCCTTTCCTATGTTGCAAAAGCAGCACTGGATATGCTTTTTCAATGAGATCATTCCAAAATCAAATTCCTATTAAATTATATTTTACTCATGGCTTCGAATTGGATTAAACTAGGAACACTAGCTCTAAAATTTAGGGCTAGTGTATTGGAGACTGGCGTTCCAAGTGCTGCAGAAAAAAAGATTCTAACGTGTGTGTGTGTGTGTGTGTGTATATATATATATAAACACCTAAAAATGATGTTTGGGTTACATGTTCTAGAATTGTTAAATAGTAATGATATTCAGCATTAGAACCAATCTGAAAACAATACAAGGGACCAGACGTTCTGTAGGGCTATTCCCTGATAGCATCAATTGACTAGACAGGGAGTTATCCAGTATTCTTGATGATGCTTTTGAGGATTGCATACCCTATTGCCTCCATTGGCTATGGAGCTGGTGTAGCTATGCTGTGTGTGAGGAGAGGCAGGATCTTGAGGAGGTTGTACATCCTCATGCATGAAATTAAGCTCTGTGAGGGCATTCAGTATGGCTGCATGCTGGGGGTAGGGGTTGGTCTGGCCTAGGGCACTGCTGGCAGCAAGGTAGGAATATCTAATACTATGTGGTTCTGGATCCTCATCCTCTCGCCTGCCCAGGAAGCAGGAGGGTGTTAATTCCCCAGATACTACTCCAGTGCAGTGGATCTGCTCCTGTTCATCAGACTAGAAAGGAGGAAGCTCCCGTTAGCCAAATTCCCCAGTACCAGCAAAGATATTCAGGCTTAGCTTTGGGGAGAGGATTTGTCCCTTAATCTCCGAAATTCGTAGCATACACTCATAAGCCCTTTGGAGCAGGAACTTGTCTCCTTAGATGTCTCTAATGTGCTATGTACACCAGTGGCACTATAGAAATCACATATTAAGAATGGTAAGGGTGGAACAGATCTAGCAAATCATCTAGCCCATCTCCTAGTCAGTGCAGGATGAAAGGATATTTTGAAATTTTGTATTGTTGTTTATCTGACGTTTGGAACCCAATAGGTGTGATGATAAAATGAACGTGTCTCTCGCCAGTGTTTCAGCTCTCTTGCTCTGAGGAGAACAGTGGTTGTTACAAGAAGTTGTACTTTGGAAGAATCCCTCCACTGGCAGCAGCTGCAATTCATAGTGGTTAGGTTATAACAAACTGGCTCGGGTGTATGTGTGTCGCGTGGCCTTGTATTGCCTGGAATGTCAGAACTGCGCAAGTATTTGTGTCTGGCTCACCCTCTGGTGGCTGGAGGCTCGAAAAAGGATTTATAATCCTTTAGACTGTTGGTAGCTTGTGGAGATTTTCCTTTTGCTCAAGTGGCAAAGATCAGTGCTTTGGGAGCTGAAGGTCCTGAGTTCTGTTGGTCAGTTATAGGTAGGGTGACCATATGTCCCATTTTTAAAGGGACAGTCCCTTTTTTGAGACTTTAACTTATATAGACGCCTATTTCTCCCCCCCCCACCCCCACCCCCACCCTCCCGTCCCATTTTTTCACAGTTGCTATCTGGTAACTCTAGTTATAGGCGGTTTACCATATGACTGTCAGGGCTGTATGGATTGTTACAAAGTGATACTTGACCACGCATGCCCTTTGAAATCTATCAGCTGGTGTGTGGTAAGGAGACAGGGAAGCTTATTAAAACCATAGTTACAATTCCAGCAGGTGTTATCAGTGATTATGGCACTATTTCTTTAGCAACAGACTCAGTGTCCCAATATTTTAGCTTGTTAAAATAACCCGTCTCTTGGGAGAAATAGGAAAATCAGCCATTTCTTCTCTAGTGAATCTTATTGGTATTTTTAAAACTACATTTGCAAAGGGCGACTCTTGAAATTCCTTAGTTTCTTCTACTGGCTTTTCAGGGTTGATTCACACTTTCCCTTTTTGTTCTAGTATAGATGAGTGAAATTCCAGCAAGGTTGACTTAGTGAAAACTGAATTAGTGTTGGTGTTTGAAGAGAAATGTAATTTGATCTTCTGTCTCCAGTGGTTGAATCAGGAGCAAAAATAATTGTTCTAAGAGCCTGGTAAAGTTGCCAGAAGAGAGTGGCACTTTTGCCAGATAGTTACCACAGAAGTGCTAGACGTTCTTTGTGTGTGTGTGTGTGTGTGTGTGTGTGAGAGAGAGAGAGAGAGAGAGACTGATTGTAACAAAATGCTTTCTGTCTCCTTGATGCTTGCCTGGTTGAATCCTGCTAGAGCTACTAAAATGCAAGGATTTGCTGGGAGTAAATTACATAGAACTCAAGCAAACGCTGCTAAGTCTCATTCTTACCCCTCCACATTGCGAAATGAGTGGCATTAGTTGATCCACCACCAGAATAAGCTGGGAGACGCCGGGGTAGAGCTAACCGAAAGGGGACAGAAGGGTCTGTCATACAGCAATAGAAGCCAGCTTGTTCCCTGTGGAATTCTTAGTGCACTGAAAGAGAAGATGTTGTCTGCCAACGACTAAGGCCAGCTGTACTGGTTAATGATTCCTTCTCTTAACTGAAATCATTGTGCAGTGTTATAGCTCTGCCCTGTGGGAGCTGCTGGTGCAATAAATCTTGATTTTTTTCCATATTAGAAAACCATGTTCTTTGGGGATTTAAAAATGACATTTTTTTTCTTTTGCTGTTGCTATAGCTCCTAAAATTCTTAACAAAGGGGCTATGAGGAGTTGGCTGCATTTAGTTGACATTATTATGACTCTTGCATCGTTGCCAACATTTACTTTTTTCTTTCCAGAGACAATTCTCCAAACAAATGGGAGCAATCTGGGAACTGCTAGACTCCTGCAGCCGTTGAAGGGCTGTGCATGCATTCTGGGGAACTTCAGTGTTCCTCAGAATGAATTAGGGTCTCAAAAGATTTGGAGTTTGGATGAGCAACTGTCTGGAGTCTGCATACCTATCCACATTCATGGAGTCTCGCCCCCAACCTGCGACTCCAAAAAACCCTCCTCATAAAGGCTGTCCCTATCTAGAGGGTCTTGGGAGGGAGGCATCCTCTGCTGTGTTCAGGGGAGTATGGCAGGTCCATTCCTCTTAAGGGATCTTCAAGAGTATGACATAAAGGTTCTCCCCTAAGAGGTATAAGGCTTTTTCTGTAGGATGTAAACAACTCTCCTGAGGAGAGAGTGGCTTTCCTCTCTTCCGTTGAGGGACAAATGGGGCTGCCCCCAAATGGAACCCATTTTTCTCTCCTTTCCTGGTGATTCTCCACTTTCCCCATTTCTCTTCCTACTGAAATTATTCACATCTCTTCTCTGTATTTCCCCCATTTGTGTCCCATCCCTTTGTTCCCCTTCCAGCCCAACTCCACTTCTACCATCAGTCTGTCTGTCTGCCTCCCTGATCCAGTCCTTCCATCTTTCTATCTTTCTGCCCTTCCCACCTCCCAGTCCTTGCCCCAGTTGTCTGTTCCTCCTCCCTAATTCTTCCTGCCATCTCTCTCGGCCTCCCTCCTGCAGCATGGCAATGAGGGGAGCTGGTTCACCCGCCGCATTAGCCAGTGCTGACAACCCGCTGCTATCCAGCCTCTTTTCTGTTTGTTCCACTGTCTGAAGACTGAGGTGGGGCTGAGCTGGGCAGGGAAGGGGAGCAGAGGCCGTCATGGGCCTCCTGGTCCTGATCCCCAACATGCCCTAGTGGCAGGAAGCCAGTTTCATTTTAAAAAAAAAGTTGTTTATTTTGTAGAGCTCAGCCAGCTGCGCAAGGATGTTAACAGGGACCGCAGGGTCGGCTGCACCAAAGCTGCACAGCTGGTAGCTCCTGTGTGCTCTTGCCACTCGTCTGGATTGTTAGCCAGTTTGGAATATTGTTCTCTCACAAGAGCACCTCTGAGATGGGATCAGTTATTTACATTGTCGTCATTTTATTGTTTTTGTCAACTGTGGCAATATGCTTGTCACGGCACAAGACACGCAGTACAGACAGTCCCTTCCCAAGGATCTTATAATCTAAACCAGTGGTTTTCTACCTGTGGCAGGGGTCCGCGGACTATGAGAGGACAGGAGACATCATTCCTCCAAGAACAGGGTGTTTAAGACCTCAGCTAAGGGAGTGATACTAGATAAGCCAGTACTGGCAACAACAAAGACACCAGAGCCAGCCACTGTGCCATTTACAGGAATTCCTCATGGAATCATCAAGTTCTCCTCCAAAGAAATCATCAGTACTGAGATAGAGACATTACCCCATGCCACTGCTGTTCACTGAGCATTACTGTTCTTCACCTACTCCCAGATATCTCTGGCTCTGGCTCCCCAGTGGGATCTCTGCCCAGACCACCACCACCAGAGTCCGATGTCGGCACCTAAGAGATGGGAGCTATGGAAGATTCAACCAAAGAATTATCCTTGTCACCTGATGAGGTAGTCACACCAGCCCCTACCCGGGTGGCTGATTGTTTTAGTGTTTCAGGATCTCCTACCTTGTCTCACAGACCCTTGGGGTTTGTCTGCACAAACCATTAATTTGTGGCAAGCTGGAGTGTGAATCTACCCCACAGACTAACCATCTGTGTGGATCCAGATATTGCGCGTTAACTGTTTGTTTGCTTTGATCTAGCCCTCTTTGAACTGTTAATGCACAGCAGCAGGGTCCACACAGAGAGTGCATGGCAGGCTAGTGCAGGGTAGAGTCACACCCCAGCTTGCCCTGAACTAACCGTTCATGTAGACAGGCCCAAGATATCAAAATGACAGTCATACAAGGCAAATCCCATAAACTCTCTGACATTTTGAACACATCAGCCCCAGCCGGAATTGCTTATCAGCCCCCGGAGCCCTGGGTTCAGCTGGGAGTCCAGGGGCTGGCAGGCTCCCTGATACAGTGCACGATCCTGTCAGCCCCTGGAGCCCCGTCTCTAGCCAGGACTCCAGGGGCCGGCGGGCTTCCTGCTGTAGCCCTGAGCAGCCCCAAGAGTCTCAGCTCCACCTGCTGCCACTGAGTCAGTGGAGCCTCAGTCTCCAGAGTCCTGACTCCAGCTCGGGTTCTGGCAGGCTCCCTTCTATGGTGGCGGGAGGTGCAAGCCCCAGAGCCCTGGAAGGCTTCCCGAAACACTGTGGACCCTGAAACATTGGCTGTCTGGCAGGCACATCTATACTCGAGCTGGGGGTGTAATTTCCAGCTCGGATGGACATACATGTTTTAGCTTTGGTTGAGGTAGCGTGCCAAAAATAGAAGGGCAGCCACGGCAGCATGGGCTGTGGGATGGGCCAGCTGCATGGGTGAGTACCTAGGGTCCTGGGCAGGATGGTACTCAGGCGGCTGACCTGTCCCGTCCTGCTAACCATGCTATCACAGCGGTGCCGGAGCTGGAAATGACATCTCTAGCTAGAATGCAGGTGTTCCTGGGTTTTAGACAGAGTTTTGGCAAATCGTTTGAACAAAACCATGCTTTGTCAGAACCTTCTGAACAGGTCTATAAGCAATATCCTCTCCACTGCAGCAATATGCCGGGAGTAGGGGTCTGGCATGAGGCAACGTGGAGAAATGCACTGCCATTTGTAAAATGCTATGCCTTGGACTTAGAGGCTAGGTCAGATGCCAAGTTCAGCAGAGCAGGACTCTAATCACTATCTGAGAGATGCAGCTGATGCTCATTCCCTGAGAGGATGCTGTTTGCCAGTCACCTACTGGGGGATCCACATTGATTACATCATCTTGAACCACAGTTACTATGGGGTAGGAAACCATTTCTTTTCTCTTGCTCGCAGGGTCCTTTATGTGGCAGCATGTTCACAGCCTATTGCTCCAGCTATAATGTGGAGTGATCTTTAATTGCTGAATTGAACCCTGGATGTTTTTGGAGAAGTTACTGTATCTGGGGACTAAATGTAATTCCCTGTCCTTGTTTTCCCAGTCCTGGGTCTTTCTTGAACAAAAATGTAATATGAATTATATACGGAAAACTTCATCTAGGCTTCATCTACCATGACGCCATTTCTATCAGATTTTCTGAAAGGAAATGAAAGTGACAAATTAACTCCTGGTGTAATACTCTGATATTGATGGAGATACACCAGAAATGAGTTTGGACCATAGCATTCAAAGTAAGTGGTGTTCCTCTTCCTCCCTGTCTGAAGGCTGGGAAAAACTCCATTAAACTGCTTAGATTTTAAATTCTTCAGGCCAGGCACCAATGTTTTGTTCTGTGTCTGTCCATGCCTAGCACAATGTGTGCAGGTCCATGATGAGAGCTCCTAGCTACTATCACAGTACAAATAACAAATACCGTATATACTCATTCATAAGCTGAATATTTTTGGTAAAAAAGGGATGCATCAAAGAGCGGGGGTCGGCTTATAAACGGATCTAGACCAAAATTTGATGATTTTAAACTCTATGGAATCATTGAATTGAATATCTAATATATTGTCGTTTTGTTTACCTGGAGCGTCTGCAGGCATGGAGCCCCTCAGCTCCCTGTAGCCGCAGTTTGCTGTTCCCAGCCAATGGGAACTGTGGGAAGGCTACAAGGAGCTGAGGGGCCCCATGCCTGCAGATGCTCCAGGTAAACAAAACATCCCAACCCGCCAGCGGCTTACCCTGATGGGCTGGGAGCCAAAGTTTACCAACCCCTGAAATATAGGGTCGGCTTATGAAAGGGTCATACAGTTTTTGCTATTTTTACCTAACCATCTTGGGGGGTCGGCTTATAAACGAACGGGCTAATGAAAGAGTATATACAATAATAATAATTAAATCACAGATTAAATGTTGAAAGAAGCAAGCTTTCTAGAAGCTGAAGTAATTTATTGTATCTTTCCTTTGTTTTTGTTTCCCCCTTCTGTTCTTTCCCTTTTATCAGCCACTTTTTCTCCTGTAAACCAGCGTCTCATATTGTACGATGTAGAGGGCCAAGCTACCTGGGCTATACGTAGCCTAGACAACAGTTCTGCTCCTTAGCATGGTGTCCTAACCAAGTTTTCTGACCGCTGTGGCAATACAAATCTGCGTTACAACACAACCGCTACAGAGAAATAGGTCCTGGCACAATTAGCTGTTGGATTAATTTTCTATACATTTTCACCCATTTGAAATCCTTGTTTGTTCTTTTTCTAAAAACTTCCTTCCCCTCTTTCTTCAACACATACAGGTGCATAGTGATGAGCGTGGTATAAATGGACTGAAAGATTACATGTTTCTTTACCAACTCAGGCTCCCTCTCCCCTAGGCTTTACCTTCATTGTTCTCGTTCTCTCTCTCTGGCCTGGTCTACACTGGGGAAGGGAGGGGGGGAAATCGACCTAAGATACGCAACTTCAGCTACGAGAATAGCGTAGCTGAAGTCGACGTATCTTAGTTCGACTTACCTCCCATCCTCACGGCGCAGGATCGACTGCCACCGCTCCCCTGTTGACTCCACTTCTGCCTCTCACCGCGGTGGAGTTCTGGAGTTGACAGCAGAGCGATTGGGGATCGATTTTATCGCGTCTACACTAGACACGATAAATCGATCCCCAATAGATTGATCACTACCCACCAATCGCGCGGGTAGTGAAGATGTACCCTCTCTCTCTCTAACCTCCCTCCCCTGCAACTCCCTCTTTCTCCACCATCACCTTTCTCTCCCCTGCTCTGTGGCCCCCTGCCTGTCCTCTCTCCTTCCACACTTCCCCCTCCTTGGTCTTCCCTTCCCTGCTCTGGGTCATTTTCCCTTTCTGCTGGTCACTGCAGTGAGGAGGGGAGTCAGGAGAGAAGAGAAGTATCCATCTGTCACTCCACTCCTGCCACCACCTACATGGGAGGTGGTGGCAGGAGTGGGGGAAGTGTTGCTACTGGATTGGTAGCAATGACATTTATTTGTGTGTGTGTGTGTGTGTGTGGTAGTAGTACTGTAGTGTGGTGCTCAGGGCTGCCGGTCAGGTGGTGGTTCTCTCCTCTGCATCCACGAAGGTTTCTGCAGCATGTGTCTGCAAGAGAAGCTAGTGGAAAGGAACCCTCTGATCTTCCAAATGTGGGTGAGGCAAGTGTTTCAGGGGTGAGCTGGTGAAAGAGTGAGCATGTGGGCATCACTTATTGCTGAGATGGCCCCTTAAGGCTTTATCCCCCCCGCCATCCCAGTGCTAGCCTTTACTTCCTTTGATCTTCTGTGTTAGGACGATTGTTAGCGTTGTCACAGTTGGTGAATCTCACAACAGAACCATTTTGGAGTTTTGAGCAGTAGATGCAAAATTCCTTGTTGTCTCTCACTCAGTTAATTCAAGAGTCCAGTATTGCTAATTTAACCCTGAAACTGCTTGTTCAGATATTAGCTATAAATTCCCCACTAAAACTCAGCATTCCCTTCAGTTTAATTCAACCAATTACAGTAGCTGCTCCTGATTCCAGCAGATTGCTTTTATCCAGGCCTTCTTTATGGTGGACCGGTTATTTTCCGCTTTAGGAACAGGTCAATGTGACTGTAGTGTGCCAGAGCTGAGGTGGGAAAACCTGCGGATTCATACTTATGCCAAGCCTTGACCACCCTCAGTTAGATACACCATACTTGCTACTAAAATGCTTAAATCCCTCAAATGCTTAAATATATGTTATGAATATGAAACTATACAGCAACTTAGATTAACATAATGCACCATTTGTTAAAGCAACACCGTTACTCATGTTGTGTAGTTTTAACATGGGTGGCTCTTTGTTTTATTTATTTTAAACAGACTACTGTATTTATCTCAGTTCTGGCAAGAAAGGAGAGCCACGCTGGCTTCTCTGTGATCACAAAGGGTAAACTAAGGTTACAAAAAGAGAGACCAAAAAATACATCACCCATACTGCAGATAATGGCACAAAACAAACTTCCCATCACATCCTTTGCCGCTGCAGGCAGGCTGAGTGCGTAGCTTGTAAAGCAGCAGCTGCATAGAACCTGGAATTCCTAGTATTTCAATACCTGTTGAAAATATTGGCCCTGGATGTGATGTGGACATCAGTGGATTAACTCAAGAACATAAGGTGGAGCAGATTTCACAGTGGGTGAGAGATTTTCAGCTCTAGAAGCCTGGTCTCTGTTTTGCTCTCATGTAAGCAGGTCTCAATCCAAAGTAAGGTCATTCAAATCAATGGAGTTAATCCAGATGGATATCAGTGTAACTGAGCAACATTTGCCTTCCCTGGACTTAGGGCACAATTAAAAATGAGTTTGTTCTCATCTGAATCTCCATTTGTACACTTTACAATTAGTAGTAAGATATCATCTAGAAGTCCTGGTCAAGATCAGGGCCCCATTGCACTTGGAATCCTACAACCACCCAGTAAAAGACAGTCCCTACCCTGAAGAATGTAACAATCTAAATAGGTTTCAGAGTGGTAGCTGTGTTCGTCTGTATCAGCAAAAACAACGAGGAGTCCTTGTGGCACTTTAGAGACTAACAAATTTATTTGGGCATAAGCTTTCGTGGGCTATAACCCACTTCATCAGATGCATGGAGTGGAATATACAGCAGGTAGGTATAAATACACAGCATATGGAAAGATGGGAGTTGCCTTACCAAGCGTGGGGTCAGTGCTAACGAGCCAATTCAATCTAAATAGACGATAAATGAAGGAAGCATTAGTATCCCTGATTTACAGATAGGGAAGTGAGACATATGGAGATGAAGTGATTTGTCCAAGGTCTCACAGGAAGTCTGTGTCTGAGCTGGGAATTGAACCCAGATCTCCTGAGTCCTAACTCAGTGTCTTGACTACAAAATCATCCTTCCTTTCATCATAGATCAGAAAACCAATGAGTACATCATAAAACTGCCACTCCTTTTACAGATGTCCTGGATAGGAGTTGCATTGGGTCTGCCAGGTTGGAAGTGAAGTGCACTGGCAACCCTGAAGAGAGACGCTTGCACAGCACCTGGCTCCATTGCTGATTGTCTTCCACTTACACAGCGTGCAACCAGAATTTTCCTAAGGAGGGGACCCAGAGCTCTCCCTCCACTGTCCTTCACCCAGCCCTGCACGCTCCCCACTCCACACAGCCCCAAGTTGTCCTGAGCACGCTCGTGCTGTTTCTGCACCCAGCCCTGCCCTCTTTCCCCAGCTCCAAACGTACTGTTCTCCTTCTGTCCCCCACCCACCCCTCTCTCTTCCTCCTCCTCCGCTACATTGCCCCGCACTCACCTCTGCAGTCTCTCTGCCCCACACGCGTCTCCAGGCTCTTCCTCCCATATTGCCCCTCAGTAAGCCCAGCAGTTTCCCTGGCCCACTCTCAATCCCAAGCTCTTACCTAGAGAGTCGATCAGGCTGAAGAGCAGCATCCCCACCAGGGGTAGGGTTACCATATTTTAGTTTTAAAAAAGGAGGACACTCCACGGGGCCCCGGCCCCACCCCAACTCTGCCCCTTCCCCGCCACCAGCCCCACCCCAACTCCGCCCCTTCCCCAAAGTCCCCACCCCAACTCTGCCCCCTCCCCTGAACTCTCCGCCCCCTGCTCCTCCCCCTCCGCTGCTTCCCGCGAATCAAATGTTCATGGGAAGCCTGAAACAGGGAGGCAGCAGGTAAGCTGGGGCTGGGGCGGGGCGCGGCACGGCCCAGTCCGGCCCCCCTGGCTGAGCGGCTCCCTTTGGCGGCCGGCCAGCCTAGGCCAAGAGGCTCTGGCCCTGGCGTCTCCCGCCCGGCTCGGCTTGGGCCCTGGGGCGCCGGCCCGGGGCCAAGCACCCCCGGCCGAGCACCGCCAGCCCCGGCCGAGCACCGCTGGACCCCATCCTGCTTCGGCATCTCTACTTCCCCTGGAAGTACCAAAAGCCCAGATCCAATCCTCCCACCCTCCTGAGGCCTGGAGGTTCCTGGTGCCCCCTGCTCTGCTTCTCCCCAAGCGCTGGGGGAGTCTGGTGACCATGGGTGCTGGAGAGACTGCAAAAGGGAGGGGCATTGGGGGCCAAGCAGGCACACACAGTTGCAGTGCCACTCAAATTTGGCCCAGCCACCCCTCCATCATGTCAGTTCAGTTGGGGATTAAAGAGGGGCCTGGGCCCCCTGGTTCACTCCATTGCACCCCTGCACTTAACATGGCTCCTACATTTACTCACAAATTCAGAAAGTAGTTTATAAACTCTGAGGTGCTTCAATTGCCTTTTCTAAGCTATGCAGCAGGTTCTGCATTCAGGGGGGCTACGGAGGGGGGTTCAGTTACAAATGCAGTGAAAAAGTTTTCAGAAGGTTCATTCGGGGAAATGCCAAGAGCCTCGGCTTAGCTTTATTCCCTTTGTGTCTGCTCTGCAGCATGTGCTCCGCAGCAGCCACAGAAGCCGCAGCATGTGATGAAGAATGAAGTGTGCTTTGAATTGTAAAGTGCGTGTTTTTAAGAGTTGCTGAAACCTCATGGAAAACCTTGAAAAAACAGTCTGTTTGGAACCAAGTCGTCTTATGCACCATTTTTATCCATTTCTCCCCTTTGTTCTTTATCACAAAGGAAATTTGCATGAAAAAAGGATCTCTGCTTCATAAGAGCTCATCTGTTCCTATTGCTCATTCCTACTGAAGTCATAATCCTCCATTTGTGACATCACAAACAATTAGCTATTGTGTAAATTATTTTGATGTCACAAACAGAGGATTATGACTTCAATGGGGAATAAGCAACCAGAGCAGATGAGCTTTTAGAAAGCAAAGTGTGTGTTTTCATGCAAATATCCTTGGAGGAAAAGAAAGGACAAAGGAAGAAAAATAGAATATGTGGTATTTTAGTGCCATCATTTATAAATAGACAGTGGTTCAAAGTTTTCATTCAAGCACCAGGTCCTCTTTGAAGCGATAGGTTTTCACTTGTAAATGTTGCAAAGGCCAGACAGATGCATGTTTCTAACTACTTAGTGCCAACTTTGTTCTTTTCTCATGTGAGGAGTTCTGATTGAGGGTTTTCTGCAATTTTTGTATGAGAGATATTGAGCTTTGACTCAATTAAAGATCATAAAGTAGATCATGAAGCATACTGAGAGGAATGATAAGATTGTGAATTTACACTCAAATATGGCAGAGGGAAACAAGTAATTCTTACCTATGAAGGATTTGATCAGATGGTCTAGATCTGGGGATTCCCACATGTAGCTCTCATTGAAGTCATCTGAAAAGTTCATGGCAAAATTTAACTCAGAATTTATATGGCTCAAAAGTGGCATCTTTCATTGTGTAAGAGAAAGAATGGTTAAATGGGCCTTTTTCATCGTTTTTTCCTTTTGCTTCAAAAAGAAGTGCAAATAGTTGTTATACTTGCAGAATCCAAAATGTACTTTATATACATTAGTGACAAAAAATATATTTAGAGTGCAATTCTACAGTAACGTAGTTCTGCCTTAAAATGAAAGTATAAAGACCCTCTGAGGTTTCAGTGCCTTGTTGAATGTAGTATGCGCTCAATTTAGCACAGCAGTTTTTCCCCCTGAGTAACTGAGTTCAGAATCTAGACCATGGGATCTAAGTGCTTTTCTAGACAAGGGAAAAGATGCTTTTAGTTGAGTTTCAAATAATGTTAGGTAACATCACTTACCTCCTACACCTAGGGTAAAAAGTGTTTTTAAAAAAATTAGCAAACGTTTTAAAACTCTGTTGTAAATAAGGAAACTTTTACAGGTGTTGCCTGGTTGAGATGAGCCCTAAGCTTACATCCAGGCTTCAACTGATTAATATAGTTCAACATGCCTTTGTCTACACTAAAGTTTCAGAAAATGTTAGACTGTGCTAGCTAACATGATCTAAGAAACCAGCCTTTTATCCTAGTCCAGACATGCCCTACTGTAGATGCACTTTAAGGCCTTGTCTAAATGAGGATTTAAAGGTGTGATGATAACATGCATTAGCTAATACTCTCTAACATATTTGTTGAACAAGACACACTATCTTCAATAAATGCAAACCTAGTCAAGCTAAAGCCTAGGGAGGAGCCTATGTAGTATGTGTTAAAGTACATGTTTCCTTGTCTAGAACATGTTAGCATCTGTGTTATATGCAAAAACATACCTTTTTATCCTACACTATACATGGTCTTTTACAGTTGCATTAGCTGGTCACGCTGAAACTTTGGCTCCCTTAAAGATTTCAGTAAGATCAGCAAACATTATTGTAAAGATGATGAACAGTGTCAATGCTAGATGGTAAGGGATGTTTCAAATCAAGTTAGCTAATGTGATTTTATGTATCTTTTCCCCCCAGCCTAGGAAGGGACTCTGACTCAACAATGACCAAGCACATTTTCTTAATGTTTCTTTCCCTACCATTGTGGGAGCAGTCACTTCTAATATTCCCTTGGAACAGTTAGGCGCACAGTTTCAGATAGATCAGTAATGTGCAGTGAAGGGTTATGGAGTGTGTAAAAGTTTATCTTCAGCGTAATGTATTTGTAGTACTGGACATGTTCATTTGCAAGGTAAATAATTAGCACAAATGTATTAGTATGTCTTTGCCACAATGAAGTTGCTTCTCTGCTTGTTTGACAATAGCTATACCTTATCAAAAAGGGAAATAACTCATAAGCTAACTAATAGCCAAATAAAGGAATAAGTAGTTTATCACAGTTTGCTTTAAACAAGGCACAAATCAATACATAGTTTTATCATTCCAGATTTATACAAATGTAAGTATGCAAGGTTTAGTTCAAATCCACCTTACCTATAGACATGATTTAAATATCCAAGTCCAAGAATTAAAACAAAACAAAACACCTCATGCTATACTCTAATAAATGAATAAATAAATCCAGAAACAGTGAAACACATAAAAGCCAAGCAGTATACTTAGCTAAATTCAGAACTCTGTCAAATACATATCACAATATGTTCCCCATAATTGCAACAAAAAAAATCCATCTTAACAATATTGAAAATGTCCAGTAGATGACAAGCAAATATGGGACAGCAGTGCTGATCTTGTTTAGTTTTGATGTTGTTTTCTTTGTTTTATAGCTCTGATTATCTTAGCAACATTGGAGTTATGAGAATGATACAGTGCTTTAACGTGACACTTTTAGCACAAACTTTGGACTGTAATATACTCTAAGTAACAATGATGTAGCCTATGGATCTGTCTGTTCTATCTGCTGGAGGATTTATGGCTTCAGCTGATAAGCTGCAGCATGACAGAAAGTAAAAAGCCAAAAGAAGATGAAGGACTTTGCTCATCATTAAGGATTTCTGGTACATGTCCACTGCTGATCAGATCAAGATTTGACAAATGCGGATATTTAAGGAGTAGATTTGTGTACAAAGCAAACCTGGTTTGGGCTTCACGACATCTCAACACTCTCAACATCAGTGGATGAGATCTGCAATATGGCCTTAGATGGGTGGTGATGCCTCTCAGCCCATAAATAGAGGAAATGCTATTAGATAACTTGATTTTGAGTAAAATTTTGTCAGAAGTGTATAAGTGATTTAGTAGCCTATGTCCTGTTGAATAGGATTCAGGTTTGTAAGTCACTTAGGTTCCTAATCCCTTTATTATGTTTCTGGGAGCGGGAGGGGTGTTTAATATTGAGTAAGGCCTCGACTCCAGCAAAGCACTTGATAATATATTGAACATAAGCATGTGAGTAATTCCATTGTTTAAAGTTCAGCACATGCTTAAGTACTTTGCTGGATCAGGGCCTAACTGTGGCAGTGAGGTACGTACAGTTAGGGCTGATCCTGTAATTCATAATCAAAGGGTTTATTGATGCCAATGGGGATTTTGTCTGAGTGAGGACTGCAAGATTCAGCCTGTACCAATGTGAATATTTAACTATCCCAAATTCATTAAAAGAGGACGGGTTAGTATCCTGTGTGCAGTGGCCACTTTTCACAGTAACATGGCAGTCAGACACTAGGGCACAGAGATTCAGTCACTACAACCGGGGCTGAATTTTCAAATGAGCTCATCTCCCCTGTAGACCCCTAAATGAAGTTCCCAGGTGGGTTCTGAGCTCTTGTGAAAATCTGGCTTCAGCTGTGGATGCTGAGCCTTTCTGAAAGGTCTGGCTTAGAGGTCTCTCCTGGGCACTCTGCGAGGAACTGAACTGAACTCTGTTCCAACGTGGAGTGGTTGTTTTTTATTTTCCCTGCTGTAAACATGCCAGTTTAAAAGTCACTCGTAGAGAGGAAATTCCCTCCTTCTCCAGCTCGGAGTTGTCCAGTTCAGAGCTGTGCAGTCATAGAGGATTGTCAGGAAATAGTTGAGAAAAGGAATGCAGCCTCCCTCCTGGCCGCTCATCATAGCTACGGAGCTCGGTCTGCTTGGAGCTCCTTTAATGGCTTCCTGTAAAGAGCCAAGTGCTCTCAATGTTGTTGTCTTCACTAAACGGTGACATATTTCTGGATAGTGACTGATGTTATTCCAAGAAAAGGGCATTGGTGGAGAAACAAGGCTGTGCGAGTGAGTTACGCTAGCATGTTCTGTGCATTGTCACAATAGGTCCTCCTGGTGAGAGCAAGTCCTCAATGCCTGCTCAGCTGTGCAGGGTGCTATAGAAGATGGCATAGCTAAAGATCCATCCCTTTTCCCATCCACTTTGGAAAAGCCAGTGGCTGCTGTGGTGCTAGCTTTCCCAAGCCTTGTGCTTTGAGGAGTGCAAGGATCACATTGTACCCAGACTCTGCACTGAGACACGCGGGGGAAGGGAGGGTGCTACTTGTGCCCCCTTTTCCTCATCTTTGAGCACCTTTGTGCAGGGATGAGTATGATGCACAAGAATATGGGTGAGCATTTGTTGCATTAAACCAAATATTCCCCGGCAGGCAAATTGCCATATTCTCTAATACTATAGAACCTAAACTACAGATATAAAATTATGCCTAACTACAATCAAGAGGGAAAATCTATATTGAGGTGCTCTGCAAATAATCCATTTTGGGCCCTGCGTGCAGGTCTCTGACTTCCCTCATAGGGGGAAGTCTGAACAATCCTGAGGATGGGCTTGCTACAATAGCAGGAGCTGTAGAGCAACCAACCAGTTACACGATGGTCGGCACCCACAGACTGGTGTGAGCTCCCAGCCTGATGATTGGCCCTTCAGAAATTCTGGCACCTCTCTACTGTGAAGGCTCAGGGAGTCCGCTGTAACCCTGTGGCCATGGTTTGGCCCATGTTGCCTTTATGGATTTGTTGGAATCTAAGGGTCTGACCCTGTAAACCCTTTAAGTGTTGCCCAATCTTGCCATTTTCCTGAGAATCTCATGATATTTGGTGTTTTTCTGACATCCCTGTCTCCTGGAGTAACATGATCACATAAGAATCTCAGCTATCATTTAAAAAAACCCAAAAGTTTCTATCCCTAAGTTAGAGAGGAGAGCTTGAAAGCGTGACCCTCAAAGACTCCAACACTAGGAGGCAACTTAAAAAGGAGCCACACATTTATTATTCTTAAAATCCCATGATATTTGAGCCTCTCACTTTTTTTTTTTTTGGCGACCTTAACCGTGATTTTTGAATGTGTGGAATTGGAGACACTGTTTTATTTGCTTGCGTGGTCCCACTGGGACTATTCACATTCTTACGGGCTTGTAGGATAGAGCCCTAAATTTATACCCTGAACACAGCTTCTTTATGGGACTGTCATGGTAAGCATTTTTCTAGAGTGGCACATGTGATCTGAGAGCAGAGTTGAGTATTCTGATACTCCTCCCTCTCTCCACACCTTGACATTAACCGTCTTGAACTTCTAACTACTTCTTTGCTAAAACTTGGCTTTGGTGGGAAGACCCATACCAGAAGGCTTCTATGATATAAAATTGTCCAAAGCTAGGTATTGTGTACTCTTTCTGTTTTCTACTGTAGCTAGTAGAGCCCCATGGATAGGGAAGCTAGTCTGAAGAGTCAAGATGAGCCTCTCTTCTTCTGGTCTTTTCCTCTCTCCTTCTGGCTTCATACCTTTGTGTTGAGCTGCAATAGAAAACAAACATGTCTCTCTTAAATCATGACACAAACTTTGACATGTACTTCTCTTCACAAGTTTTTAGTGAGCAAACACAAGTTGTTTTTCCCTAACTAGGGTTACCATATTTCAGCAAGCAAAAAAGAGGACGGGAGGAGCCCCGCCCCTGTCCTGCCCTAGCCCCGCCCCTGCCCCACCCACTTCCCGCCCCCCTCAGAATCCCCAACCCTCCCCCCCGCTCCTTATCCCCTAACTGCCCCCTCCTGGGACCCCTGCCCCTAACTGCCCCCCCAAGACTTCACCCCCTACCTAAGCCTCCCTGCTCCTTGTCCCCTGACTGCCCCCTCCTGAGACCCTCCCCCCAATCCTAACTGGCCACCTAGGACCCTACCCCCTACCTGTGCCCTGACTGCTCCAACCCTTATCCACACCCCCACCCCCAGACAGACCCCTGGGACTCCTACACCCCATCCAACCACTCCCCACCCCCTGACAGCCCCCCCCAGAACTCCCGACCCATCTAAACCCCTCACCTCCCTGTCCCCTGACTGCTCTGATCTCTCTCCCCACTCCTGCCCCCTGACAGCCCCCCCCCCAGAACTCCCAACCCCCCCCCCGCTCCTTGTCCCCTGACTGCCCCCTCCTGGGACCCCTGCTCCTAACTGCCCTCCAGAACCCCACCCCCTACCTAAGCCTCCCTGTTCCTTGTCCCCTAACTGCCCCCTCCTAAGACCCCCCCCCCCAAACTGCCCCCCAGGACCCTACCCCCTACCCGTACCCTGACTGCCCAAAACCTTATCCACACACCTCCCAGAAAGCCCCTCCCGACCCCCCCCCCCCGTCTCTTGACTGCCCCCTCCAGAACCTCCCTGCCCTTTCTCCGACCCCCTGGCTCCCTTGTCGTTGGCCTTCGGTTCGCCTAAGGGCTCTCTGGGAGCTTGCTCAGGAACGGCCTGAGCCGTTCTCCCGGAACGCTGGGCAGCAGCAGGGGAGGAGCTCCAGCCTGCCGGAGGCGAATGCAGGGAGTGAGTGAGCTCTGCTGCAGGGGGAGGAGGGACTCTCTCCCGCTGTCGGAGCCCCATGTAAGTGGCACCATCCGGCTGCCCTGTTAGCCGCGCGTGCTCTGCATGGGGGTGGAGAGAGGGAAGTCCGGACATTAACAAATTCCCCCCGGACGCTATTTTTAGTTCAAAAATCCGGACGTGTCCAGGGGAATCCGGACGAATGGTAACCCTATCCCTAACCATGATTTTGGATGTTTGTTTGGATTTTAGCACTTCTTCTGACACCACACAAGAAGAGCCACACAGGGAGCTGCTTTCATGTCAGAATCCTCAAGATGGGATCAGCTTAGAAGCCGCAGCTAAAACAGAGAATACCTGGGGGACAGTGTCCTATAAAAATGGCCTTTATGGTATCTGTGACGGGTTTGGGCCCTTTGCGGTGTCACCTGATGTGCTGGGGTTTAACTGAGCCTCCCCTGCTTAATCAGCCTGGGTTCCCTCTTACTGCTTTGCTGGATTAGGCTCTCCGGTCTCTTGCAGCACATACACAGGTAGGGCCACACCCCGCTTCAGACGCAGAGTGAAGTCAGCTCTGGGTGAGAGGACTCACCCAGCACTCACGTGCACACTCTCTTGAAGGGGTACCAACCCAAAGGTTTTATGAAATTCTCCCCCTCCCCCAATGTGGAAGGATGTGCACAACTTCTTGCCTCCCCAGGTAGAAATTAAATAAACTGTGTTATATTATAATCAAGAAATAAGTTTACTAACTACAAAAGGTGAATTTTAAGTAAATATAAGAGAGAACAGACCGAACAAAGCAGATTACGGAGCAAATAAAACAAAGTACGTGAGCTAAGCTCAATATACTTAAGAAACAGGTTACAAAATGTAATTTCTTACCTAAATGTTATTTTAGGCAGGTTGCAAAGTTTCTGTGGTTCAGAGTTCCAGTTATATTTCTTTTCAGACTGGACCCCGTCTCAGTCTGGACTTGGTCTGAAAGGAGGAGACACATTTGCCTTCCTCCCCACCCTTAAATAGGATTTACATAAGGCGGGAATCCTTTGTTTCCCAAACTTGACCCCCCCTTCCCTTCCAGTGGAAAGTTACAAGAAGTCCCAGGTAATGCTTAGTATCAGGTGACAAGACCTAGTAGTGTCACAGTTATGTCCCCGGACACCTCCCAGAAGGGGAGAGATTAATAGCGTCATGGTTTTGTTGTTTCTTCCTGATGGCTCATCAAATTTGATGGCCTGTCGTCTGGTGGGTGTCTTCCCAATACACACCCAGTTGTAATTGTTACATGTCCCATATTTCTAACTAGAAACCATATTTCTATCTAACTTTAGATACGGAAATATACATGCATACAAATTGGATAATCACATTCAGTAAATCATAACCTTTCCAATGATACCTTACAAGACCCATCTTGCATAAAGTATATCTCCATTATGTCATATTCATATCATAAGCATATTTTCATAAAGAATATGGAGTGAAACATCAGCATATCTCTACAGATGCACACTAGAGACAAAAAATTTTAAACAGCCACTGGCTTACAAGGGTGGATTTTCCTTTTTTTAACCAAATAGGCATTGGGGCTGTTGTGAGAGAACATACTAATATGTTTTACTGGAATGGAACAGGCAAACTGCCACCAAGCCAAGCTGTGTCACCGAAGAGAGTTTAGCAGTGCAGCTGTTCTTGAAATGTAGGCAAGATGTCCTTAAACAAAGCATTTAGAAAAAATGTTCTTGCTTTAGAACTAACCCCTAGATGCCTAGACACCAGGAACAGCTCCTGCTAACTGAATAAATAATCAGTCAACAATCTCACTATATTATTAATAATATTATTTATATTAATTATTTGTTTCCAGGGATTTGGTCATAATACGGTATAGGGACCATTTTTCAAAGCATGCACCAGGATGAGTAGCTTGCAATGCTTTCCCGTCTCTATAAAGGCTTGTTTCCCATTAAGTCTCTAGCTCTCAAAAATGGCTCCCTGATATTCCTTTAGGAGGGGGACTGTTCCTTCAGCTCTGCAGCACTAAAATTCCCTCATATTGTTTTGATCACCACAACTTGCAAGATGACAATAATTTGCCTGGACTGCGGCTTTAGAAACACATGCAAGCCTTGGGTCTAAATTCCTGGTACATCGGTCACCTGTATATTTGATACGTAGCAGCGTTCATATCCAGGCAGCTCCGAACTCTTCATGAACATTAATTCATCTTTGCAACAATTAAGACAGTTTACCCATGATAAACTGAGGTACAGAGTTTGAAGGGCCTTGCTCAACATTACACATCAAGACTCTGTTGCAGTAAAACTTACGTACATCTGAACTTTTATGCGTGGTGAGTAAGCCCATTGACATCAAAGATAAAGTCTTTGGAGAATTAGGGCCCAACTCAGTCAGTGACAAAGCCACCTTAGAACCCAGAAGTCGAGATTCACCACCCCCTATCCTAAAGCACTAGACAATACTTCTTATTCCACTCCCTCACCTTTCTACATTCCCCAAAAATTCCTCCCACCTGATGCATTTGAGCAGGGCTAAGTGGGTCGCTTGCACCAGGGACTACATCGCAGGCTAGAACCTGGTAATTGTCGGAGCAAGAGGGTTAGGATCTTGGTGATGTTAAAAAGTTCTGTTTTGTTGAGTTCAGAGCTCTTTGGTAAATAATGGAATCTGGACTCTTCATAAGCTGACAGATAAACAATGCTAATGTTTCTGACTTTCAGAGAGCTGGCTTTGAAGGATTGCAACATACTTTAAGGACTTTAATTGGAATTGTATAACTACTGGAAAATATGCTTTAGAAATCAGGGAAGTTTTAAAAAAATCAGAGTATAATGAATCCCGTTTAAGTCTAAGTAGGAAAAAGTACCATATGGTTGGGGAGGGATTTTGAGCAGGCTATAAAACGAAAACATACAAGTCTGCTAAGCTGGGGGAGTTTCAAATGAAGGGCCATCTTCTGCTCTTAGTTACGCCAGTAAGTTGAAGTTAGAAAAATTCAAGATGCAGTTTTTTTTAATTAACTACCAAGTTGTGTGGTGAATGCATCATCTGGAGTCTTTATGTTGAGATTGGATGACTTTCTCAGGGTATGTCTCCACTCCATGCTGGGAGTGTGTGATTTCCAGCTCGAGAAGACATAGAACGTAGCTGCAGCAGCAGGAGTGGCTAGCCTCCCTAAGTACATACCTGGTGTCTCTGACGGGCATGCACTCAGGGTGTCTAGCCCCTCTTGCTGCTTGCACTGCAACGGGTACCATCTATTTTAGTGCGCTAGCTTGATGAGAACTAGTGCAAGTATGACACCTCGAGTTGGGAATCACGCCCCAATCTTGAAATGTAGACATATCATAAGAGAGAGCCTCTAGGTCAGCCACAAGTGACTGGGCTTGAGAGCATTCATTTTACACAATAGGAAAGAATAGGTTCCTGCAGTGCAGGAACTGCTGAGTAAATTCTATGGCCTGTTTTATGCAGGTCAGAATTGGTGATTGTAGTGACCACCCCGCCCCCCTCGCTCCTCAGCCTTAAAACCTCTGTCCCACGTTCTCAGCTGGTGTAAATTGACAGGGCTCCATTAACTTTAGCAAAGCTACACGTATTTACACCAGCTGAGGATCTGGCCCTATAAATCAGTGTAACCTGCAGTTACTGGTATAAATGAGAGCAGAAGTTAGCTGGGAAAGGACTTTGTGTTCAAGTTAACGGAAAATTGGTGATTCCAAATCCATAGGACACATCAGGAGATTCAGAGGCATTAATGTCATAAGGGGAACCTAGTCTTCACCTCAGCCAGCTATCACATAGACCATCTAGTCCAGTCCCCTGCACTCATGGCAGGACTAAGCATTATCTAGACCGTCCCTGACAGGTGTTTGTCTAACCTTCTCTTAAAAATCTCCAATGACAGAGATTGAACAACCTCCCTAGGCAATTTATTCTCGTACTTAACCACCCTGACCGTTTTTCCTAATGTCCTACCTAAACCAAGATCTAAAACCAATACCCAGGAGGCCCTTATCCAAAACCACCTCTTTGCTGACGACGCAGCAGTGACAACCTTTATGGACAGTTTTTCCAAAGCCTGTAAAGACTCTGGGTTTCACATAAGCTGAAAAAGATGAAGATAATGTGCCAAGGAGTTGAGAAAGCACCCTCCATCAAGATCAACAACTATGAACTTGAAGTGTGAACGAGTCCCTGGGTTCCACTATTACAGTCAATCTTTCATGTGAAACAGAAATCAACATCCACACTGGAAAAGCCGCCACAATGTCTAGACTGAGCAAGAGGGTCTGGCAAACAACAAACTGACAGACCACACAAAGATCTGTGTGTATCGTGCATGTGTTATGAGCACACTTTTGTATAGGCAACGAGAAATGGACCTTATACTCTCATCAGGAAAAGAGGCTTAACAGCTTTCATATGCATTGCCTTTGTTGAATCTTTGGCATCTCTTGGAGAGACAGTCACCAACACTGAGGTGCCTCAAGCGGGCTGGCACACCCAGCATGCAGACACTGCTCAAACAGATGCCTCTGCTGGTCACACCCCAAAGGACATTCTGTACAGTGAATTGGTATCTGGAAAAAAACCCAAAGGACGCCCAAAATTGTGTTTCAAGGATGCGTGCGAGCGAGACCTCAAAGAAATGGACATGGATGTGGACAACTGGGAAGATCACACTCAAGACCACAGCCTTTGGAAACAAGAGCTTAACAAAGGTCTCCAGAGTTATGCGAGGAAGCTGCCCCGCTTAGCAAAGGAGAAAAGAGCTTGCAGAAGGCAGAGCCCAAAGGGTCGACACACCACCTTTAAATGTGACCGGTGCGGCAGAGATTGTCTCTCTTGAGTGGGTCTCTTCAGCCACGTGCGCGGCTGCCATAAACCAACGGAATAAATTCTTTACCTCTCAGGCGCGGATACGCATGGTCTCTCGAGACTGAAGGATGCCTACTACTACTACTACTACTACTACTACTACCTAAACCATCCTTGGTGCAATTTAAGCCTATTGCTTCTTGTCCTAGCTTCAGAAGTTAAGGAGAACAATTTTTCTCCTTCCTCTTTGTAACAACCTTTTATGTACTTGAAAATTGTTATCATGTTCCCTCTCAGTCTTCTCTTCTTCAGACTAAATTTTTTCAATCTTCCCTCACAGGTCATGTTTTCTAAACCTTCAATCATTGTAGAACCCATTTGATGTTGTCCATCCATGATTGTTTTGGATCTGTATTTTACAATCTGTGTGTAGTGGGGTGGGTACCTGCTCCTGCCCTTCGTGGCTTAAAACAGCCCAGGAGAGGGATGTGGCTGGGGCAAGAAGCCTGGGCTGATTAGGGAAGGTAGGCTCAGCTGTGGCCAAGCCCCAATCAGACCCAGCTGGCCCCTATAAGAGGCAGTGAGCCAGGAGTCCAGACAGCCCTCCTCTGCCTGTAGAGGGAGAAGGGCCTGGCTGCAAGGTGCCAAGCAAGGAACCTAGATTGGAGCAGGGCTGGGAAGGGCCAGAGGAGCTGGGAGCTCCTGCCTGGAAAGCCCCAGGCTGCAGGCCTGACGACAGGCCAAATAGGTGCAGGGTTGCAGGGGGCAATCTATGGGTAGGCAGAGGCAGCAGGTCTGAACCCCTTTGCCTATGATGAGTGGCTTACACTGCAGTCCACCCCAGTGAGCGGGGGGCTAGATGTGGACTGGCAGTAGCCTAACACTGAGGCGAAGTGGGGATAGTGGGTGGGGGTTCCCCTGGGAGGGGGGAGACCCAGAACAGTGGGCTTACTGCCAGGGGGCAGCACCCCAGATAACAGAGCACCGGGTCCGGGAGGCACACGGGGGCCGGCGGTAGCAGATCACCGGCCAACAGAGGGCGCTCCAGAGGGCTGGTGAGCTAATTCCTAGAGACAACCAGCAGGAGGCGCCGCAGGGGTGAGTCCGCACACTTACAGTGTCACAATGCTGGAAATTTTGTTTTTTGTTTCTGTGTAAGTCAGTAGTGGGCAACCTGCGGCCCGTGAGCCTCATGTGGCCAATCAGGGTAATCTGATTGCGGGCCGTGAGACATCTTGCTGACGTTGACTACCTGCACGCACGGTCCCCTGCAGCTCCCAGTGGCCACGGTTCGCCGTTCCCAGCCAATGGGAGCTGTAGGAAGTCGCAGGCTGCAGGGCCACACTGGCCGCCACTTCCCGCAGCTCCCATTGGCCGGGAACAGAGACCTGCAGCCACTGGGAGTTGCAGGAGGCAGTGCCTGTGAACGGTCAATGTCAGCAAAATGTCTCGGGCCCACAATCAGATTATCCTGATGGGCCACAGGTTGCCCATCCCTGGTGTAAGTAGTTTATGAATATTGTGATGAAGAGTATTGTCATAGAACCCCAGGGGATGTGGTTATCACTATATAATGTCTCACAGAAAGTTACGGGGTTGTCACATTCCTTTAAACTCCCTGAAATAAAACCGCAATACATTTATATTTTATTCTTTTATGTAGCTTTCTATCTGATCTATAAAACTTACTTCAGTTTCATCTGTATTTTAAGATCAATGAAACTTCCTACCTAACTAAATGTCACCAGTTGATCTCCCAGACACCCCAATGTGATGCCATTAGTGGTAATAGTACTATTGATTGATTTGCATTATGCATCCGTGACTATGGTATTTGGATTCACTTTGTAGGCTGGGATGGTACCAAACATCACCACCCCCAAAATTTTGATACAGAACAAATATTAAAAGTAAAAGACAAATTATGAGGGAGGGTCATATCCTATCTCACACTGTGAACTGTTGAAAGTGCTTCCAAGTCACTTCTCTGTGATATTATTATTCCTGTAGCACTGCTATTGCCTTATTTGCTTTTAAGCTTACAGGATTCTCCCACTGTTAATTATATGTTGCATATGTTAGGGGCAAATTCTACCCTCAGATGTGAGTGGGTGGCTCTCACTGAAGCTGTAATAGAATTTATTTATTTGCATCTTGACCTTTACTACAGTAGTTTCTAGGGGCCAATCAAGAACAAGGCTCTATTGTGCTAGGCACTGTACAAATATAGAGTATTGAACAGTAAATATAAGAAATAAACAATAAACCCCTCATGCTTCTGGACGTAAGCAAACCTCAAACTCTTGGGGGTTAGGAGGATCCTTTCCCTAGCCGGCAAGTTTATATCACAACTGCCTGTTGCAGGCACCTCCTTTGAAGCATCTGGTACAGGGCACTGTTGGCGACAGGACATGTGGCCCCCTTGTCTGATTCAGATAAGGAAGAAGGTCCAGTGGTCCAGTGGAGACTTCCTACGTGTCCTTGAGTAAGTCACTTTGCCTCTCTTTTCCTCCATTCCCTGTCTATAAAATGGGGATGATGATAATACATCCCTATCTCACAGGTGTGTTATGTGCATAAGTACATTAAAAATTGTGAGATGCTCAGATACCGTTCTATTGGGGGCTGGTGATAGGGTATACAAATTGCACAGTGGCCTGGCAAGGGTTAACGAACTGCAATAGCATTGTCCACCTATCCACTACACCTGTAAGGAAGGGCTGAAAAGGGAAGAGCTGGCTGGGAAGGAGAGCAGACTAATTGCTCTCACCTGGGGAGAGAAGGTTGGCTGGAGCCTGGCCATACAGCTGAGCCACATAAGCCACCAGTGCACTGGAAACCCTGTTGTGGAAACTGAGGCAGAGCAGCTGCAGCACCATGCTCTGCCATGAGAAAACACACAAGGGCCTTGATCTACTGATGGGGCCATACAGTACATATATAGAACGATCCAGTATAATACTTCTGATATTCTTGACTGTCAGAATGTAGACCTGGAGCGTAAGGTGCTTGTCATGGGAGATCCAAAAGCAGTTAGCGCAACATCAGAATTACAAGAGTAAAATATTATCTAACAGGGACTACACAACACACATGTCTATGGGAGCCACACAATGTGCACCTAAGGAGCTAGAATCTGACTCTTAGTTTTAATTTTTACAGTCCTATAAACAATAGATTTTTCCTTAAATAGCTTAGCTCTGGTTATGGGATGGAAAAAGACTTTACAAATATTTGTTAAGGTTCTGAACCAAAACCCTGCAGTTGTTAGTAAAGACAGTATCTGTGTAATATGAATATTGGGTACAAGCTTTCTAGTTTGGTATGTACAGAAATCCATGAGAGAAATGAACATTCACAACATCCACTAGGTAACCTGACTGCTTCTTTGCCAAGTCTGTCTTGCTTTCTGGGCTTCCAGCATCAGATGGATGAATGAGGGCTGACAAAGCTTCCTTTATGTACAAACCTATTGATGAAACCAGTGTGTATCTGTGGTGGTCTATGTTAACCAGGCTGTGTTGTACAACTCTGAAAATGGATTCTACACTGCCACATTGGTAGTCTTCCAGTAGGAGAATATCCTCATGTGACACAGTCCGCTTTCCTCTGCGTATTTCTCCTGAGGGCTATTACGGTTACATATATCTATCAGAGACTCAACTGCATGGGAGTTAATGAAGTGCAGTTCTTGCCAAAATTCTCTTTAAAAGTTAATTCTGTGTATTTAAAAATTTCTCTTCCCCTCCTCCCCCAAGCTTCTATTTATAGAATACTTGGTGGTGGTGTTCATTGTAACAAAATGCAATGGCAGATGTACTTTTTACTGTAATAGCATTATTCATGTCATATTAATACAAAGAATATAGATGGGCTTCACTGGGCAGAATCCTTTGGGAATTTCTACTTTTAGTCTGTCTTCCCTATTTTTGCCACTTTTTTTTTTTGGTCATATTGTTGCTCATACAGGTCCCAACCAAGATCAGGGCCCATTCTGCAGGCACTGTTGAAACACAGAGTGAGAGGCAGTCCCTGATTCAGCAAAGCTCTTGAGTATGTACTTCCATTCTACTGAAGTCAATGTCAGTCAATAATATGTTTGAAGTTAAAGCATATGCTTAAGTGCTTTTCTGAATTGCAGCCTATCCTCTTTGGGACAGAGATTGCTTTACAAAGGAAACAAGACTCCTTTGGCTGTATTTCTCCTTAATGTCACTCCAGCAGAGTTACACCACAAATGGATTTCTCCCATTACGTTAAAAAGTGCACTGAATATTTGAAATGCCCTGTCCTGGTGGTGGTCTCCTACCAACCTCAACGTGTGTAAGCCAGCTAGTGTTGGCTGGCTTTATGGTACCATTCTTGGGCTATCCATTTAGGTGGCCATGCTTTTCTGAATGGGGATAGTTCCAAGGAGAGTTAGGGAGAAGGGGGGGAAAAAATTCTGCAAATTTGTTCATGGCAAAACCAGAAACCAGACAAATTGTTTGCATCTTTGGGGGGGGTTGTTACAAACTCAGAATTCTAGGCAAAAGTTCCTGGAGGCTCAGGCATTTTTCACTGCCCCTGGGTTGTTTTGGAGTAGGGTGACCAGACAGCAAATGTGAAAAATCGGGACGGGGGTAGGGGGTAATAGCCTATATAAGAAAAAGACCCCAAAATCGGGACTGTCCCTATAAAATCGGGACATCTGGTCACCCTATTTTGAAGCGGCTGAGCCAATTGATGACTTTAGGTGGAAGCCAAAGAGAAATCTGCTGTTTCAGCTGGATTTTCCTTTTGGTTTTAGAATTTATCTGAACTTGTGCAATGAAAATACAGAAAAAGATTCGTATAATACCCCCTGGTAGCCCCAAAACCTCTGAGTTTGGTGACGCTCTTTGTCCCAAAGCTCTGAATAAAGCTATGCAAACTATTCACAAGGAAATGTAAAACTGCTGGAAATCTTGCATTGTATTCTGAACTCAAGATTTTGTCCCCAAATTTGCCATGTTTTATGAATTTCTCAAAATTGCTTCCTTTTCTACTGAAAAAGAGCCAGTTCTAAACAACAGTTAGTTCAGAGAGCTCATGGTAGATTTGAAATACAAGGTTTAAGTTATCACATATTTGATGTGAAAACAATGATATCAAGTTTCATAGTGCTGCAAAACAGAAAATACCCTTTTTTAATTAGGGGTGTGTGTGTGTGTGTGTGTGTGTGTATTGTTCCTAAGTTTTATGCTACTCTGCAGCACCTCTAAAACAGATATGCGTCCCAGGTTTCTTGAATCAATTTAGTCCATCTTGGTTTCTAACAGAAAAGTAAGTCTTCTAAAATGGATATAGCACATGTGTAGTAAAGGTCATTGTTTGACATTATGCTGTAGTTATTTCATTTATTTTCAGCACCTTGTATTAGTGATTCAGACAGTCTTCCCAGTAAAAGCACCGGTGAGTGGAAAGTACTATGAAGCTATTGGTTCGTTGTGGAATTTGCAATCCTAGAAAGCCTGGCTAGCTTCAGAGGTTTTTCTCTACCCCCGCCCCACCCCCGCCCCACCCCACCCCCAAAGTCCTTTCCCAATTGTAGCAGGCGGTTCATTGCAGCTCTGCTATCTGGCATGTATAATAACAATAATATTGAGACGTCAGTGGAATTTGGGGAGCTTTAGTGCAGAAAAAATATCAGTGACTGGAAAAAACTTTCATCTGATCTGGGAAAGCTGATACATGCAAGACAATCGTAAAACTCTTGGAATCTGTAGTTTGTATAAGTGATTCTACAGTTTAAGCTGCGTACCACATGAATTTTTTGTGACCTTATTTACAGTGGAATAAAACAGTTTAGAGAATGTCCTCTTCGCAGTGATGAGTCTGTTTGTACAAGGCTTTGTGTGTTGTCAATACCCAGCTCATTTGTCAGCATCACGTTATAGTTTGCTTTTCAAGCAGCCTTGATTTATTATGGGTTTAGGTAAACAGTGCGTCTTGCAATACTTTTTATTTTTGCATTAACTATGCTATTAACAGGCTCCGTGGTCAGCAATTCTGGTCAGGGCTTAAGCAGCCCCTGGGTGGCAACTCAGCAACACAAGCTCCAAGCTACTGAGAGCTGAAAAGCCCTTGAGAGCTAGTGTCTGGGAGTGCCCAGCATCCTAAATAAAGGCCCCACTTAGTGTTTACTGTATTTGCGTTTTGTCTTGTTTACCTCATGAGGGATGCTGTGTGGTATTTAAAGGTAGGGTTATTCCCCATTTGGCAAAACATTTCTATAACAGCTAAGGAATGCCCCTAAAGCAGCTGTAAGCAGAGCACTGCTCTATACCAGGGAAGTGGGACTAACGCAGGCAATTCACAGAGCCAGGGGTCTAGTCTGAAGAGGTATGTGATGGAGGAGTGCACCAGTCACAAATCTGGGATTAGAAGCTGGACCATAGACTTTGTGGTTATATTCTGCTCTTGATCTCTGCACAAGTTCTCACTGACATCAGTGGGATGTGGGCAGAATCAATCCCTCAGTAATGGGTTGTTTCTTTGCCGGTATGTGGAGATGTTGCAAAAGTCAACTCAGTCTGTGCAGTCCCTCTTTGGCTCTTGGGAGCATGACTGAACAGTTCAGTTTTTCTCTGGCATTCCTTTCTCACATACTTGTGGGACTTGCCGAACACAGAGTAACCAGTCACCATCTCTCCCTTGTTTACCACTGAGTTTTTTCCAGAATGTGTTTTTTGCTCAGCAATTCCTGTGTTACACATCTAAGCCCCTTTGCAGTTGAGAAGCAAGCTAATAGATATATTTCTTGTTTGTATGTGGGCTCATGGGGCTACATCAGCAAGGTCTTCTCCACACTGCCTGCCATCTCCACATTGACATTCCTACAGGATTCTGGTTATTCTTTGTGCCTCCTGGGTATAAAACAGAACAAACAAAATTTGTCTATTTTTAACAGCATTTGGAAGCTCTTTTACATCAGGCCATCCATAAGGAATCTGTAAAATCAGGAATGTTAGATTTTGTTCAGATTGGAAATTCTAGAAATAATAATTGAATATGTATATTTTTCATTGTGATTAAAATTTAATTTATGGCTTTTGGTTTGTTCCCAGATCCCATCCCCCAGTACCGCTAGGAAGTAATTAGGAGTTATTACCACCTTTCTGCAGAGCAGGAAGGCAGAATCAGTTTTTTGCCTATTAGTATCTCAAGGCAGCTTTACTTAAATAATTCCATGACTGCCAGGGGAGCTAGTCAGAACCATCCATGGGTCTCTTCATGTAACCAACAGGTTTGAGCGTGATTCCATAATGTGCTTGTGGCTGTGTTCCAAAATGGTGTAGTGTGGACACAAACTGTGTTAAGTTTCTTAGATTTTTTTAGAATAGCCAGAACTTTAGTCTCAGCTTTATCATTTGCCAGTGTCACTCACTGCAACTACTGACTTCTGTGCAAGCACTGTTGAACAGAAAGCTGAAGGCAATTAGTAAAATTTTGCAAAACCAAGATCCATCTCCGTACTAATAGGGATGGGCCAAAATCAGAGCCATATATCCAACCCCTACACACATATCACTTCAACTTTGGGTCTGAAAAAATGGGATTCAGATCTGAACCACAATTGGTCAGCGGGTTTGGTTTTGCAAAATCATTATCTGACTGACCAGATTTTGCAAAACGAGAAGACGCTCTGGGTTTTGCCCGCTGCTGACATGGTATCTTGGGAATATTATCTCTAGCACTTTGGAAAGCTTAATCGCTTGACTTGGTTTCTTGCAGGTATCCAAATCCAGAGAGAGCAGAAATGACCATGACGGCCAACAAGAATGCTAGTGCCACCAACAGAGCTGGAGGGAGTAAAGTGCCTCAGGATACTTTGGATCGGTGAGTCCACTGCTGACTGTGAAATTTAAACTAAACATTTCTGTGGATCATTTTGTATGTCTCAATATTTTGTCCCAGCAACTCTGGAAAAGGTTGATTTGGTTTTGGAATTAAGTCTCATATTTCCAACACTAGGAGAGCAGAAGAATATGTGCTAGGCAAGGGTGGGCAAACTTGTTGGCCCAAGGGCCACATCTGGGTACACACATTGTATGGCGGGCCATGAATGCTCATGAAATTGGGTTGCGGGAGGAGGTGAGGGCTCTGGCTGGGGGTGCAGGCTCTGGGGTGGAGCTGGGAATGAGGGGTTTGGGGTGTAGGAGGCTCGGACCAAGGGGTTCGGAGGGCGGGAGAGTGATCATGGCTGGAGCAGGGGGTTGGTGCACGGGGGCGTGGCTCAGGGGTGCAGACTCCAGGCAGTGCTTACCTCAAGCGGCTTCCGGAAGCAGCAGCATGTCCTGCGCTCTGGCTCCTACATGGAGGCGCGGCCAGGTGGCTCTGCTGTGCGCTGCCCCATCTACAGGCAACACGAGCTGAGGAGTGGAGCCAGCTACTCTTCCCCTGCGATATTCTCTTTGCCTTTGTGTTTATAGCTAGCAGGTGCAACATCCAAAACTGATGTTTTCATTTATGCTTTAAAGACAGCAAAGTTGATTTGATGCTAGTCTCCTTTGAGAAGCGTTGCCAGGTGTATTGCTTTGTGATGCAAATTATTGTCAGTCCTGTTCAGTTTAGATTGAGTCCCTTTATAGACCTTGTTTTGTTATTTGTATTACAATAGCACCTTTGTACTAGGCATAGTACAAAGAAATAAGAAGGATACTCTCAGCCCTAGAGAGCTCTCAGTCTAGCACTTGAAGGCTTTAAATACATTTGTGTCCAAGGCTGCAGTAGAACTGTGGTGCTGGAGTGGATGTGAGTCTAAAAATAAATGTTATGGTGAGGGAGGTTAAGGGAAGACCACTGCCATCTTGTCTACATTGTTTTTGGTTGTTTGTATTGGGATGGGGATAGGATTGCATTATTGTAGGTACTGTTCTGCAGTCCCCTAGTGTAGATGTGCTACATCGTTATAAGCCATGGCTTGCACCAGTGCATATCACCTGAAGGAAGCTGCACCAATACAAGTCACAGTTTATACTAGAGAAGTGTATTTATGCTTGATATTTGCAATGGTGTAATCAGTCTAGTGCCAACAGCCACCCTCGCCCCTCCCTCCCCTAGTGTAAATAAGGTCTGATTTAGATGGATCAAGCCAACATAAGTACAGAATGATTGATCCAAAGCAGAATGGGTCCTTAGCGGTGACAGTCAAGAGCAGTGCATCTGCAGGCAGAGGTGGCTAGTACTGAGGAATGAGTTCAGAGAGATGGGGAATCATGGGCTTTGGCTTTGATCCCAGCAGTGCGCTGTGTGTCAATTTGTAACTGATGTCCAGGCTTGGCTTGCCTTGGCATACCTGCCATTTTATTCTGAACTTTTCCAACCACAAGCAGAAAGGAAAAAATATAAATTAAGTTATGAAATTGTCAATGTAGAAACACTGGAAGAAAAAACATGTACCGCTTTTTTCTTTTTGTTTTAAAGGCAAAACTATTTCTAATGATGCCTTTGACTGTTTTGTTTTTAAACTATCTGGGTTTGTTCTCAGTTTTGTTTCTTTCTTAATTTGATGTATTTGTTTGTTTTTTCTGGCTTCCTATTCAGCCTTCTGTGTCAAATTTTCTATTTCTCTATTTCAGCTATCTCCCACTCCTTCTCTCCTGGCTGTGCTGTTTGAGTCACACGGATTGCATAATTTTTTCTGCTTTGGGTTAAATGGCCTCATCCTAAATGGTTGAGAAGTAGTGTGGTACAGCGTGTGCAGCACAGAATTAAGAATCTGAGGTGAAATCCTCACCCTGTTGAAGTAAGTGGGAGTTTTGCCATTGATGTCAGTGAAGCTCCAACCCCATCTCTGTGGAGGACTTGCTTTGTGGCCTTGGCAAGCCTTTTAAGGGCTCTGTATCTTCATTTTCTGATCCATGGAGATAATTATATTTACGCAAACACTTTAAAGAGTTTTTCAATCTACAGATACAATTATTATGTTATGAACCAAGTAGATTTATTTCTGCACCAGGTCTCTCATCTTGAGTTTTGTATTCTTTCCCTTGCCTGTCCTGATTTTTCACTGTACAGATTTACCTTTCCTCTTCTTTACATTGCTTCCCAATTATCCTGGGCAACAGGCTAGTGGCATGTGTCACTTCATGTGATGTATTGATGTCTTTCTGCTAGAGATGGACTGTACATCCGTAGCTCAGTTAGGTTTCACCAGGAATGGACCTGACGGTCTGGTCCATTCCTAAATTTGCCAGTCCACAGTACTAGGCTCTCTTGGTGTCGCGTTTTTTACAATATAGCAAAAGAGTACGAAATAATATTGCGGGCTGTGGGTGGGGGGAGGGGAGAAGAGAAGAGCTTCTGTCTTAATTAGAGATGGGCTTGAGTTTAGAGCCAGATCCTTACATCCTCAAGATTAAGTGTATATTAATGGTAATTATGATACTTGGCACTTATATAGCAGTTATCCATCCATCCATCCATCCATCCATCCATCTTATAGGCTGATTTGGCGTGTCAGTCTGAGGCCATTATAGAGACAGGGCTGAGCTGGGAAGTTTGGAGCTAGACTTTACCGAACTTTGGATCTGCAGTTTTGGTTCAAACCATTTCTAACCTTAATATTCTTTAGAAGTGTATGCCTGCATGAGTTCTAAGTACATGTGACAGTAGGCGTCAAATGTCCTTTCTTTCCATAGTCTCATCATCATATGTTTTGACTATGGTTAAGTAATGTAGAATTTGTAGGTGCAAGCATGGGCATAAATCTAGAGCTAATCCTGAATCATAATAACATGACAAGTGAGAAGCTTAATAGCTTGTTATGCTTAAATTCTGCATCCTTTACTTTGCCTTTCTGTAATCTGCCTGGATGACCTGACTTTATGAGGCTATGCAAGAGGATGCTATTTGAGTCAACTGAGAAATGTTTTCCTTTTTTATTAGACTTAAATCAACACAATAGGCGCTGGCATAATAAAAGTTTAGTTTAAGGCATGAGGTGATTTACTGTAAACATGCTAAATAACCCACTTAAACTGAGCAGTCATTGTCTCCATTTAATATAGGATTTGATTAGAGATTTGCAAGACCATAGTACAGTACATGTTTTCTATACAATTTGCAGGGGTAGCATTTCATAACGTGCTGATAATGGCATGACACAGGTGTAATTATCTCCCAGTAACCAATCATCTTCCTACTGGTCATAGGATTTAATGAAAACTAT
The DNA here is from genome assembly GCF_011386835.1 of Chrysemys picta bellii. Lineage (NCBI taxonomy): Eukaryota > Metazoa > Chordata > Testudines > Emydidae > Chrysemys > Chrysemys picta. Next base: position 46,480,797 of record NC_088794.1, on the reverse strand, counting down.
TAGCTGAGTCTGTCCTCCTGTGAGGGCAGAATATATCTTCTTGGACAGATCTCTCTTATCTATCAATCAGATAGAGGTAGATCAATCAGATTTTGATCGATCAATACACCTCTACCTCGATATAACGCTGTCCTTGGGAGCCAAAAAATCTTACCGCATTATAGTGAAACCGTGTTATATTGAACTTGCTTTGATGCACCGGAGTACGCTGCACACCCCCCCCCCCCCCCCCCCCCGGAGCACAGCTTTACCGCGTTATGTCCGAATTCGTATTCTATCGGGTCGTGTTATATCGCGGTAGAGATGTATAATCTTTTCTTTTAGAGCCTGGTAAATAATAATTAAACTCATGCAACCAGACAAAACTGTTTTCAATAGTAATTGACTCAATGCTCAGAAATGGTAGAACAACAAAACCAGACAGTGGGAAAGAGACATAGCAGCTAGATACTCTTCCCTGACTTGCAAACATGTCCATACTTAGCCAGTCCATATCCAAACAGAGGCCTTGGTCTTAGTTATGTTTCTGTAATGAAGGAGCAAATAGAGCCAAATAACAAAAGAATTGAGAACTTTTTTTTTTAATGAAGCTGAGACATCACTATTGTGTCTGAACATTAATAAAACAAGATATTGCGTCTGGAGCAATCTCCAAAACTCAGTTCTTGTTAAGCCAAAATAATCTGCATTCAAAATAAGTGTATAGCATGTATCCCTCTTTCAGAAAGCAAGAGAACCCCCCTGTACGTGTTAATGAGCCCAGTAGAAATGCCTTAGCATTTTGAATAAAAGATTATACCATATGAGGTCCAGCCAGAGGAATGGAAATCTTTTATCTAGGCATTGAGCTCTCTAAAATAAAAGAATGTGCAAAGATACAGAGTCTGAGCTAATGAGTGCACCAGCCACCTTGCTATCTTGTGTCAAGGTGCCAGATACAGTAATTTAAACTTCTGAGTTATCCTGGAAAACTGTACTGATAAAGGGTTGCATCCCTAAGGTTATTTTGCTCCAGGAGCAAATCTGTCTGTGTAGGGAGGGGAAAGTGCTGCTTCTATTAAAGAAATGCTTGTACAGTCATGTGCCTTGACATGGATACATCCAAGGTTAGTCAAGCCATGGTTCCATCTTTATCTTATACCTAAGCTTTACTGTCAGGTAACTCATGCAGGTGACTTCCCATCTGCCTAGATTGGAGGTGGAATGGTTTTGTGGTCGAAGCAAGGGAGGTCTGGTTTTCTGTTCCAGGGTTGGCCATGGGTTAACTATGTCACCGTGGAAGAGTTGCACGGGCTCTCACTGGTATATTAAGCACTTTGGGCCAGGATTGTATGTTTGTTATATGCTTGCACAGTTTAACACAATGCAGATAATAACCATAATAAAATGGGAATCAAGATATTTACTTACTTCGTGTCTGTTATGAGATTGAATCTAAATTCAGTAATGTTTATAAATGTCTTGAGATCCCTGCCTGGATGGAAGGTGCTGTATGGCTGTGTTTAAGGCACTGGACTGGAATTCAGAAGATCTGGGGTCAACTCCTAGTTCTGCCATGACTCCCTGAGTGACTTTGGGCAAGTCACTGAGGGTTTGTCTACATGAACACCTAGTTTGTGGCAAGCTGGGGTGTAAGTCTACCTGGCGGCACGCGCTAGGTGTCCATTTGGGACCCTGCTGCCTCACACTGAACCTTCCATCATGCACTTTGAAACAGGAATATACTGAAGCACGTCATGGAACTCTTAGTCTATGGCAGCGGGGTTCACATGGACAGTTAGAATCCTAGAACCATTGGGTTAGAAAGGACCGCAAGGATCATCTAGTTTAACCCCTGGCCAAGATGCAGGATTTGTTGTGTCTAAACCACTCAAGACAGGTGGCTATCCAGCCTCTTTTTGAACCTCTGGTGAAGGAGCTTCCATGAATTCCCTGGGCAGTTTGTGTTAGTGTGCAGCAGGCTAGGTCAGGGTAGATTTACAACCCAGCTTGCTGCAGTGTAAGTGTTCAGATAGACATGCCCTTAGTCTCTCTGTGCCCCAGTACCCTATCTGTAAGAAGATTATGATAATAGTTCCTTTCTCCCAGCTGTGTCTGTATGGTCTACTTAGTAAGAGACCGTCCATACCTTGAAGAGCTTACGAACTATGTGTCTGTACCATGCCTAGGACAATGAGGTTTTGGTCTTGTTTGCAGCTTCTAGGTACTGGAGTAATACAAATAAATAATAATAAATATCTATGTAATAGTTATTGCCACAGTGGCACAGTAGTTAACTTTCTCCTGTATTTGTAGTTGGGTAAAGTATTCCTCGCTTTCTAAGTATTTGGATAGTATTGCTGGGCATAGTTTAAAAGCTGCTTCCTTCCATCTCCGAGGTGGCTGTATATTAAAGAGGGGTGAAATGATCTATTTATACTTTGTAACGTTTTTTGAATGATTTGGGACCTCTGGATGGAAAGCTCTCCATAAAATTTGTGTTATTAATATTATGGTCAAGTTAACTGTTCTTTGAACATGTCTGGAAATCTCATTGCAGATGCAATATGGAGGCATACTTAATACAAGGCAAGATCCTTCCTGGGCTGTAAGCAAGCTAACCCAGTGTACATTGGAGGGAGGATCCTGATGTATTTTGAATTGCTTGGAATGTAGCTATGTGCCAAATTAGCATACCGACATAGAATAAAGAACATTACAATTAAGATTTTGGATTTCTGTAGGTACAACACATTTCGGTATAGCTATAGATATGTGCTGAGTGAATGCAGGAACTCATCATGTGTGATGTTTTTTGTCAGGCCATTGGGGAGCCTTACAAATGAGTGGCTAGCTTAACAGTTCCTGGACTCCTACACACACTGTTGTGTGAGTTCTGCTTTTCAGTGATCTTTGGTCCTGGTGACTTGAGGTTTCAACTAGATCAGGTGAGTGAAAAGCTCAAGCTTGAGGCAAAGAGCTCAATCCTTAACTGCACTGAGTGTAAAGCCACCTTTCTGTTACCCCACTCTTGGGTGGCCAATGTCTAAACCAGCCAGGGGTGTTGCTGGTATGCAGGTTGGCCGGGGTCCTGAGCAAGATGGCGGGGGGGTGAGCATAGGGGGGGAGGAGGCTCAACTGGAAGGGGTGGGGCCTTGGACGGAAGGGGCGGGGCTGGGGCCAGACTCCGCCAGCCAGCCCTTCAGTGTACCCGGTGGCGATTTAAAGGGCCTGGGGCTCCCAGCCACTGCTAGCGCTACCCCGGGGCTCTGGCAGTGATTTGAAGGGCCAGCGCCCCAGGGCTTCGGCAGTGATTTAAAGGGCTGGCTGGGGCTCTGGCCGCTGGCGTGGTAGCGGTAGCATCGTCGTCTGGGAGCCCCGGGTCCTTTAAATCGCCACCGGAGCCCCAGGGCTCCCAGCCACCACCAGTACGGTGAGTTGTGTACCAGCTCTTACTGGTACGCCATACAGGACCATACCAGCTTACTTTCACCTCTGAAACCAGCCTCCAGTGCTCAGGCTTCTAAGTTATACTGGCTGTAGTAGCCCCATTGGAACTGCTGCATCATGCCCGCTCCTGATATGCCCCTCCCACCCTGACACACTTGCTACCTAGAAAAGAGGGAGCAGGTGGCATCTGTACAGGATCATCAGCTTCCCCTCCCCTTTAAGGCACTTTCCAGCTGCTTTGTGTAGTTGTGGCAGTGCCAAGCAATTGGATCTGGGACTCAGGAATGCGCGGAAGTGATCTGACAAGGAGACTCTATCAGGCCAAAAATATTCACCTACTCCGTGGAATACCACTGAGAACCCTTAAGTTATTATCCATGAGTTTGTGATCCAAAGCCCATGGAAAGCATGTATCTCTTACTTTAAGGCAGGTTAGGGCTTTTACATTTTTGTCCAAGAAACTGAAAGTTGAATTCAGCTGTACCCTTGGACAGATAGTGGTTTAATAAAAATCTGCTGAGAGTAAGCAATATGTCAAGTTATTGAAACCACTATGAGATTTGGCTCTTTTTTTTAGGCACTGAGGTTTAGAAAACAGTATAAATAAGCTTCAGCCAAAATGTTATGGAAATTGAATAACTGACTTGAGATCCATTAGTAAGTATTCTATTTCATTAAAAGCAGAGGCAATATGAACTATACATCTGACAAGATTTCAGAAGGTTCGTTCCCAGCAATGCACGGTTCCTTCAGATTCAGAAAAGTGTAGAGATCTCTGTTGTTGCATGAAATAGAAGTTTACATTGGATATGGAACCCCAGAGTTTGCCACTCTGATTTGTAGAGCCCGGTATCCGCACCCCGATTCATGATCCACAAACATGGTCCTTGGATATGAAGTGGATATCCGCATATTTGCAAGGCTCTGCTGATTTGTGCTGTGGATGTTGACAGGGCAGAGTTTATGAAGTTGCCAGGGAATGGAAACATCACAACTCTGTTAGAGATGAAGTTAAATGAAAACACTGATCCAAATGCTGCCTCTGGACTTTGGGAAAGTTTGGATCTGGATCTGAATTCCATAGTTGGGCCTCGTTGCTCTAATGCAGTGTCTCTCAACCTTTCCAGACTACTGTACCCCTTTCAGGAGTCTGATTTGTCCTGCGTACTCCTAAGTTACAACTCACTTAAAAATTAGTTGCTTACAAAATCAGACCTAAAAATACAAAATGTCACAGCACATTATCACTGAAAAATTGCTGACTTTCTCATTTTTACCATATAGTTATAAAACAAATCAACTGGAATATAAATATTGTACCTACATGTCAGTGTATAGTATGTAAAGCAGTATAAACGAGTCATCCGTATGAAATTTTTGTTTGTACTGTGCTAGTGCTTTTTATGTAGCCGGTTGTAAAACTAGGCAAATATCTAGATGAATTGATGTACCCCCTGGAAGGCCTCTGCGTATCCCCAGTAGTACACATACCCCTGGTTGAGAACCACAGCTATAATGGGCCTTTGACAGGGTACTGGTTCCCAGTGAATGAGGGGTTAACTCCAGTTCAGCTCCCCTCTGCCCCTGTGCGTGTGCTCAAGGAAAGGTGTGATTGCTTGAGAGGTCTGGTGGGGTGTATGTGTGTGAAATACTCTTGGGAAGGCAGGATTTCTCAGCTGGCTTGTGGTAGAATCCCAAGCTGAGGCATTTTGCTGTTTAGTTTCTGGCTATGGTAACTTATTTCGCATTCTTGTTATAAATACTTATCTCAGGAAGTGACCTAGCTGACTGTAAATCAGGGGTCAGCAACCTTTCAGAAGTGGTGTGCCGAGTCTTCATTTGTTCACTCTAATTTAAGGTTTTGTGTGCCAGACATACATTTTAACGTTTTTAGAAAGTCTCTTTCTATAAGTCTATAATATAGAACTAAACTATTGTTGTATGTAAAGTAAATAAGGTTTTTAAAATGTTTAAGAAGCTTCATTTAAAATTAAATTAAAATGCAGGGGCCCCCGGACGGGTGGCCAGGACCCAGGCGTGTGAGTGCCACTGAAAATCAGCTCATGTGCCGCCGTTGGCTTGCGTGCCATAGGTTGCCTACCCCTGCTGTAAATGAACTTTTTTTTATTTTAGAGCAGGGGTTCCCAAACTGCTTTGCACCGCTGATAACAAAAATTACTACATGACCCCAGGACCGGGGACTGAAGCCTGAGCCTGCTGCCCGGGCTTTAGCTTCTGCCCTGCATGGTGGGACTCAGGCTTCGGCCCCGGGCCCCAGCCAATCTAACGCCAGCCCTGGTAATCCCAATAGCAACCCACTTTGGGGTCCCAACCCACAGTTTGAGATCCGCTGGCTTAGACTAGTATTGCACTACAATATTTACTAGGGTTACCATATTTAAGCATTAAAAAAAGAGGACACTCCACGGGTCCTGGCCCTGCCCCTTCCCCCGGCCCCGCCCCCTCCCCACCTGGCTCCACCCCAACTCCGCCCCCTCCCCAAAGTCTCCGCCCCCTCCCCTGAGCACCCCGCATTCCTCCTCCCTCCCAGCCACGCGAAACAGCTGCCTGAGCGCTACCGGCTTCACGGTTGGCCAGGTAGCCCCCAGACCTCCAGACCCTGCGCCTCCGGCCGGGCGCTTCCCCAGTGCAGCCGGAGCCCGGAGGATACTGCTCTCTCCTCTCCAGTCACACCCCTGCCCTCTCTCCAAACCTCCCGGTGGCCTCACCCAGTTACGAGCAACAAGAGTGCAACGCAGGTGGCTGTTGGGGCTCGGGGAAGAAAACTTTTGCTGCAGCAGAAAGGCACTGGGAGCACTTTCGCCTGGCTGCAAACTGCCGAGTGACACCCAATGCGAAGGGCCAGAGACCAGCCAGATCCACCAGCCCAGCCCCGCTTTTTGCACATTGTCCAAGACCCAGCGCTGCAGCGCCCTCCGGTCTACATCCCGCTCCCCGCCGCAGTGCTGGGTCTACTCACGCTGCTGTTGTGGCCCCACCAGTGCACCATGGCTTGGTTGTGCGCCGAGTCCCCGGTCAGCGCAAAAGTGCTGCTGCTCAGCTTCAGCTCCTCCAGCCTGAAGCGGGTGGCTTTGCCCTGCGGCTGCTCGGGGGATGCTCCTGCCGCCTCCCTGCCCTGCTGGTCCCGCTCCGCTGGGACCCCCCTGGCTCTCCTCTGCTCCTCCTGGCTCCTTCTCAGCCGGCTGCCGTGGGCACACGCCCAGCTGGGGTCCGCTCTTTGCCTCATCGGCCCGGCAGGGCGGGCGCAGTCCCCCAGGGGGGAGGTCGGGGCAGGCCGGGGCCAGCGGAGCATGCTGGGGATGTGCTGGGGTCGGGCTGGCTGGTCGGTTTCTCCTGGCTGGGAGCAGCCGGGGAGAGAACTTCCCCGCCAGGAACCACCTCGCCTCTTCCCCCGCGGCCCGGCCACCCGGGCATAATAATCCCCACTGTGGCTGAGGCGGCTTCCCCGGGGCCAGGCAGGCGCGGCACGTTATCTTGGCTCCACTGGTGCCAAAGGTGCAGAGGAATTGGACAAGCCAGGTCCTGGCGAGCAGAGCATACACGATCTCTGCCTTTGCCCACGCCTGGCTTTCCCATGATCATATGCCACCTCCCCAGACCTGCGTCCTGTTGAAAGTTCCGATCCTCCCCGCAACTCCTCTGAAAATGCAGACACACAAACATGTCCCCTGGGGAATGAAGGAACAACCACTCCCCTTCCCAGCCGCTTCAGTAATGCCGGCATTTTCCCAGACATGTTCGGCTTTTTGGCAATTCACCCGGGACGGGGGTTTGATTACCAAAAAGCCGGACATGTCCGGTAAAATCCGGACGTATGGTAACCCTATATTTACTGCATCGAATAGTCATGTTTTATTATTGATGATCCTTTTTTGCATTATTGTTCCCAAAAGGATAGTGTTAAGGATTGAACTAGTCTGCTATTTTTTCAATAAAATATTAGCTCAGTATGAATTTGGAAATGTTTATTTTGCCTACTATGGAACGTCAGGGAGACTGGAGTAATAATGATGAACAAGATAACGTTAAATAAAAATAAATGGAGATATACCTATCTCATAGAACTGGAAGGGAGTCACAAGTGGTGACCGGCAAAGTGCTTTCACATTACCAGACCAGTGTGTTTCAAACCTGTTCTGGAAGAACTCATTTTCTAGGAAGAAAATCTTGTCTCCATGGTCCTTTCAAATCTTGGCCTTTGCAGTGAGACTGCCACCAAGAGTGCCAGTCATGACCATTTGTAATGTTGTCTTTTATTGTATGGACATCTGTCCATTAGGAGCTAGTCTGAGACCACGAAGTCTTTACAATGAGCCACTGAAAAGCCATCACCAAAGGGGAATGATTTCCATTTACTTCCTATTTTGACCTGGGTTTGAACTAGTGATTTAGAAGGAAAGATTGTGTTCTTTTACCATTTCCCTGAGCTATTCAGTTCCCCCTAGAAGAAATTTTCACCTTAGAGTAACAGAAAATTCAAATAGACACAATAAACATTGATACAGAATGAAACCCAAAGAAAGATTTTGAAAATAAATTTTTAAAAATGTGTGTTTCTGCAGTGTCAGTGTCAGAACGAAATAATCTGTCTAGACACTTGTTGAGAAAGAAATGAACTGGCTTGTGACTCTTAAGTTTCCTTCAGTGACTTTATCAGATGGACCATCAATAGCCATTTGGTATTAGCCATATGTCCTGATTCACTCTCCATAGAGTGACATCCCTATGTTGGTGTTTGAAAAGCACATTCTTCTGTTGAAGTAGCCATTAAGTAATTTTCTGCAGGGGGAAAACTGAAATGGGAGCTAATACAATACATATGTTGAGCTGTCCCCATTATTAACAGTGTGCTTGTGTAGTATATTTTCCATAATTAGGTTAGTCAATCCTACATACCCTGTCTAGGAGCAGCTTTTGCGCAAGAAAACATTTTGATGTGATATGCAGCATACCAATTACAGAGCTACATCAGAGCGCGGCAAGGACACTAACAATATGTGTATCATCTTGAAATTATGTCATTCTTGACTCAAAGCCAAGGACTCATGTTATGCGAAATTCAATATGTAGACTTCAGATATTTCTGGTCTATCCATCTTTTATCTGTTTGGAGCATACACTGTCAGCTTCTTCAAGGTCTCCAACATGACTCACATGTCATTCACTAAGGCTGTTCGTATCTTGGCTAACCCATGCACACTGTTTAGCTGTAGAACTACAACTGAAGCTATATCTTGAAATGGGATGTGTCAGTACCACTAACAAAGATAGTAAAGGCAATGGGCACTCAACACTTTGAAGAAGGTGCTGGCACCTTGCAGGATTGAGTTCTGTGCCCAGCACTGATATCTCCTGTTGCTGTAAGAGGTACAAGAGTGCTGCCATTGAGAATTTGTTTGTTCATTTATGTGAGTCCAAATTTGAAGATTTGGGTGCGTAAAGTTAGGCTCCTAAATCCACATGTAGGTTTCTGTAGTAAGTGGTCTGATTATCAGAAGTGTTGAGAACAAGCAAATCCCACTGACGTCAATAAGAGCTGCAGTACTCAGCCCCACTTTTGAAAATCAGAACCCTTATTTTTTGAGCCTGTCTAGTTTTAGGAGCTGGATTTTAGGCAGCCAGGTTTGAAAATCTTGTCCATAGTGCCCAAATTGTACTATATGCTTTAATAAAGCAAGCCTGAGGAGAGTTTCAGTTAGAATACAGGAATGATTTAGTTAAGTTAATGATGCTCTTTGTACCAATGTTAATAAATTAGACTATGTGATCCTTGAGCTATTTAAAAAAATATTTTGGCAGTGAAATAAAGGCATTATTTAGTAAGGTTAATGTATTAATGGTGCTCTTTAACCAGAATTAATCTCTGAGGGTATAGAAGCTATAGAAAAAACTGGAATCAAGTTAAGAGGCATAATTACTTTTGTTCCCTCCTTCTTTTTGAAAAGGAAATAATGGAAATTGCAAGACATAACAACTTTGCTGATTCCACCCATCCACAAAATTGTGGCTGTATCATGAAAATACCTTTTATGTTGAGCAGTGGATTGGCGCTCATGAGTAAACAGGGTAGTTCCAATTTTGGATTTATATAACAAGCTATTTTATGTCAGACTTTCTAGGCACAACCGTGTGCAGCAGCCCTCACAAATGGGCTTTTCCATCTGCTAGGACATTTGGGAACATAATATAGACCTGAGCACTACTGGTCCAAGATGCCTCTTGGGAAAGACCTGCTAGACATTTCTGGGCCTGATCCTCCATGGCACGTGTCAGTATGCCTCAGCTGAAGCCCATATAGTAAGGGCCTAGTGTAATGAAGTGGACAATCAGGCCCTCTGTCTCCTAAGGCAGTATAATGGCATTCTAGATCTCAGTTTTTCTCACAACTTAAGGCAGTATCTAGTTTTGTATGAGGGAATAATAAAGCACAGATTGGGATTTATGTTAATAACGCAGTGTTTGAGTGTAAACTGATGGGTCTGTTTTTATATTTTGATACTGTCATGTGCTTGAAGGTATCAATATATGAAAATGCAAAGTTGATGAAGGCATTAAATCAGCTAAGCAATGCTGTGGTATTTGCTATATGTTGCTACTCCCAGTTTCTTGTCCTATAAATCAGCTAAGTGCCCTGAGAAAGGGGTGAGCCATAAACTGCACCACCCCAGGCATAGCCCCAATAGGCATTGTGACTCAGAGACACCCCTCTGGGGCACGGTTTCTTTTCCTCTTGCTCCAGAGTTGAGAGTAGTAAATCTAGGCTGGACTATACCAGGCTGGCTTAGCTGCTCTAGCCAAAGCAGTTATGGTTCTGCCCATCCCCCATTTCCCACACACACAGCGCGGGGAGTCAGCGGGTGCAATCTGTGCAGAGGTAGAAAGGCTCGTGGGGGTGGGGTTCTTACTCCCCTGCACGGGTGGAATCCAAGCCACAATCTAGCTCCAGGATACCAGTGTAAAACTACTGATATGTTTCTTAGTCAAGAAGTGACTAGAAGTCACATTGAATAAGGTGTTCAGTTTAGGGGCAGTGCCTTTTATACAGATACTTTTACAGGTATTGGTTTAACAGCTAAAAAAGCAGCTCATGTAGTAATCTTGTCTCTCTCACTGAAATAATGGCATAAGCACTAGGAAAATCACTCCTGTATCATAATCATCTCTGTTCCACACTGCAGCAATTTCCCAGGCGCTGGCAGATGTCTGGATTATGCAGTAGCTGAGCAGGTTTAACCTTTTCTCTGGGCAATTTCGTGGATGTTTCCTTCCTGAAGACAAAATGCATTGACGCTTGTCTACTAATGCTTTACCTGCAGGAAGGCATGTATCTGGAATGTTGTTTGCTTTGCTCATTGATGTAAGGTTGATGTGATGGGAAAGCACAGTATTTACAATATTTAAGTAGTGGGAAAGTGAGGTCATTGGTTAATCCTCTTTCTCTATCACAGCCTGGAGATGCCAGGCTGACTCACCTGTTTTTCTGTATAAAAGTGTTATGTGCATACAAAGCACACAGGATCTTTATAGAGGAAGGTAAATACACAGCATTTATTGAGAATACCACAGTTAGCATACGCTTTTTAGACACACACACACACACACACACACACACACACACACACACACACACACTCGCGCTCTCTCTCTCTCCTGCAGTGATGTGTATAGTTACCAGTCCAGAGTCTGGATCAATCTAGTGGCGAGCCAGATTGGTCACAGAGGGGAGCGGGGCTCTATCACTCGTGATCCGATGCTCCTGGGGTGTGGCAAGACGAACCCAAAGTCCCATAGCCAAGCACCCTGTTCTTATAGGGTTTTTTTGAAGCCTATGGATTTTGCTGTGTCAGTTTGTGACCAGTTACTTCTTAATTGGTGTAAACATTACAATACACCTCAAGAGGGTCATCCTGTCCTTTTATTCCGATCCTTTGTTCCGATTTAATCAATTGTCCTTAGGGGTGCCAGCCTTCATCTCAGGGTCGTCAATCTGCCCTTCATTATGGATGCGCGTTGATGATTCTTTGTCCTCACCCACAACTATTTCACATTTGGGGACAATATATACCTTCAAGTCAGCAGCATTGCTATGGGTACCCGCATGGCTCCACAGTATGCCAACATTTTTATGGCTGACTTAGAACAATGCTTCCTTAGCTCTCGTCCCCGAACGCCCCTACTCTACTTGTGCTACATTGATGACATCTTCATCCTCTGGACCCATGGAAAAGAAGCCCTTGAGGAATTCCACCATGATTTCAATAATTTCCATCCCACCATCAACCTCAGCCTAGATCAATCCACACAAGCGGTCCATTTCTTGGACACTACTGTGCTAATAAGTGATGGTCACATAAATACCACCCTATACCGGAAACTTACTGACCACTACACTTACCTACATGCCTCCAGCTTCCTTCCAGGACACACCACACGATCCATTGTCTACAGCCAAGCTCTAAGATATAACCACATTTGCTCCAATCCCTCAGACAGAGACAAGCACCTACAAGATCTCTATCAAGCATTCTTAAAACTACAATACCCACCTGCTGAAGTGAAAAAACAGATTGACTGACTGACTGACTGACTGACTGACTGACTGACTGACTGACAGAGCCAGACGAGTACCCAGAAGTCTCCTCCTACAAGACAGGCCCAACAAAGAAAATAACAGAACACCACTAGCTGTCACCTTCAGCCCCCAACTAAAACCTCTCCAGCGCATCATCAAAGATCTACAACCTATCCTGAAAGATGATCCCTCACTCTCACAGATCTTGGGAGACAGACCTGTCCTCGCTTACAGACAACCCCCCAACCTAAAGCAAATACTCACCAGCAACCACACATTGACCCAGGAACCTATCTTTGTAACAAAGCCTGATGCCAACTCTGTCCACATATCTATTCAAGTGACATCATCATAGGACCTAATCACATCAGCCATACCATCAGGGACTCGTTCACCTGCACATCTACCAATGTGATATATGCCATCATGTGCCAGCAATGCCCTCTGCCATGTACATTGGCCAAACCGGACAGTCTCTACGCAAAAGAGTTAATGGACACAAATCTGACATCAGGAATCATAATACTCAAACACCAGTGGGAGAACACTTCAACCTGTCTGGTCATTCAATGACAGACCTGCGGGTGGCTATCTTACAACAGAAAAACTTCAAAAACAGACTCCAACGAGAGACTGCTGAGCTGGAATTGATATGCAAACTAGACACAATCAACAAAGGATTGAATAAGGACTGGGAATGGCTGAGCTATTACAAACATTGAATCTATCTCCCCTTGTAAGTATTCTCACACTTCTTATCAAACTGTCTGTACTGGGCTATCTTGATTATCACTTCAAAAGTTTTTTTCACTTACTTAATTGGCCTCTCAGAGTTGGTAAGACAACTCCCACCTGTTCATGCTCTCTGTATGTGTGTGTGTATATATATCTCCTCAATATATGTTCCATTCTATATGCATCCGAAGAAGTGGGCTGTAGCCCATGAAAGCTTATGCTCTAATAAATTTGTTAGTCTCTAAGGTGCCACAAGTACTCCTGTTCTTTTTGCGGATACAGACTAACACGGCTGCTACTCTGAAACCGATGATTCTTTGATGTCCTTTAAGTCTCTTCATTCCTTCTTCCTTGACTCTGGCTATAACAATGGCCTTCACACCTTATATTTTCCTGATGCATATATTCCTCATTCACACAAACAGATTGAGAATACAAACAGTAGTATTTTATATCGAGCAAAAAGGCATTGCAAATTAAACCTTGCTAAGTTTTACAATCAATAGCCAAGACAATTTACATTGAGGCCCAGGCCTTCAATGTTCCTCTAATCTACTTAACATAGGCACAATAGAGAATCCTGTCTCTTACTTACTAAAACCTTAAAACAAAGAAATGCATATTTAACTAGAGTGCCTATATTGTAATACATATAGGAAACCATAGTAGACATTATAACTTATCCTAAAACAAAAGGGTGACCATAATCAGTCATAAGGATTGTTCTGGTCTGTCATTCCTTTCTGCTATTCAAAAAGGGTGGCTGACAGGATGAAATCAAATCATACATTAATTCTCATAGTACATTATAAAATCCAGCTCCTACAAAGGGACCTTCCCAGGGAAGCAACTGTTCCTCAGTGGGGAAAGTGGGGCAGTAGGGAGAGCTTAACTGGTGCAGCAACTTTCAGACACAACATAGGAACAAGCTCACTCTCCAGTTCAGAGCATTTGAAATCGCTGTTGCCTTGATTTGCTGCCAGTTTGGAAAACTGATGATAATAAAGGAAAACTAAAAGCGGACAGTGGTAAATTAGGCAGCTGGCAGACACACTGAATCATTTCCAAGCACTTGGTGAAGATAAAAGCATTTTCTTGTGGATGCTTAGCTGCTCACGGAGTCGTCCTCTGTTTCTTTCTAGACAGTACCTTCAGCCATGTGGAACTTAAGGAATATGTTCAGCCCAGTGATCTTGTCCAATACTGGAGTGTGTTGTCTAGTGGACCCAATACAGCTTTACTTTTCAGAAGTGAATCAGTGATTTTTGTTGGCAATGGACAGTAAGGCTGCTTCACGTCACGAAGTTCCAGGAAAGAATTTTAAACTGGTTGCTCCTGCCCTGCGACTTTAAAGAAGCAGACCACATCCATGTCCTGGTAACTTTCAGATAACCTTAACTTTGCCACTGAATACACTGGAAGTCAATCTGTCAGATTCAATGGTAGGACTTTCTGTTTGTCTTGTTCCTGTTAATCATTAATGGCAAGTTCCTCCCTTTATACATACAAAAGGGACAGAGATTTGACAGACACAGAGAGAGCATGTTCCATTTGTTGCTTGAGGAGTGGAGTAGTAGGATTCCATAAACACACAGCAGGATGCACCGATCCAAGGGGGGTGAAATCCCTGCTTGTTTTTATTTCTCATCCTTACGAGTTGATTGATTAGAACTTCCAACTAAGTTTTGAACCTGTATGACCAGCTAAGGGCAAAGTGTGTGACAGTGGCATTTAAAATGTGTGACAAAGATGTCAGATGAGGAAGAGAAATAGAATAGAAGGAAAAGAAGCTTGAAATTCTGTAGGACGATTTATTTAAATAGTGTTTTCTATTGCCAGGGCTGTCCCTAGGGAGGGTGCGGGGCCACAAATCAGCCTGTATGGGCCCTTCTTAACATTTTTTATACAGGTGAAATCTGGTGTGAGGAGGGGATATCAGTGCTGGGGGGTGAGGGACGATGGAGAGTCACAGGGTGGCACCTGTGCTAGAGGCAAGGGGCCCCTTGTGCTGGGGGTGGGGTCTGGGGTGGAAGGGCAATGGATGTGGTCAGCCTAGCACTGGCATGTTCAGGTGGCGCTAGGATGCTGGCGGCGCGTGAGCAAGAAAAAGAAATACAGTGTGGCTTCCCGCTGGTGAGTGTGGGCCCAACTCCCGCTGCCAGCGCCAGGGTCCCCCTAACCTCCCAGGCACCCCAACCCCAACCTCCCTGGGCCGGTCTAGCACTCCCTGCACGACACATGCACACTGAAGCACAGGGCCCCCCAAAGTGCGGATCCCAGAGTGGTCGCCCCGATTCGCCATACTGTCTGTAATCAGTTTAATAGTTCAGCCTGCCTGGTGTCCATAATCTACACAAGTATGCAGGAAGATAACACCAGAGCTGAGCTGGTCAGAGGTACAGAGTGGAATAATAATTTTAAAAGTTGACATGCTGTGCATTATGTGCAATACATGGGATCTGTGTGGGGCTACAACCTGCCAGAAACCTGTATATAGGCATTTTGTGGGCATTGTTCACAACCTGAGAAAGCAAGGTCTGTTAGCAAAGACTTTTCTCCCGTTCATGCCCACAGCTGACTTCCAGAATTAAATGGGAGTATTTACTCTCTACCAGTGTAGACCCTGCACTCCACTATGCCCCTGGAGATATGATTCAGATCAAAAGGAGTGATGTCACCTATGATCCTGTACAGCAGAGAGCTATACTTTTGACCCATCTGAGCTAAATTCAGCTCTGGTGAAAGCAGGTGCTAATCCACTGCCTTAGAGAGGTGATGTACTCACGTTAGGGCGCCATTTGGCTCACAGTGACTTAGTTCTCTATTCTGGCTAACAGTGCTGGAATGGAAGCCCAGCGTTAAATACTCTGCTTCTTCCAAGCTTTTCTGTGCTGCATTGGCTCTGGTGCCCATTTTTTAAAGGGTTCTAAGAAATTCACATTCTGGGGTAGAAGATAGTCATTGAATGACTAGCAAGAGTTTATGGGTCTGTGTTTAAATATACATCAATATTGTGATCCAAACTCTGTGACGTTGTGAGAAGTGTAATTTAAAGCCAGAATTTGGCCTTGGATTTGTTGTTCCAAGTATTTATTAGATGAGGTTCCATTTTTAGTCTGGTTAAACCAAACTTGTTGTTGTAGTTTGTTTTGTTTTTAGAGAGCAAAGTTGAACGGTTTGGTGCAATCTTTTCATTGCTCTTCATCCCTACGTTCACTTGCTGGCACAATCTAATTTCTTTCAAATAATCTTCATGTTCTTGGCCTAGTCTGATGCTATCAATGTGTCTTCCTGTATGGGCATGTTCTGAATAAAAGGGTGTGTAATGGAAATATGTTCCCTCTTCTCACTGCACTAGCGGGCTACATTCTTAAGTATTGTATATTGAAACATCAGTCTCATTTATTTTTCCACCCTTTTGTTCTGTGACAATGGGCAGTACAGTGTTTTCTTTCTCCAGATTGTTATAATGTGCAAATTTCCGCAGAAAAATAAAAGACATACTGGCAAGCTCCTTACAAAACCTAATAGGCCAAAAGAAGAGTGTAAAAGTAAACCCACAGCTTTATAAGAAGCCAAAGCATCAGAGGAATGAAGCATTCATAAAGATACCCTCAAATATCCAGCTTCCCGCGTTGGCTTCAGATACCATTACTGCTGGATATGTAGAGAAGAGAATTGGCCTTGAAGGTTCATTTCAAAGTGGTGAGTTATGTGCATGTGTTCTCTATACCTATATCCTGTTAACATCTACCTTACAAGCAGGATTTTCAAAAGTGCACAGGATTGGACCTAATTTTCCTCCCACTGACGTCAATGATAAAATTCCTGTTGACTTCAGTGGAAGCAGAGAGAAGCCAACGCTGAGTGCTTTTGAAAATCTATCCTCCCAGCCCATGTTATCCTGTAGTCTGCATGGTACTCTATGAAATGGGGCTGCTTATTGCTGCTGTTCTAAAATCCAAAATACTAGTTCCAAATTAGGAGCAGATCCAGCTTCCAGTGAAATCAGTGGAAAGATGCCCATCAATTTCAGGGGGAGCTGGATTTGGCCTTGAGTGTACTATTATGTAAAGGGATTATGATAATGACTGGGCTAGTGAATAATTCAATGAATTTAATGAATGTTGCTTTATTTTTTTCTATTAATGTTTTGTCTGCAAACAGATTGCAAAAGTCTTTGATTTATTCATTCTTAGCAAATAACCTTTTTTTTTTTTTTGTTAGTGAATTTCATACATTTCTTTAGTGAATAATCAATCTTGGCCTGCAGATTACTTGTGGTTTGTGAATATTCACTTACTGCATGGCACGTTTCCTTATTTTCTGAAATATGTCACTAAACACCACAGAATGAAGAGCAAATTTTACAATCAACAGTCATCCTACTTTAAATTTTACAATCATCCAAATTTATTTTTTTGGTAAAATTCAAAAATTTGGGCAAAACTCACTTTTCATAAATGATCACCTAGTAAAAACTAAGGGACTAATTCTTCTTTGATTTACACTGGCGTAAAGCTATTATATCTCCAATGACTTCTATGGTCTTATGACTGATTTACCACTTTATAAATCAGAGGAGAATAACACCCCAAAGTACTCAAATATTTGCAGAAAGTATAGGGGAAGAAAGGAGTCACACATGAAGTGGAATAAAAATTCACTCTTAAATTCAAACAAATATTTGCAGACAGTTTCTTCTATTTGTACAGCTCTGGACAATGTTAAATATAAATATGTTAAATATAGCAAAGGGTTACATTTGCCAGTTTTAGCTGGAATTTATTCTGTATTCAACAAGAATTTGATTAAGATCATGGTCGTTAGAGGCAGGACAGGTGTATTCATTCAAGTCTATCCTCTTGTAAGGGCAGGATACAGTCATGAAAGAGATGACCTGTTTTTATTTACTTCTGGGTATTTCTGTTGTACTCAACATAACACCTACAAAAATATATTATATACAGTGTCTGTGGTTTGTTGTATGTAACTGTATAGGTTTTAAATAAATCACAGTTCACAACATAGTACAATACACACATGAACTGTGATTTGTAACCTACAGACTTAGACATATCAGCCCTGTAGCTTGGCTGGGCCACAGCCTTTTGTGTCTGTCTATATAACCACTTTGTTGGAAGAAGTTGAACAGCTTTTTCTCTTTGTCTCCTTGCAGCTGGTGTGTGAAGTGGGATTGATTACCATGCAGTGTGTTCCTGACCTTTGAAGAAATAGTAAGTACGCCTGTATTCATAATGTCTTCTCCTCCTCCTCTTCCTCCTCCTCACCTTTTGGAACCTGCACTGTCCAGACACAGTTCTCTAATCAAATGCTTTATTTTTGTTCTGGTTTCAGGTGCTGAGAAAGATCCTACTCTGGGTTTTGTTCTTTTGGTTGTTTATATAAAAGCCCTGTATCCCAGAGGATAATTGCTCTAGTTTCTCCTTTTGAAATACTGTTATCAAGGTCAGCTATGTTCCATTAAAAAACAAAATCAGTTACTATTGCTAGAAAATTGACATTTGGTCATTTCTGGGAGCCAGGGGTGGGGGGAATTGCACTGGATGACTCACTTGAATTATTGGTAGCTCAGAGATGGTCAGTGTGAAACCCACTCTTCTGGCCTACCGAGGGCAAAGGAGTGAAGATAAATGCTTCCAAACCAAGCCAGAGAGGAAAGGCTACTTTGTGTCTTTAGACACATTATTGTAATAAGTAAAGCAATACAATAATAAACAGAAAACTCTATGCCAGGTTTATGTTGTTTCATTTTTAATCATGGGAATGGCTTTATAAAAAGGCTTCTCTCTACATTGTGTAATTCTATTGCAGTCTCATGATATGAAGCACGTTTACTGTAGGCACTGGTTTAGAGTTTTGTTTACACAGAAGAAATCTGCACAAAGTTGACTGCACTGTGACTGATGTTTGCAGAAAGAGTGACATGAAACACAAGGCCAAATGATAACGTGGGAATGGGGCCTCCAAGAGGTCTAGCCACAATAGGGACTAAGTTTAAAAATAGGATTGTGCTCTCTCTCTCCTCCTCCCACAACCACCCCATGCCGTAGGTAACAAATACAGACAGGACCAATGTGTGACATTCAAGTGCATTACGGTCAGACTGAGTTGGTTCACAAACATTACATTCAGACAGGGCTGGTGTTTGAGGCGGAAATCCAACAGGGCTGGATTTTTCATGCTCTTTTGTACTGGAATTCATTTTTTGCCCACGTAGTGCAGGGACCCCAGAAATGGCACAAATATTTACAGTGCTAGTCTCTTGTGAAATTTTCTCAGCTGATGTGTGACACAAGCAATTGAAATGTGTGACAGGTGACTAAAATGTAGAACACCCACGTTTCATTGCATGTTGCGGCCTAATTAAAAGATGGTTAATGGTTTTTAACTGTGAAATGTGTTTTAAGGATGTTTTCTTGCTATGTGAATTAACTAAACCAGTTTATAAAAAGAAAACTGGAAAACAAATTAATTCATGCAGAACCACCACAGAAAGATACCTCATATGAATCATCAGCAGTGTTTGAACTATCAACCCTCAGATCTTCAACACAGACATCTGCCACATGATCTAAAGAAAGAACTGTTATCCTCTATGTAGATCAGCCACTAAAGGGGACTTGACACATACTCTACCAATGCATTACCCAATTATTTGCTGGACAGCAGTAGAGTGTTGGGAATTAGGATTCCTTGGCACTATTCCTGTCTCTGGAAGGAGTGTGTGGTCTAGTGGTTAAAGTAGCAGTTACAGCTAGGCTAGCCAAGCAATAGATTCGGCACATTTATTTTGAAAGGCAGCATGCTTGAGTGGGTGAGACTTGGAACTGCCATATTAGAGAGTGGGGCAAAATACTGGCTCCACTGAAATCAATGAAACACCTGCCACTGACTTCTGTGGAGCCAAGATTTCACCCCTGGGCTCTAGTACCAGTTCTACCTGACATGTCTATGCATTAGCTATGAAGCCTCAACATTTTTAGGCTTTTTAACACGAAGTGTGTTCTTGTTGAACCAAACAGCATAATCATAAGGGTTTCTATTATGTACCATTCTTAATGTGTTCAAGGGCTTTTTCAAAAGACCATGCACATTGTACATTTTTACAGTTCTTGGTATCAGCAACAAGTTAGTTACAATCATTAGCAATAACATTAACAGTTCTATCACATGTGTACATTTACAGTTATTTTTGTCATGCCAAGCCTTTGGTTTAGACAAATCATTCTTTAGATCAGCATGTTTAATATCCCTTTTGAATCTTTGTAGCTTTTTCTTGACCTCAGGGTTTTCCTTGACATAGGCTTTTAGTTTAACCACTTCCTTGGAGTTTTGGTATTTTAGGGTTAACCCATGGCTTTTATTTGCAAGGTTTTAATCCTTCCCTTCCTCCCTGTCCAGTAGGGTCAAAATCTGAACTCTTTTTTGCAACAGAATCCATTGGCTGGCTGGGTGCGTCCTCTTTACTAATGGCTATGGGCAAGTCTTTCTCCCCCCAGTCAGTCAGGTAATTTGCATCAACACAGACACTAGCTTGTTTACTAGTTTTCAAATCCTCAACCTTTACCAATTCCAAGGCTGGACTCTGTCTTAAAGAGATACCATCCATTTTCACTAGCATGTTAGACTCAAGGTTCTTTTGCCAACCTCTTAACTAAACTAAACATTATTAAAAAGCAAAAGAGAAAGAATATGGTTAAAAGATCAATATACATACAGACATGAGTTCAATTCATTGAGGTTCAGATTCATAGCAGAGATGCAAAAAGAACAGGAGTACTTGTGGCATCTTAGACTAACAAATTTATTTGAGCATAAGCTTTTGTGGGCTAAAATCCACTTCATCGGATGCATGCAGTGGAAAATACAGTAGGAAGATATATATATATATATATACACAGAGAACATGAAAAAATGGGTGTTGCCATAGCAACTGTAGAATTCAGTCCATAGCTCACAGTCCAATGTCCAAATCTCATATTCAGGGCGTACCAGCGTAACTGGGACCTCAGTCTTGCGACTCAAACTTCCCCTGATGAAGCCTAAGCAGAATCAGGACCCAAGGATCTTTTATACAATTTCATGTCTTTTGACAAGTTTGGATTTCCTCTGGGAACAAAAGGTCATTAGGATGACTTTGAAGGACGTCCATCACCGGTACTTAGCTATACGAATTAACATAAGGCCGTTTGCTTTTTCTTCCACCATTCACAGTACATTTCAAAGCAAGATGAATACTGAGATATCCCGTGTTTACAATTCATTTAAATGCCAGGATCTTCTTTTGACCTCGGAATGATCAGAATACCGCATAGACAGGGACTATTGATTACATTGTGGATCCTACTCATACATACGTAAATACACAAAAACACAAACATGATCTTCCCACCTGTCTTTTGAGGGTTATTTATTTTGCAGGATGTTTAACCCTTTCTAGCCATGCGTCACAGCCCCCCTTTTAAATTTGATTCATATAAATGCAGAAGATTTGCTTGCTCTGATTTTAATTGGCGCTGCAAAGCTCTAGCAGGATTCATCCCAAAGAGTTCATTTCCTTAAGACCCTGGGGCAAATAAACAATCCCACAGGAAAGTTGCCAATACTGTGAAAAGATGAAACCTGAGAGCAACCGTGCACAGTAGGGCTCTGAACAAACCTGTTTTAGACATGCTTCTTACAGAAACGACTTCCAAAGAACCATGAGTCTTAAGAAAAAGTTGATAGCTTGTGGGTTCTGCCTCATTTAAAGAAAACTTTCACCCATTTGCAGTGTTCAACCCACCTATACAATTAAGAGTTAGTAGGAAAGAAAGACAAAACCAAGGAAACTAGATGAAGGATTTGACTCAGGTACTTTATTCAAAGCAGTTTCAAGAATGGTGTCCTTAAAGATAAGAAGTGGAGGCACAGCTATAAGAAAATACATTGTATGGACCAACATTATTCAGAATAAACCTTAAGGAAAAGAGAAGGGACATAAAGCAACTAGGAAATGGTATTTCAGTTTTAATGTTGAATAACAGATTTATGTAGAAAAAACACTAGTCAATACATTGTTCTTTAGGAAAAATGGGGAATTACTATGTTTTTGACATTTCAAATAGCTGTGATTTTTTTCATATTGGGAGCTCATCTTCTAAACACTGTAATGGAAAGCATCAGTTTGGTCCATCAAAATATTCTGAGCCTGATTATTTGTTGTCCTGTACCTTGTGTAGTCATTTACACCAGTGCAAAGTGGATGAAAAATTTTGATTTCCGTAGTGTTTTGAAATTAATCTTGCATTGATCAGAAAGACTATACAAGGGACAGGCCCTGTAATTCCACATAATTTCAGAATTCTCTATTCCCTATTTCCTCACCTTAGAAATTACTTGGTAAAATGTATTCAGAGTATGTCTAGCTAGAGCAAAACGGAGTGCTCCTGATTTTCATTCTTTATGATTTACCATTCACAAAATAGTACAAAATCGGTCATCTTTTATGTACAGAGTTTGATTTGCTTTTCTTGTATAGTCATTGCACATTGTCAGACCCTGGATCTTTACTTTAGGAAGTCAACTTGATTAAAGCTCGCAAGATTTGATTCACCAGCTCCCATCTTCTTGCAAATTTTTACAATTGTAGAGCCTGATACAGTGGAGTAACTCCTGCAATGCACTGATGTGAGTGGAGAATCAAGGCACAGAATGATTGCAGTCAGCTGAGTTCTTATGGGTTTTCCTCTACAAAAATTATTATTAAAGATTCAGCAAATGTATCTGAAGGGCTTTGCATCAATGGGAATTCATCATGGAGTTTTAACAGGGCTTGATCCCACAGTCCTTACATGCACACAGCTCTAAGTGAAGGAGCTGGAACTTCTTTCAATGCCAAGTAGAATTCTGCAGAATCCATTTAGCTTATGAGCTGGTTATGCTGTTTCAAAGCCTTAGTTAGTAGCCTGTTTATTTTGTTGATAGTTATGATAAGGTTTAGGCTTTTACTTCAGCGGAGACTAACAAAATTTTCAGGAGAGTTTTGATTTCAGGAGCACACACTGAGAATGGCCTTTGATCTTTTTTTTTTTTTTTTTTTTTTTTTTTTTTTTTTTAAAGCACTGCAACCCTCACCCACTCCAATCAGTTAGCTCTTTTTTGCCTCTCCGTCTATAACTGCTGGGATTTTTTTCACCAATACTTTGTAGTCTGTCTTTCCTATGTGTGTCCCTATGAATTGTTCTGTTCTAAGTAGCTGTCTTATTATGCAAAATTACTTTTAACTTTGGAATTTCTTTTGTTTTCCTTTTTGGCTCAAAGTCAGAGTCAGCCCTGGAAGAGGAAGTTATCCAAAGGGTGTGTTGTCAGGGAGTCTGATATATATGCCTGTTAAGCTCTCAAAAGCAGCAATTGGCCTTTGGCGGAGGAAGATTGTTTTGCCACTTGCATCATTTCCATTTCAGAGAAATGGCAAGATACGACAAGTTTTACCTTTTTGCTGCATGAA
Organism: Chrysemys picta bellii; assembly: GCF_011386835.1. Lineage (NCBI taxonomy): Eukaryota > Metazoa > Chordata > Testudines > Emydidae > Chrysemys > Chrysemys picta. The sequence continues at coordinate 46,457,527 of NC_088794.1, read as the reverse complement.
CAAGTCAAAACAGCTTGAAAACAACCTTATGACACTAGTCCCACCTTTGGGTGAGAAAAGTTCACATCCTGTACTCATAATAAACTGTCTTATTTAGATTTAAGTTTTAATGAACTGTAGTACTTATTAATCTATTTGAGGTATTTATAGAATGGCAGTAGTCTATATTATCTGCCTGAATGTCTGAACATAGTAATATGGATGTTTAGCTGTCAAACCAAATAGATGTAAGGCCTGGTTCTCAGTTGCACTGAGGTTTTCTGAACAATTACCCAAATCCTCAGACCCCTTTACACAGCCAGTGTAAGGTGTTTTAGTGTAATTGAGGATTCAAGCCATCTTCTTTGATATGGTATACAGGGGTTTGTGAATATAGCAGTCGTTTCAAATGTAGAAAGTCACTGGTATCTGTAAATAAACTGTACAGATTCAAAATATCTGCAACAAGTAGGTTCCTGCTGGTGCTTTCCAAATTCCCAGCAGGAACCTTACAAGGCACACAGATGACTTCTGGTTATGTGTTTGGCACTCAGACTAAATGTGACTGCCTGGGGTTAGACTATGCAGTGTTGTTGTAGCTGTGTTGGCCCCAGGATATTAGAGACAAGGTGGGTGAGGTAATATCTTTTATTGGACCAACTTCTGTTGGTGAGAGAGACGAGCTTTCAAGTTTACACACAGCTCTTCTTCAGGGCTGGGAAACGTACTCTGAGGCCTTGGCTACACTTGCAGATGTACAGCGCTGTGAGTTAAACCTGACTTTGTGCAGCTGAGTAGGGAAAGCGCTGTAGTCTGTCCACACGGACAGCTGCCCAGCACACTGTCCTGGCCACATTTGCGGCAACTGCAGCGCTATTGGGAGCGGTGCATTATGGGCAACTATCCCACAGAGCATCTTTTCCCATTCTGGCACCGTGGGTTGTGGGAAGAGGGCGTGGGTGCGGGGGATTCTGGGTCCTGTCCCAATGCCCCATGATGCATCGCTTCGCATCCCAGAAATCCCTTTGTTTCCGTCCACCTTTGGCGCCATCTTTCAACGGTTTCTGTGCAGCGCGATCTGTCTGCAGGAAATGGAGTCTGAACTGCTGAGGCGTATACTGACGAGTCTCGCCAGCATGTCACGTTTGGCTGTCGAACTATTCCTTAAGGTCCAAAGTGACAGTGAGGGTGAGGAGTCCGACGATGCTATCAAGCCGCGTAATGCGTACGACACGAAATTGCTTGTGGCATTTACGGACATGCTCAGCACCGTGGAACACCGCTTTTGGGCTCGGGAAACAAGCACCGAGTGGTGGGATCACATCTTCATGGAAGTCTGGGATGATGAGCAGTGGCTGCAGAACTTTTGGATGAGAAAAGCCACTTTCATGGGACTGTGTGAGGAGCTTGCCCCCACCCTGCAGTGCAAGGACACGAGATTGAGAGCTGCCCTGCCAGTGGAGAAGTGGGTGGCTATTGCAATCTGGAAGCTGGCAACTCCAGACAGCTACCGGTCAGTCGCAAACCAGTTTGGAGTGGGAAAGTCGACCGTTGGAATCATGTTGATGCAAGTTTGCAAGGCCATTAATCGCATCCTACTCAGAAGAACCGGGACTCTGGGTAACGTGCAGGAAATAGTGGATGGCTTTGCACAAATGGGGTTCCCTAACTGTGGAGGGGCGATAGATGGGATGCACATTCCTATTCTGGCACCGCCCCACCTAGGATCCGAGTACATTAATCAGAAGGGGTATTTCTCTATGGTTCTCCAGGCGCTTGTGGATCACCGTGGGCGTTTCATTGACATTAACATAGGCTGGCCCAGAAAGGTGCATGACGCACGCATCTTTTGGAACACTTGACTGTTCAGGAAGATGCAGGCCGGGACTTTTTTCCCAGAGCGGAAGATCACGGTAGGGGAAGTTGAAATGCCCATTGTGACCCTTGGAGATCCCGCTTACCCGTTAATGCCGTGGCTCATGAAACTCTACACAGGGAGCCTTGACAGCAGCAAGGAACGGTTCAACTACAGGCTGAGCTGCTGCCGAATGACTGTGGAGTGTGCCTTTGGCTGTTTAAAGGGCCGCTGGCGATCTCTGTATGGGAAGCTGGACTTGGCCGAAAACAGCATCCCCGCGGTTATATCCACATGCTGTGCCCTCCATAATATTTGTGGAGGGAAGGGTGAAAGCTTCACTTAGGCATGGACCTCCAAGGTTCAACACCTGTAGGCTGAATTTGCACAGCCAGAGAGCAGGGCTATTACAGGGGCCCAGCGCGGGGCTGCAAGGATTAGGGATGCCTTGAGGGAGCAATTTGAGGCTGAAAACCAGCAGTGATATCCGGTGCCCTGCACGGGAGTGAAGTGCAGTAGTTCCAATCTTTAGGAATCAGTGTCTGCTTAGCAGACAAGCAGACTTGCGGTGCCTGTTTATTTCCTGGGCTAAGGAGTCTTTTTACTTTATGCAATAATAAAGAATGTTTTCAAAGCCAAGGAATCCATTTATTGAAAAGAAAAAAAAATATTTATTGAAAAGAAACAAGGGGGTGGAGTGGGGAACAGTACAATCACAGATTCGCGTATGTCCTGTCTAGTGTGCTGTGCAGTGAGTGCTGCACTTCAGGACAGCTATACTGCATGGTGATGGGGGCTGAGTGCAGAGGGTAAGGGTCGTGGTTTTCAGGGCTGGGTGGTGAAGATACTGGTGTTGGAGGCATCGGGTGGTGTGAAGAACATGGAAGTTGGGGAAAGTGGATTGGAGGTGACAGTGGGATACAACGGAAAGAGTTTTGGGACAAGGGCTGTGGGGGGGGGGTGGCGTTTGCGGTACTCCTCCTCTTTCTGCATGGCTACCAGCTCCTGGACAGCATCTGCTTGGCGCTCCAGGATGCTTATGAGCCAATCAGTGCTTTGCTGCCGGTGCGCGGTGCTTTGCCGCCGCTGCGGTGGATTTTCCTGGCGGATCCTGCTTTCTCTCTCCCTCCAGTTCTGTGCTTTCTCATTCTCTTTAATAGATTGCCGCATCACTTCTTGCAGCATGTCATCTTTGCTTTTTCGCGGTGTCTTCCTGAGTCTTTGCAGTCTCTGAGCAGGCGATAAGAGGGATGGCTGAGGTCTCAAGGTTGATGCAGCTATATAGGAAAAATGCAACATTTAACAGAGGCAGCATTGTTTATACCAGACAGAGTAATAATGCCCCCCGCACTTAAGGAGTAGAAAACACAGAGGGTCTACACAATAGCATAATTTTCCCGCCCGAAACAGAGCACACACATCCCACGGGAGCCTCAAAATGGTGAGTAAGGGGGACTGATTGTTTCAGGGCTGCACTGTCCTCTAGGTTTCTGTGCCTTGGGGAGACCCAACAGCTTCAGGGGGCACCTACACTGAACACTGTCCCAACATTTTCCACAGGAGTTCGTCCTGGACGATAGCTCGCTGCCGAGGGTGACCTGGGAAGCAAGGGAGGGTCTTCTACTGCAATGCGGCTTCCGCCCTGGCCCATATCCAGCTTGCCTGTGTGCAGCAATGCTCTCCCCGCCCCTCACGGCACAGTGGCGTGGACACGTTAGCCTGGCTGGGACAAGGACCACGGTGGCTCTCCCGATAAACCTGCGCAAGCTCATTGCACACGTTCTGGATGAGACATTCGAGGAGATTACCGAGGCCGATTACCGCAATGTGATAAACCACATCAATGCACTATTCCGCATCTAGGCATGCATGCCTAACCCTCCTCTCCAATAGAGCCCGCACCGAAAAAATTCCTTCCTGAAAAAAAACCCGCTTACCGGGAACCTGCTCTTCTGTTTGTCCTCCACCAAGTACCGGCCGCTGTGACTGGCTACCTTCCTCCTGGCTCGAGAAGAGCTCCTGGCTGCATGGCTCCAGGGATTCCGGGGTGTCTCCATCCGGCCCACCACCATCACTCCCGTTTTCCTCCTCCCCCTCCCCCCTCACCGGCTCTGAAGTGTCCATGGTGGTGCTCGGAGTGGAGGTGGGGTTAACCCCAAGTATCGCATCCAGTTCTTTGTAGAATCGGCAGGTCGCGGGGGGAGCACCCGAGCGGCCGTTTGCATCGCGGGCTTTGCGGTAGGCACTCCGCAGCTCCTTCACTTTAATCCTGCACTGCAGGGCGTCCCGGTCATGGCCCCTTTCCATCATGTCCTTTGATACCTTCCCAAAGGTATCGTAATTCCTACGGCTGGAGCGCAGCTGGGACTGTACAGCTTCCTCCCCCCAAACACTGATGAGGTCAAGCAACTCGCCATTGCTCCATGCTGGGGCTCGCTTGGCGCGGGGAGGCATGGTCACCTGGAAAGATTCGCTGATAGCACTCCACACCACGCCGGGCTGAGCAAACAGGAAGGGGATTTTTAAAATTCGCGGGGAATGTAAAGGGTTGGCCTCATGGTTGGTTACCTGAGGCCAGGGCAGTAGAGTTTGAACTGATGACCAGAGTGGTAGAACAGGCATTGTGGGATACTGCCAAATAATTCTGGAGGCCATTCACAGCGCATTGGGCGGCCACACTGGCGCCGCAGCACTGCAGCGGCAGCGCAATACTCACTATTCCTCTCGGAGAGGTGGAGTACATGCAGCGCTGCAACCACGGCAATACAGCACTGCCAATGCCTTGCCAGTGTGGACGGGGAGTGAGTTACAGCACTGGGGGAGCCTTTACAGCGCTGTAACTCGCAAGTGTAGCCAAGGCCAGAGTGTCACAGCTAAATAGAAGTTGGGACATATTGTTTAGCATAAGTAGTTAACATATATTTCAAAAGACCATTCAAGAACTGAATTTTGTTCCCTCCACAGTCAACATCACTGCCATAGAATGAAGGTGCCAGGGAACTTGCCCATGGAGACATAAAGGTGGTGGAGATAAAAGGAGAACAGTGTGAGATGCAAATAATGTTGAAATTTTGTTATGGATCTTCTCTATCTAATGGATTTGTCTCATAACCCATCTCAAAGGCAGCCACTAGTGTATGGTGTGTTTGATAGTTAGCTGAAAGAAGCCTGCTTTTAGTTTTCAGAGGGAAGGACTGGGGGAAGTCACTCATAGCTCTTCTGGAGATACAGAGAGAAAATAATTCACTGGCATGAATATTCCTCTACAGTAGGCTCATTGCTTCAGTCACAATGTATTTCTCTTTCAGGCACCCAAATTCTTCTTTGCAGCTAGGCTTAGGAGACCTATTTTTACTAGTGTGGATGGAGGCAGGTTGTACCATAATGGCACTCACCAATGGTAACGCCTGTTTGTGTTCTTTTAGGTCTTATTTTTATAACATTGTTGATTGGTATTGTAAGCTTTTACAAGCATGTGTTTGGCTCTGACCCCTAGACTGTTTTTCAGGAGGTGTTCATTTGCTGGACAATTTCCTAGCCATGGTGTCCATAGCAGAGGGAGACTATATCTGCAACATGACATCCCACTAAATGAGCTTTGACTTAACTTCTTAGGGTATGTCTACACTACGGGATTAATCCGAATTTAGATAATTCGGATTTGAGAAACAGGTTGTATAAAGTCGAAATGAGTGCGGCCACACTAGCACAGTAATTCGGTGGTGTGCGTCCAAGTACCGGGGCTAGCGTCGATTTCTGCACCGTTGCACTGTGGGTAGCAATTCCATAGCTATCCCATAGTTCCCGCAGTCTCCCGCGCCCATTGGGATTGTGGGTTAAGATCCCAGTGCCTGATGGGACAAAAAACATCGTCGCAGGTGGTTCTGGGTACAGCCTCACTTCCTCCCTCCCTCCCTCCCTCCCTCCCTGCATGAAAGCAACGGACGGCAGACAACCATTTTCGCGCCTTTTTTCCTGGGTGGGTGAACACTGCAGACTCCATACCACGGCAAGCATGGAGCCCGCTGAGGTCAAGACAGCACTCATGAATATTGTAAACACCTCGCGCGTTCTCGTGGAGTTTATGCTCAGCCAGGACCAGAAAAACGAGGAGAGGAGGCAGCGGCGGCGGCAGCGCAGCGACAAGCATGATGAGGACATGGACACGGACACAGAATTCAGTGAAACCACAGGCCCCGGTGCTTTGGAGATCATGTTGTTAATGGGGCAGATTCTATCCATGGAACGCCGATTCTGGGCAAGGGAAACAAGCACAGACTGGTGGGACCGCATAGTGTTGCAGGTCTGGGACGATTCCCAGTGGCTGCGGAACTTTCGCATGCGTAAGGGCACTTTCATGGAACTTTGTGACTTGCTGTCCCCTGCCCTGAAACGCCAGAATACCAAGATGAGAGCAGCCCTCACAGTTGAGAAGCGCGTGGCAATAGCCCTGTGGAAGCTTGCAACGCCAGACAGCTACCGGTCAGTCGGGAATCAATTTGGAGTGGGCAGATCTACTGTGGGGGCTGCTGTGATGCAAGTAGCCAAAGCAATCACTCAGGTGCTGCTACGAAAGTTAGTGACTCTGGGAAATGTGCAGGCTATAGTGGATGGTTTTGCTGCAATGGGATTCCCTAACTGTGGTGGGGCAATAGACGGAACCCATATCCCTATCTTGGCACCGGAGCACCAAGCCACCGAGTACATAAACCGCAAGGGGTACTTTTCAATGGTGCTGCAAGCACTTGTGGATCACAAGGGACGTTTCACCAACATCAACGCGGGCTGGGCGGGAAGGGTTCATGACGCTCGCGTCTTCAGGAACACTACTCTGTTTAAAGGGCTGCAGCAAGGGACTTACTTTCCGGACCAGAAAATAACCGTTGGGGATGTTGAAATGCCCATAGTTATTCTTGGGGACCCAGCCTACCCCTTAATGCCATGGCTTATGAAGCCATACACAGGCAGCCTGGACAGGAGTCAGGAGCTGTTTAACTACAGGCTAAGCAAGTGCAGAATGGTGGTAGAATGTGCATTTGGCCGTTTAAAAGGTCGCTGGCGATCATTATTGACTCGCTCTGACCTCAGCCAAAGAAATCTCCCCATTGTTATTTCTGCTTGCTGTGTGCTCCACAATCTCTGTGAAAGTAAGGGGGAGACCTTTATGGCGGGGTGGGAGGCTGAGGCAAATCGCCTGGCTGCTGATTACGCGCAGCCAGACACCAGGGCGATTAGAAGATCACACCATGAAGCGCTGTGCATCAGAGAAGCTTTGAAAACCAGTTTCATGGCTGGCCAGGCTACCGTGTGAAATATCTGTTTGTTTCTCCTTCATGAAAACCCTCCCCCTTTACTGACTGATTTTCTGTAAGGAACCCACCCTGCCCCTTCCCCCAGCTTTCTTTCAAACCAAATAAAGTCACTATCATTTAAAAATCATTTATTCTTTATTAATAGATTAGAAAAAGAGGGAGGGAACCCGGGTGGTATTTGGGAGGAGGATTGCTGGGAAGGAAAAAGCCACAAAGAAAAGGTTAAAAAAATGACAGCCTTTTGCTTGGGCTGTCTACTGGGGTGGAATGGGAAGGTGTACGGAGCCCCCCCCCCCCCCCCCCGCGTTCTTACACGTCTGGGTGAGGAGGATACGGAACATGGGGAGGGGGGAGGGTGGAACAGGGGCTGAAGCATCAGTCTGTTTTCCAGCAGCCGTTCCTGAACCTCCACCAGACGCCGGAGCAGCCCCAGCGTTGCATCCTTCATCCTCTGGTCTTCCTGCCGCCATCTCTCATCTCGATCGTCTCTCCTCTCCTCACGTTGGTCCCTCCTCTCCTCACGTTGGTCCCTCCTGTCCTCACGTTCACTGACTTCTTTCCTATACTTTGAAACTGTTTCCTTCCACTCATTCAGATGAGCTCTGTCACTCCTGCTGGATTGCATAATTTCAGAAAACATCTCGTCTCGCGTCTTCTTCTTACGACGCCTTATCTGTGATAACCTTCGGGATGGAGGAGGGAGGCTTGAGGAATTTGCAGCTGCTGTAGGGAGGGGAAAAAAGAGAGAATTGTTTTAAAAGCTACATTTTGCAGAACAATGCTTATACTCTTTCACGGTGACCAACACTGTTCACATTACATAGCACATGTGATTTCTGTGCAAGGTCGCATTTTGCCTCTTAATGCTGAGTGCCTGTGGCTTTGCTGCTAGAGATCACAGGTCTGGGCAACAGAATTCGGCTTGCATGCGGCCATGGTAAGCTTCTGCGCCGTGCTTTCCCACATACCAAGCATAGCTTGTAGAGTGCTGCAGAAGCCTGGCCAATCTCAGCCAGTTGGGGGGGGGGCAGTGTGGTGGGGCTTGTCTGGGCCCCTTCAGGCAAGTAGAGTGCTGCGGTTTTTCTGTTAACATTCAGCAGCACCAGAAAACAAACTAACCCCCCCCCCCTCGCCATGAATTCTCTGGGATGATCACGGTACCCTCCCCCCACCGCGTGGCTGGTATCAGGGAAGATCCCTGCAGGCACCAAACTACCCCCCCCCCCCCGCCGCCGACCCCCCCCCCTCGCCATGAATTCTCTGGGATGATCACGGTACCCTCCCCCCACCGTGTGGCTGGTAACAGGGAAGATCCCTGCTAGCCAAACGCGAAAAACTCAGGGCCAATTTCCCATCTGCGCTTGGCTAACTGCAGGGAAGGATTTATTTTCCGCCACAGGCAAACAGCCCAGTAGGAACGGCCACCTCTGTCCCCTTAATTAAGTTCCCGTATTTCAACCAGGTTACCAGGAGTGATATCACTCTCCTGAGGATTACACAACAAGATAAAGAACGGATGTTGCTTGAATGCCAGCAAACACCGGGACCATACGCTGCCAGGCTTTGTCAGGCAATGATACCAGATTACTTGCTGCAAGCATGGCGTGGTCAAGTGTCCTACCATGGAGGAGGGAATAAAGATGCACTGCCCAGAAACCTTCTGGCAAGGCTTTCGGAGTACCTCCAGGAGAGCTTCATTGAGATGTCCCTGGAGGATTTCCGCTCCATCCCCAGACACGTTAACAGACTTTTCCAGTAGCTACAGACTTTTCCAGTAGCTGAACTGACCGCGAATGCAAAGTCAGGCAAAGTAATCATTAAAAACCGTTTGCTTTTAAAACAAGTTTTATATTTTAAAAGGTAAACTCACCTGAGGTCCCTTCCATGGGGTCAGAGTCTTGGGTACTGGCTTGGGAGGGTACTTCAGTCGGGGTGATAAAAAGATCCTGGCTGTTGGGGAGAAGGGAGTGCTGTGTGCTCTCTGCAAGCTCATCCTCCTCCTCCTCCTCCTCCTCTACCCCATCGGCAGAATCCTCAGGCGTCGAGACTATCCCCGACCCAGAATCCACGAACAAAGGTGGGGTAGTGGTGGCAGCCCCCCCCTAGAATTGCATGCAGCTCGGCGTAGTAGCGGCATGTCCGCGGCTCTGACCCGGAGCGACCGTTTGCCTCCTTTGTTTTTTGATAGGCTTGTCTGAGCTCCTTGACCTTCACGCGGCACTGCTCAGAGTCCCTATTGTGGCCTCTCTCCATCATGCCCTTGGAAATTTTTTCAAAAGTTTTTGCATTTCGTCTTTTAGAACGAAGTTCTGCAAGCACTGAATCCTCTCCCCATACAGCGATCAGATCCAGTACCTCCCTCACGGTCCATGCTGGTGCTCTTTTTCGATTATCAGCCTGCATGGTTACCTGTGCTGATGAGGTATCTGTGGTCACCTGTGCTCTCCACGCTGGGCAAACAGGAAATGAAGTTCAAATGTTTGCGGGGCTTTTCCTGTCTACCTGGCCAGTGCATCCGAGTTCAGATTGCTGTCCAGAGCGGTCACAATGATGCACTGTGGGATAGCTCCCGGAGGCCAATACCATCGAATTGCGGCCACACTAACCCTAATTCGAATTGCTAAAATCGATTTTGGCGCTACTCCGCTCGTTGGGGTGGAGTACAGAAATCGATTTAAAGGGCCCTTTACATCGAATTAAATAGCGTCGTTGTGTGGACGGTTACAGGGTTAATTCGAATTAAAGCTGATAAATCCGAATTAAAGTCGTAGTGTAGACCAGGCCTTAGTATTTGCTCTTTTAACAAGTTCTTAGTTCTCTAGCTACAGGGCCGGCTCTGGCTTTTTTGCCGCTCCAGGCAAAAAAGCCTCCCGCCGCCCCCTGGCACCCCTCCCCGTCCCAGCACGGCAGGGGAGGGCACAGAGCCCGGCCGCAGGCGCTCTCCCCGACCGGCCAGAGTGCCGGGGGGAGGGTGGAAGTCTGCCGCGGCTCCACTGGCAGCCAGAGCCCCGGGAGGAGGGCGGAGAGCCCGGCCCGGGCTCCGCTCTCCCCGGCGGCCAGAGCGCCGGGAAGAGGGCGGCGAGCTGGCCAGGGCTCCACTCTCCCCGGCGGCCAGAGTGCCGGAGGGAGGGCGGAGAGCCTGCCGCGCCTCCGCTCTCCCCGGTGGCCAGAGTGCCGGAGGGAGGGCGGAGTGGCGGCCAGAGCGCCGGGCGGAGAGCCCGCCGCGGCTCCGCTCTCCCCGGCGGCCGGAGCCGGAGCACTGAGCCGCCCCCCTCCAGGTGCCGCCCCAAGCACAAGCTTGGTGGGCTGGTGCCTGGAGCCGGCCCTGTCTAGCTATCAGTACTAGCAGTGCTAGGTTTTAATCTGCAAGTTTAAATGCTTTGCTGCTTAGCCTCTCTCTCCTGCCTGTGCTGTCAAATTCCATGGTAGTTGTAGGGAAATCAATGATACATCAAACCATTTAAATTCAGTATTCCATTGACAACAGTGGAACATCATAATATATGTGGTACATTGGCACCAGTAGCAGATTAATACACTGTAGATTATTGTCAATGTAAAATCTTGTGAAGGAGTTGACATTTTCTTATAATGGGTCAGATTCTCACATCCTTATTCATGCTGAGTAGCACCTTATATCATAGGTAACCAATGGCAGAATCAGGTTTTGTAACCAGTTGGGGGCAGGGCTGCGAAGGATTTTGAGGGTCTGGGGCAAAATCTGAAACTAAGGCCCCCCCATCCTTCCAAAAAAATTATTCCTGAGGGAAGGCAGGGCGGGTGGGATTGTAGAGTGAACCGTCATGCGATCCCACGGGCCCAGCCCTGTGGGATAGGAGCTGCCACTGCTGGGTGAGTGCAGGGTGGACTCACTCTCCAACCCCCTATGAAAATTCATGACTTACACGTCCTCTGAACTGGTGCCACTCATTCATGTCAAGGCCGCTGGGGGGACAGTCACCCTCCGTGCCCCTATTAAGGTAACCATGCTGAAATCAGAGGAGCTACCCATGGACTAAAGTGCTACTCAACTGGATTAAGGGCTGGTCTACTTTCATTGGCCTTGAGAGCTGTAGTTAAGCCAACCTAACCCCTAGTGTACACAGCGCCAGGTCCATGGAAGAACACTTCTGTCGACCTAGTTACTGCCTCTTAGGGAAGTGGATTAACTATAGTGATGGGAAAACCCCTCCCGTGTGACATGTGTCTGACGAAGTGGGCATTCACCCACGAAAGCTTATGCTCCAATACATCTGTTAGTCTATAAGGTGCCACAGGACTCTGTCGCTTTTTACAGCTCCAGACTAACACGGCTACCCCTCTGATACTCTCCTCCCATGAGAGTCTCCACTGCAGTGCTACATCGGCACAGCTGCAGCTATATGCCACTGGAGCATTTTAAGTGTAGACGTAGCCTAAGGAGCATGTTTCAGCTGGACGCATTCCCTGCCTCTCTGTCTGTGGCATTAGAAATTGACTTCCCCATGATTTGAACCCATACTAAAGCCCAATTGTATTTCGGATGCAAGTGCAGTTCAGGTGCAGTTTTTTGGGTGACAGCTTATGCTTGCACGAGGGACAATGCTAGTCTGAAAATGTATCCCTAAGAATCTGATAAAATATATCGTCCACACTAAGAGGCTTATTTCACTTACCTTTCAATTGATTGGAGGCTTACATTAGATAGATAAAAGACTCAGACCATAGATAAGCTTATCTAACCACACACAATAGAAACCTAGAGATTTACGTTTTTTCCACCCGTCTGCTCATCCAGATAACCTCATTGCACACCTCTTCTTCCTGTAAATCTGTACACATCAGCCTTATTTGCTCTGCTGCCAAACAGACTGACAAATGTAGTGCCAACAGAGGTGTGGACTTTCCCCCTTCACTGTAATGGAATGTTAATGTCGAATACGTGTTTTGACTTCTTACAGTCACGTTTTTAAGCAATCTCATATAGAGCAGAAGCCCCCTGCTTCGGGCAATGAAACTGAATTATTAAACAGGGAATATCATGAGACTGTTTTAAAACTGTTAATTAATTACCTGGACACTTTATCTGATAAATATCCATAGTATTTATGAGATATATATCCTCAGTGGGTGTAAATCAGTGTAGCTTCAATGACTTCAGTGGAGCTATGCTGAGTTACACTAGCGGAGAATCTGGCCCCCATATTCTAAACCAGGGGTGGGCAAACTTTTTGGCCTGAGGGCCACATCTGGGTGGGGAAATTGCATGCAGGGCTATGAATGTAGAGCTGGGGCTGCAGGTGCGGGGTGTGTGTGGGGGGGGATGGTGTGCAGGAAGGGGCTCAGGGCAAGGGGCTGGGGTGCAGGAAGGGGTGTGGCGTGTATGAGGGGGCTCAGGGCAGGGGGTTGAGGTGCAGGAGGGGTGCAGTAGGGGGCTCAGGGCAGGGGGTTGGGGTGCAGAAAGGGTGCAGGGTGCAGCAGGGGGCTTAGGGCAGGGGTTGGGGTGCAGGAAGGATTTGGGGTGCTGGCTCTGGCCTTACCTTGAGCAGGCTCCGTGTAGCAGCGGGGCGCAGTGAGGCTAAGGCAGGCTTCCTGTCTGCCCTGTCCCTGCGACGCTCCCGAAAGCAGCCGGCTCCACGTCCCTGCAGCCCCTGGGAGAGAGGGAGCAGAGGGCTCTGTGCACTGCCCTCGCTTATGGGTACCTCCCCCGAAGATCCCATTGGCCGTGGTTTCCCAATGGCGGGGGGTGGGCTGTGGCTACAGGCGAGGGCAGCACGCGGCGCCCCCCGCCCCCAGGGGCCGCAGGGACGTGGTGCCGTCCACTTCTGGGAGCGGGGACAGGGCAGGCAGGGAGCCTGCCTCAGCCCCACTGCGCCACGGGGGTGGCAATCCCGCAGGCCGGATCCAAAGCCCTGACAGGCCGAATCCAGCCCGTGGGCCGTCGTTTGTCCACCCCTGTTCTAAACAGTACAGCATATGGATATACAGTCTTCAAATGTTTCTCTACTTGAACTCCTTCCCACACTGTGAATGCAGTAAAAGAGTTATCGTGAGGGCTTGGGAGCCTTTTTTAAATTCTGTGCTCCACTGAATTTTGCAGCTTTGGGTAAAGTTGCTGAAGATTTTTCCTAGTATTTTCTACAGATCTCTGTAGATGCTGATTGGAACAATGATCTTTGTGGTAAGTGTCCATTCATCTGAACCAGGCCACGTGTGCTGAAATACGCTACTAGCCTGCTTAGGGTCCCAGCTGGTTCTGATTTTATTAGGGGTTGCTCTGATTTAGGTTAGGTTGCCTTGATACAGATGGCAAAATGCTCAGAGGAAAAGCCGGGATCAGCACAAAACCCGAATAAAATACTCAGCAGCAACCAAGCAGACATGAACCAATCTTGGGGGGGGAAAAATCCCCACAGAACTAATGTGAACTTTCTAATGTAAACATTAGGCTGAAACAAAGGGATATTAACTACAGTAAACCAGGGAGGGACCCTTGCACTTTCACCACGCCCTTTGTAGGTAAATGCCTTGCCCAGGTTGTGTACATGTTGAAAGGGAACATTTGCTGCATTATTAAGATCTAGAAACTATCTCACATTCGGGAAAGATAAAGGTATTTCAAACAGCTTTTCCTGACATGTTAGGGCTCACCCTCTTCCATAGAATTTAATCTCTGGAGTAATTTATGAAACTTCAGGGGAGCTACAGTGAGGCCTTGAAGTTGGTAGTGCTTAGTCCTATGGTCAGAGCAGGGCACTGTGGATTAGGAATGCTGAGTTTTAGTCCCATCTTTGCAACTGACTCACCTTGCGTTCAGGGCAAGTCACTTAACCTCTCTGTGGCGGAATTTATTCACTAGTGTAGAATGTTGCTTAATAATAATGCTTATTTAATGTTTATAAAGCACTTGTAGATCCTTGGATGAAAACTGCTACCTAAGTGTAAATTATTATTGTTACCAGCCATAATGTATCATCCTAATAAAACATAGGGACAGTTGCTTGGCCATCACATCGGCTGCTTTGCATTGCAGAAAGCTGACCTGAAAAGGCAGCAAGTCATTGAAAAGCCAGTGTATCAGGCCCTGTATCAGGCCCTGCATCAGCCACACACAGCCCCCAGTGTAGGAGATGTTCTGGGGTAGACTGGAAGCAGAAGAGAACTGTGTTCCAAGCACAGCTTGGCTAAACCAAAGATCAGGCCCATAGTACTGATTTAACACGTCAGATTGACAATGGAGCTAATACCCTTATTCTGTGCTGCATTGGAATATTATAACCTGATGTTCTTGGTTTGCTTAAAAAGTAATTTTCTATAGTTTTTTGTGAGTGTAGCAAGCGTAAGTTAAAGTGCTTCTTTGTCAAAATGCTTTCAATAGCGTTAATGCACTCGGATCTCGATCCTACAAATATTGATGCAGGTGCTTAACTTTGCCACCATGAGTAGTCACAATCCATGGTGGCTCATGCTAGTAAAGGTAAGGAGGTATGTAAAAAGTTGCAGGATCAGGGCCTAAGCAAGCGGTCTGACTCTTACTGGTTCCTTCATTATGCAGCGTGAATACAATGGAATAAAGGTGGGGTATCTAATTTCATCATCATTTTTAACAAATCTCTCTGTGTATGCCAGGCATCTATACATTTTATTCCATACCCTGGTAAAAAAAAATTGCTTTGAAATTTACATTGTAGTTTTCTAAGTATGGTCTGGGCTTTCCTCAATTGCTTGTTAGTGGTTTAAATGCTTCTCAGCTAAGGCAGAAGATTTTCAGATGGGAGAACATGGCAACTCATAGCAATTTGCTCTGTGAAATACTGTTATTTCTGGAACAATGAGCAGAATTCCTGAGCAGGAAAGAAATATTCTCCTATGATTCTGTTCGAGTGAACCTTCAAGAAATTCAAATTTGATTGCCTAATGTTGCGTTATGCTGTTTATATTTATTATTTTGAGGGATAATGATACGTCTTGTAAGACATTGTATGTATCATTCTGTATATAGAAAACTTCAATAAAAATATTGACTTGAAACAAAAATTATAATAAAGTTGTTTAATTATGTCTTTTTACAGTAATATCTATCCTCCCATGGAAGTGGGGTTTTTTGGGGGAAGAGCATTTATTCTGTGTGGTAAATTTTTGGGAGTATAATTGTACTGTTCCTTGACTCTGGTGGTCTTAGTAAATCACATAGTGCAGTCCTTGTCAGAATGCCTGAATCCCCGTGGGCAGGATTCTGCCTTCTATTCATGTTGAGTAGTACTACTGATTTTAAGTGGATGACTTGGAGAGTAAAGTACTGTTCAGTCTGAGTAAGTGTAGGGAACTCTGTTTGTGGGCCCTGCATCCTATGAGATGTGCACTTTAGAAGAGGTCTTTGAATAACAAGACAGTAGCTCAGAGGCTTTTGTCACATTTTACTATTAGGATCTGTAGCAATTCAAAGACTCGCTGGCACGGTGCCTCCTGCTGGTCATCCTGAGAATTAGCTCTTTCCAGCCTTCGGAGCACCACCTGTCGGCAGTGCTCTCACCTGCCTCAGGCCCCATGTCCCTTCCAGACCCCAGTGCCCTTTCCTCAGGGTTTTGCCCCCAGCAGTACCCCCACACTCTGTGTCTCCCCTCCCAGGGGAACCCCTAGGCACACTTTGCCTCAGTGGCTACTGCCAGTCATCATCTAGCCCCCTTTCCCTGAGGCAGACTGCAGTCTGTAATGGCCACTCATCAGGGTAGGACCTGCTGCCTTTGCCTATCCCCGGGCTGCCCCTCTGCAGCCCCAGTACCTTTTGGCCTTAAACAAGGCCTGCAGACTGAGGGTTTACCAGGCTGGAGCTCCCCAGCTCCCTTTGCCCTTCCCCAGCACTGCTCTGCTTCTGGTACCTTGCTCCCAGGCAGCTAGCCCTTCCCACTCCAGGGCTACAGTGAGACTCCTTCAGCTCCTGGCCCACAGCCCTCTTATCAGGGCCCTGACTGAGCTGGCCACACCTGTAGTCAGCTACTCCCTCAGCTGCTTTCACTCCTTTTCCCAGCCACAGCCCTCTCCAGGGCTGCTTTTAATCCCTGCCTACTGGAGTGGGGCAGCCACGCCACTACAGGATCTCATCTGTAATCTGGGGAAATAAGGAGGCTTTTATCTCACTGGTGGAGTTAGGGTGACCAGACAGCAAGTGTCAAAAGTCGGGACAGGGGGTGGGGGATAATAGGCTTCTAGATAAGAAAAAGCCTCAAATATTGGGACTGTCCCTATAAAATCGGGACATCTGGTCACCCTAGGTGGAGTTACAGGGCCAAATCCTAAACTGGTATAAATCAATATAGTTCCTCTGAAGTTAATGGAGATGTGCTGATTTACACCAGCTGAGAGCTGGTCCTACTTTTTAAAATTGCAATTTTAGCTATATACTGATGTATAGCCTGACTCAGCCGGGGGGCTGATTTACACAATACCTTATGTGCCAAATTCTGCCCTCAGTTACATCCATTGAGCCTGATTCTCCACTCACTGCCACCACACTAACTCCACACTAGTGTAACTCATTGATTTCCACAGAGTTACTTCCATCACTG
Organism: Chrysemys picta bellii; assembly: GCF_011386835.1. NCBI lineage: Eukaryota > Metazoa > Chordata > Testudines > Emydidae > Chrysemys > Chrysemys picta. The sequence goes on along the minus strand of NC_088794.1, from coordinate 46,440,836 downwards.
TAAATCAGGAATAAGACTGTGATCGGGCTTCGTGTGTAAAGTGTTCTACTACCTGGCTCTCTTTAGCTTTGTGTTTTGGGTCAGCCATTCTTCAACTCATCTCTACTTTCCACCATCTAGTCTGCTTTGGGAAAGGCTTGAGAATCTGCCATTCTGTTGTGTGATCTTCAGCCAGGAAGTGTTAACACTGCCAGGATTGTTTTGTAACATTACAAATGCTTAGCCATGGGGGGGAGGGATAGCTCAATGGTTTGAGCATTGGCTTGTGAAATCCAGGGTTATGAGTTCAGTCCTTGAGGGGGCCACTTAGGGATCTGGGGCAAAATCAGTACTTGGTCCTTTTAGTGAAGGCAGTGGGCTGGATTTAATGACCTTTCAGGGTCCCTTCCAGTTCTATGAGATAGGTATATCTCCATATATATTTCAAAAATGACTTTTATTCTAAAGGCCTGGTCTTGCACCATTAAAGTTAATGGGAGTTTTGCCACTGAACTCAATGGGTGCAAGATCAAGCCCTAACTGATAATTTAAACAATAACTTTGCTATGGAAAAAAACCAAACTAGTACTTTTGTTTATGTATTAATATATTTTATGGAGAAAAACTTTGCGTTGCATGCGGATCATGCAAATAAGGCCTTTTCTCCCTGCCAATTCAATAAACCTCTTCACAAGAGTGAAACAACTCAAAAGATGTTCCTGAGACTATAAACTGATCAGGGAACATTCCTAACAGTAATATATAAATACACCTCTACCCCGATATAACGTGACCCGATATAACACGAATTCGGCTATAACGCGGTAAAGCAGTGCTCTGGGGGGGAGGTGGGGGTGCGCACTCTGGCGGATCAAAGCAAGTTCGATATAACGCAGTAAGATTTTTTGGCTCCCGAGGACAGCGTTATATCGGGGTAGAGGTGTATTATGAATGAAAACATCAGTAGCGTTCAATGCAGAACAAAACGTTAAAGCAGTGGTTTTCAACCTGTGGTCCACGGACTTCTGTGGGTCTGCAGACGATGTCTAGTGGGTCTGTGAATGGAAACAAAGTTTCAGATCCCAGAAAAGGCATTCCATTTTTCTGATCAATTAAAAGTATGTGAATATCCCCACTTATAGGTCAAACCCAGAAGCCCACAGTTTAGTGCCCTTCTCACACTCCATAAATGATGGGCCGAGCATGTGCAACATTTATAGTTGAATTCTGTTCAGTCCGTTTTCAGTCTAAGACGGGATAGTCAATTATTTTTTGTCAAGGTCCAAATTTATTTTCAAGGCATAGTCAAGGTCAAGAGAAAAATAATAAAAAAAAATACAGTAACGATAATGAGTAAATAAAAAGATTTCGGAGTCCGTTCAAAAGCATCTGGCAGTCCAGATTTTGCCCGCGGTCCACCTAATGGTCTAAGACCTATGGTAGGGCTCTGCGGACCACAGGTTGAATTTCCAAAGGGACCATTTGAAATTTGTTAGAGATCCGCAAATGAAAAAAGGTTGAAAACCACTGTGTTAGAAGGTTTTAATGCAGTTTCGGGTTAGCTATTGCAGTCAGAGGGCAGCACTCCACAAAAGCTCAGGAGAGCAATAAACCCTCTTCAGTTGTTACCTGTTCTCTTTATTATTTTGTTCTTTGTACATTTGTTTTTATCCTGTATCTTTTTAATAAATAAAATAAAAAATAGGTTACAAATGCATTCACGTGAACAAAAAACCCAATCCTACTGTCCCAGGAAACAAATACGTTAGCATATACAAACACTAATATCAAGCACTATATATCAAGGCACTATGATACAGTCAGTGCCAGCCATTTGGAGAACTGTGGACTAGTAATTTGAACATAGGACTGGGAACCAGGAACTCAAAATTCTAATCCTGGCATTCTCTGCTTGCAGCTTTAGGATCTCTGCCTCACTTTTCCCCATCTGTAAAATGGAGCTAATGTAATTTACCTACTTCAGAAGTGTTCTTATTTATGGTGGTGGAAATGTTAAATGATACATTTTATTATTTTCATATGGACTATAACAAGTGAAACCACTGAAATAGGAGGCTAATAAACTATCTCATAAAAGAAAACCCAATGTACTATTAGTAACAACTTCCTAAAATTGACTCAAAGAATCTATATGCTGCTCTATTAGACTGTAAATTCTGTGGCTAGGGTTGCCATTTATTAAATGTTTGTATAGCACCTCGCACAAAGGGACTCTGGTTTGGTTGACCTCTAGGAACTACCACAATACAAATGTTAAATAATAATAATCTCCATAATCAGGAAAACTATCTTCTATTTAATGCAGCAAGGGAGAGGCAGGATTACATGAAAATCCTTTCAAAAACAACACAGCGAAGGCAATGATTAAAATATTTTCCATTAAACAGAAAATTCAAAGACAGGCAGAGGATTATCAAGATAATCTCACTAGCTCCAATATCTAACTGCTAATCTGACCCCAGTTACTCTGTACTTTATTCCTGCTATTGTGAGTTTAATTTATCATTTGAGTTTAATGCTTTCATTTAACAGAAAAGTCCCCTCTTGATTTGTAACTCAGTGTTCCCACCCTAGAGAAGAAGGATAATCTTGAGGAGGGAAGAAAATCTTAATGTGCCCCTCCATGGGTCACGGACTCCAGATGGACATTTTGCAGCTGAATCCCAATTGGGGATCTGGCTAACACACATCTTAAATCAGCAGCGACACAGACTGTGGACGTTAGGCATAAATGGCTCCATTTGGTCCAGGATGTTCTTGTTACGTTCAGACAAATGGCAGACTACCTCTGCAGCAGGGGAAATGGCCTTCTGGAGAACATCATTCGAAACCCCAACAAGTTGAGTCAGCATTAAAGATGAAATGAATAACATGACTTGGCAGTATAAAACCGAAGGGGGTGGGGGGAAGGGAATCAAGATTCAGAACCATGCATGTCCTTTGGAAGCCTGAGAAGACAGATTCAGGAAATGTCTTCATGACCTACAATGGTTGAAAGGGCTGCTGGTTCAGGAGGATTCTATGGAACATTCCATTATAAATTCAACTTTGAGACAAGCTGCCAAAAATACTAAACCTGCTACCACATGGTTGCTTCCGATCTTCTGGGATTTCTTGTCTACAAAGAAACATGTTTTGTGAAGCTATACAGAATAGCAGCGAATTTGACTTTCTGTTCTAGGGCTCAGAATTACACACTTATACCCCGATACTACCATTACTGTCATGAAGACAAAACTCAACTGCACCTAACCAGCAACTGGTGAATGATTTGTCATTGCTCTATGGGGCAAAGAATGCAATTCCTCTTGGAGGACACATTTATTTTTTTTGAAATTCAGAAGAAGAAAATAAAACTCATCTAGTCAAAGAGGTCTGCAACTTCTGTGCCAAAGAGATGTGATCCCGCACAGGACACTGAAAAAGAGTTAAGTTGCTTTTGGTGATACTTTGTTGTTATTCTCTGACCTGAGCTTTTATTGTACTTCTGAGTTTTTGCTTGCAAGGCAGCATTAACTCTGGGAAACTGGGATGAGATCTAACAACTTGTTGTTGTATTTCTGGTTCACTGGAATGTTTCTGAAGGAATCAGAATCTCATGTCTCAAGCTAAGCTCTGCAGTTCTGTGCAGTGATTGTTTCAGTACTCTGGATTTCTGACCAATGTGTAGGACTTGATCAGGATCCACACTGTAAGTATGGGCTGCCCATTAAGGGTGGAGACGACTGAGAAGCAGGGATCTTCCAAACTGTTTCTGCCCTGGTAATGTCTGAGTTGTATGGCTCACAGGGTTCTTCGCTTTTATCTAAATAGATCTTCCATTTGTATTTTACGTATAGAGAGCGGGTTAAATTAAAACTGCCCACATTCTCCTTACAATACAAAATCAGCTTCAGATGTAAGGAGATATGTTTTTTCCCTTCCCTTTAATTACTGTTTAGAACTGAAAGGGTTTCTAAGGCTGACTGTTGAAAGAGTTGTGATTAATTTGGTGGTATATTTTATGTGTGTGTTTTGTGACAGGAGACTTACAACCCTGTTTTTGACATGGTTTTGGCTTAATTTTCATATTGCTGCTATATTACTGATTTGTGAGTGTCTTGCTGTTCTTTTTTGAAGCTCTTTGTAACAGTTTGCAAAAGTTTGATAAAATATAACTGGGTAGTAACAATGGTGCATTCTGCAAGCCGTGACAAAAATGTGTCTTTAAAGGTCCTGATAATTTAGAAAAGGAATTGCTGAGAAATTTTTGGATTTTTTTATACTTTTTAGAATTAACCCTTTTTTTCCCCCCAACAGTAATACTTTTTTTGATAAGGCATTATTTGTTCTTCCTGATAAAGATCACTAAATTTCATCTGTTGGCCTCTGTCAGTCCAAAGACAAAACAGGTCTTTCTTTTGCCATTTTAATTTGATTTTGCATATAAATTTGTACTTGCTTAAAAATATTGTAATGGTATTATACTGTGGACATCCTGAGATAAAAACCTATATATTTTTAGTTGATTTGCTCACTGTTTCCAAGGTCTAAGCTATTTTCCTTATGTAAGCTTCTCTGATTCTTGCTTCAGTGGGAGTCTTCTTCTCGGCTCTCTCTGAGCTGTGGCGCAAACGTAGTATTTGTCTTCCTGCCAAGAGACCACAATCTCTCAGAGGCCAATGGATCTATGCTGATTTATAGCAGCTGAGGATCTGCCCCACTGTCTCTGTGGAGATGCCTTCAAGGCAATGGCTTGATATGCAGCTGACAGCTATACTCAGATGGAGCAACCTCAGTAAATCCTGGGCAAAAGGGCGGAAAGTTGGTTTTGGAAATGCCAGTTCTTTGCAAATTGCTACTCCCTGTAATTTTGCAGTTGGACAGCATTTAGTTGCCCTCTGAGGATGATATTTGCTGTTGCGTGATTTGCATACGTAGTCCTGTTTACTTGTAGAGAAGAGATTAGCTATTAACCTTAGTTTTCAAGGGAGCTGATTTTTATTTTCTTTTTGTTTCCAGGTGTCAGTCAGTCTCTCCGCCTCCTCTTTTGTCCCCACCCAGAAGCCCAGCCTATCCCCTCAGTGACAGTGAGGAGTCCTGCCGGTCCACCAAGTTCACCAAAGTTTCCAATTCCAGGCTGCTCCTCAAGGACTGGAGCAGCCGGGGGTCTGCGCTGAGAGGCACCTCTGGGCTCCCCTTAGACACGGACTCTCCAAACCACTCTCTAAAAGCTGTGAGCGTTGGCTCCTTGGATAAAAGGCTGTCTGTTTGTAAGGCTGAGGACCAAAAAGAGACCCCCAAGGAGGCTCAGGATGGGGATGGAATAGGGAGCCGTCAGCTCACCCGGAGCACTCTCACCTTGGGAACTGCAGCCAATTTACGGAACATCTCTCTCAGCAGGGCAAGCATCCACTCCCAGGCACTGGACATCAGGCAGAAGATTACAGAATGGGAGTGCCGCAAGCAGCTTTCTCCCAGGATGAGCACACGCGTGGACAAGAGGGACTTTGGGGACAGATCTGGCAGTGAGGGCTGCCCTAGCATATTGCCCTCTCCTTGCAGTGAGAAGACTTTTGATTTTAAAGGATTCCGGAGAATGAGCAGAACATTTTCCGAGTGCTCCTACCCAGAAACAGAGGAGGAGGAGCTCCCGGACAGAGATTCCTGCCATAGGTTGGAAAAGAGACCAAGTAGGAGCGAGGCTCCTTCCAATGCTTTCTTCAAAGGGCATGTCAGAAAAGAGACTTCTGCCGTGCTAAACAGAATACAGAAGATTGAACAGGCATTAAAAGAACAGCCTGGCAGGGGTCTCCCTCAGTTGCCAAGTAGCTGCTATAGTGTTGACAGAGGGAGGAAAAAGTCCATGACGCTGGGTACTGTGGAAGGTTTGAGTGAGAACGTGAGCGATAGCAAAGGAGGGACTGTTAGTGTTGGGAGGGATCCAGAAACACCTACTGAGACTGAAAAAAGTAATAAAACGAAACAAGGGGCTACCACAGATTCTGGTAGCCCTAAGTTGCTCCCTGAGAGCCCAGCTAACACAGCAGTGAACCCTGTCCCCAAACCCAAACGCACCTTTGAATATGAAGCTGATAAGAACCACAAAAGTAAACCAAGCAATGGTCTACCTCCTTCTCCTACACCTGCTGCTCCTCCCCCTCTCCCATCCACCCCTGCTCCCCCTGTGACCAGGAGACAGAAGAAAGAGTCACGCTTTCACAGAAAGTCCCAAAATAGGTAAAATCTGGGGAAATGTATTGCACATGATATTAAAATAAATGTAGAGTGATTTGTGAATAACAAGATTCTTCTCCCTCCTAATACAATGCTTTTGGCCCAAGAAAAGCAAGAAGTCTTTGATACTGGCTTGAGCTCTATTATCAGAGTGCACTGATTGGATGTCAACCTGGTCCATTACCTTTGTTTCATTACAGTTTTGAAGACAACTGGAATTCTCCTACTAGGAAATCTGGATCCACTGGGGGAGCCTTTGTGTCTGCTCCACAACTGCTGAAGGTCATCTGTGTCAATCTGGCATAAACACCTTACTCTGATCTTTAGTGAAGCATAATTTCATTATCATCTTAACTCTTGTAATACAACCATTATCGTTCTATCAGTGTCCTTGTTGTGTGAGTGTGTTAACCTCAAAGCACATCAATAGGGGATGCATTTGCATCTGAAGGTTGCAAACACAGTAAACATGCCAGTTAGGTGGGATGTTGTTGTCTGTTTCATTCCGTTCTTGGAATTGTAAGTCCTAAATGAGTCGCAATGGATTAGCGAGGGTTTAATTCTGAGAAAATCCTTACAGAGTGGCCTTTGTATGTATACGGTACACAAAACTGGTGATGAGTATGGTATTTTTAAAGTGTTAATGCTTACAGCTACATTTCCACAGTAGACTGTGTGATTTTTAACTGTGTGACTCCCTCTGACTTTTAATGGGAATGGTATGGCTCAAAATCTGTTTGCTGCTTGGAAAATGTAGGGGTAAATTGTTCATAACCTTTCAAAGTACTAATTTATGGACACCTTTGGATGCTGTGTGTGTATAACACACACACATTCAGTATTTGAGTTTTACAAGTAACTGCTATGTGCTATTTTGAATGTACCCTATAAATTCAGTATTTGGTACTAGATATTGGCTCAATTTCTTGCTAGCGTATGTCAGCACAACCTGACCTAAAATGCAATGGGGCAGGAGAAAGGGAGGATTGGGTTTTAGAGCTTGTTTCTGAATTGGATCAAATGACATTACTACTGCTGTTTCTCAAAGAAAGAGCGTGAGGAAATGCGAAAAACCAAGATGTGGTTAGTAGTGTGTATCTGTGAACCCTGGCTGAAATCTCAGTGAGCAAAACCAAGCCTATGGGCTAATCAGAGTTCTCCCTGTAGCTGAATTTGAAAGAAAGCTGCACTCATTTTGCATAGTGCAGCACTGTGAATGTTCAGATCAGCAGAAGTAATTTTTGTGTGTGCTTATATGTAAGTAATGACACATATTTGAAAACTTAGGCAAGTGATATAGTGAGGAATGTGAACAGTGGCTAGAGCAGGGAATTCACTGTATGATCTGTCATTTATTATAATAATATGTAGCTCCTTATATAGCACTTTTCATCAGTAGATCTCAAAGCGCTTTACAAAGGAGGCCAGTATCACAGTCCTCATTGTACACGTGCTAAGTGGTGACAAATTGCATATTCTCCATCACACAGGCTTACACAGTTTTTGAGTTTAGTCACCTGTGGTGATTAGATTAGATAGCAAACTCACAGGAGCAAGAAATATGTCTTTGTACAGCACTTGGCACAATGGGGCCCTAGGCCTGAATGGACCCTTTGGGGGTTAGCATTAAACTAATAATGATGATCATTAGGGTGTAAAATGTAGAGTTGAGAGGACTACCATCGCTACTTGATTTAGTTAGGATTGGTCCTGCTTTGAGCAGGGGGTCGGACTAGATGACCTCCTGAGGTCTCTTCCAACCCTAATCTTCTATGATTCTACTTGATGCCTTGCACAAACCAGGTCAACTTCTGCAGCCCGATTCCCCACATTCCCCAGCTTTACTCCAGTGTCGCAGCACTGATTTCAGTAGAGTTACTGTTCATTTACAGAGGGTAAGAAAGCAGTGAATCAGGCCCCTAAGTTCTGTTCAAGTGATTGCAGTCAAATACTGCAGAAGCAAATTCAAAGCCTGGTTTGATGTCCATTGTCGATTCTGGCCCTGAACATCTCTGTGACTCTAGTTTCTAGCTTTAAAATAATTCCCACGTTTGTAAAGTGTTTTGTTTGTAAAGTGATCTTCTGATGCAAATCATTTAAGAGGTGCCATGTTTTTATTATTATTACGTATTATTAAAATTGGCATCTCTGAGCTGCCACCTTACTGAAGGTAGATATAATATTTTATATTAGCCCTGCATGTCAGAACAAACATCTGTGCTGCTTTGCACTCGGATATCGTGAGAACTTGAACATTTCGTTTAAACTATTACTTCTCTTTGAGTGTTAATGTAGCATAAAACAGAATTGAAAAGTGGCTTACAATCTTTCATACTTGGGGGACAGATTCAGGCAGTATCCTTGGGCTCTGGGCCCCATAGTGTAGGGGAGCAGGAAAGCAGCAGTAAATGACAGCGCTGGGGGATGTCTGACTTGGCTGGCCCCTGAGGAAAGAGCGTGGAGAAAGGACCAATCTCTTCAGGATGGGTTGTGTGACTAGGCTTCCTCGGACATCTACGAGAGATGGAGGCATCTTTTGTGAAAGGCAGGGGGAACAATGGAGGAAAAGTATGCAAAGTGTCTGGGGGAACTTGTTAGGAAGGTTTTTCCTGAGCAGGGGGGAGGAGCAATCTGTCCACATGTGGTTTTTTTTTTGTTTTTTTTTTGTTTTTTTTAGAGAACCCCAATGGTCTGGTGGGTCCAGCATTTGTTTAGTCATAATCCATCCCCTGCAGAACAGATATTGTCCTAAATATTGTCACTTCTCAGAAAGATGGCTGATGTTATCAGAAAGCTCAAAGAAGCCAATAATAATGATAGTCAGCTTTCAAAGGCAGCACAATGCTTTTCAGAAGATTCCTATTTCTGGGATTTTTTTCAGTTTCATGAGTGCATGAGTTCCCTTGACCCATAGGTCCAGAAATGACTTTTAGGAGCCTATGCACTGCCTTGATTTGTGATGTTGCATTGAAGTCAATGAGTGTTAAATGCCTAGCCTGCTTAGACATTTTTAAAATCCCTCTAGGTGCCTACCTGCATCTGTAGGACGCTAAATAGTTTTGAAAACTATCCCTAAGCCTCTGCATTGCTGTACTGATGGTTTACATGAAAAATAGGTCTGAACCAAAATCTCACAGCCAAGCATACCCTAAATTTTGGAGTGAGTTCAGATCTGGCTCTGAAACTCAGGGTTGTCTCCTATCAGCATCCTGTATCAGTAACATGGATCTGAATATCCTCAGTCTTTATCCAGATCGTAGGCCCCTGGTAATCACAATGGGCCAGCAATCCTTGAGGCTAAGATCAGAGGAATGAACAGTGTGTAGCTGCCACTTCAGGGAGGTATTGTGTATCTCAGAGAACAAGACTGTGCACCTACCACTCCTCACCCCAGGCTCCTGATGAACAAATTAGAGAGGGGGAAGCAGAGAGTGGAGCCTAGGTTCCACCTTACCAACACTCCAGACAGCTGCATGGAGCCAGTGTGAATGAAAAAGTGAGAGAGACTGATATGAAGGCTTCAGTAAATTCCCTTCCCCTGGGGGGAGCAAGGAAGGAATTGCAATTCCTGGGTAGCACAGCTGCTGGGCTACCAAGTGCCAGCCCTGTCGCACATTCCCACACTCCAGTTGGACTATTTATGCAACCAGCCATACTGCAGGGATGGCCCTGAACTTGCATCTCCTAACTATTGTGATGCCAGAGTGGAAAGAAGGGAAGGGGCCCAATAGTGGGGCCAGTTTCCCTCAGCAGCCAGAGATCTCCACCCAGCTGCTCCCAGAGGGCCCTGAGTACCCATTCACCTCCAGACACGCCCAAACAGCTTTCGGCACAGCCCCCAGATAGCAAACCCACCCCAAACAGCACCTCCAGATATCATCACCATCCGCACCCACCCCTCCAACTATCTTCCAGCACCCACCTTCCTAAGCCACAGCCACCACGTTTTGTGCAGCTCTGTATCCCATCCTTGCCACTGCCTGGAACAGGATCCGTGAGAGAAATCAGTGACACTTTTATCCATGAGAAACACTGCACATGGAGCTGCGCAAAACCTTGGCAACCATGTGCTGCCCTTTATGCATGGCTGAATCTAAAAGCTCAAACTAGCTCATCTTTTTTTCCCGTTAAAACTCAGTAGCCATGTAAAACCAACATGGTGCCTCGGCTAAAACGGTAACTGATGACTATTAATGGCCAAGATTTTTTCCAAAATAGAAACCTACATTTATGTAGTCAGACATCCATATCTAGGCACCTGATTTTCACAAGTGTCCAGCACCCAGCCACTCCCATTTTTTCTTGGGTAGTGTGTATGTTGTCCCCTCTGTGCTTCTGGTGAGATTATGGATACTGAAAACTAAATTAAGAGAGTAAACTGTTACTATGAGTTCCCAGGTCTCTAAACCTTTCCAGACTATTCTACCCTTTTCAGGAGTCTGATTTGTCTTGCGTACTCCCAAGTTTCACCTCACTTAAAAACTACTGGCTTACAAAATCGGACATAAAAATTCAAAAGTGTCACAGCACACTATTACTGAAAAATTGCTTACTCTCTTATTTTTTACCATGTGATTACAAAATAAATCAATTGCAATATAAATATTGTATTTACATTTCAGTGTATTAGAGTAATATAAACAAATCGTACAAAATTTTAGTTTGCACTGACTTTATTAGTGCTTTTTATGTATCCTATTGTAAGACACGGCAAATATCTAGATGAGTGGCTGTCCCCCTGGAAGATCTCTGCGTACCGCCAGGGGTACGTCTACCTCTGGTTGAGAACCACTGGCCTAGTGCATCTGGGGAAAGCATAACTTCAAGAAAGCATCTTTCTCCTGGGAAGAAAGGGCAGTATATTCCAGTGGCTGAAGCACAGGAGAAGTTCTAACCCTAGCTCTGCTATTGACTCATTTACAGTCTCTTGAGTGTTTACATGGGGAACACATATTTAATAAGGGGCTCTTCAGCCTAGCAGAGAAAGGTATAACACAATGAAATGGCTGGAATTTGAAGCTAGACAAATTCAGCCTGGAAATAAGGTGGACATTTTTGACAGTGAAGATCATTAACCATTGAAACCATTTACCAAAGGTCATGGTAGATTCTCCATCACTGGCAATATTTAAATCAAGATTGGATGTTTTTCTATGTAGTATGCTCTAGGAATTATTTGGGGGATGTTCTATAGCCTGTTCTATAAAGGAGGTCAGATTGGGTGATCACAACAGTCCCTTCTGCCCTTGGAATCTCTGAAATCTATGAAGTGCTGAGCACAGCAAAATCTGGGCCTTAGTCTCTCTGTGCCTCATTTCCCCATCTGTACAATGGGGATAATAGCATTTCCCTACCTCCCAAGGTGGTTGTGAGGATAAAGACAGCAAAGACGGTGAGGCACCCAGATACTACAGGAATGGTGGGTTATATAAGTGGTTACATAGATAGAACCTATTCTTTTCATTATGCTGTTTCTTCATAATTCACTTAGGGCTTGATGGTGCCCCAGACTAATTGGCCATATTCGGGTACATTGGCGAGTCAGAACCCCACTCGTGTCTGTGAGTGGGCTACCCAATCTTCGGTTTGAGTGGAAAGGTGGGGAATGGAAAGAGCTTTCGGTCTACCCACTAGCACAGCTGAACTGGCTTGTGGGGTACCATAATTTCCTGCTGGTACAGACCAGCTGCAACATGGAGGAAACAAGAGAGGGAATTTTTCCTCTTGGAGGCACAATTCCTTCCCTGCACCATTCCCTGAGCAACACAGCTATGTGCTACTCCTTACTCAGGGCTTGTGGCCCCACCCCAGCCCTTAAAGTACAGCTCAGACATTTTCAGTGATTTTATCATCACTCAGAGAACAAATGAACAACTGATTCTTTAGGTCATTATAAAACCTTGATACTAATTACTTCCTTGCATTGTTTTAAACTCTAGAAAATCCTTTGAGTTTGAAGATGCTTCAAGCCTGCAGTCTTTGTACCCTCCCTCCCCAACAGAGAACGGTACAGAAAGCCAGCATAAGTTTGGATCCAAGAGCACTTTAGAGGAGAATGCCTATGAAGACATTGTAGGTAAGGACCTGTTACAGCACATGAAATAGCTACTTAATGTTGAGCAATTGTGGTTAGACAATACATTGTTGAACACATGCCCTGAACAAGAACTCTCAGCTGCTGCCAGTAAGAAGAAATGAAATGGGGTGGAGGGGAGGGAAGGTAAATGGGCTGATGCATCAGAGCAAACACATTATTCACAGTCTGCACGCAGGAGGTCTTGATTCCTTCAAACCTCATTGAATGGTCTTATTGGAAACAGATTAGTCAGCCATCCTTGTGCTTTTCATGGACTAACTCACTGTTTCCTAAGGTCTTGGCTTGAAGCCACAGTGGGTTTAAAATGTATGGGGGGGAGGGGAGGGAACAATAGATGCAGAGTTTGCAGAACTATCAAGCAGCAGGGCTGTTCTTCTTGGAGTTGTGTGGTCAGCCTAAGCTCTGAAGGACTTCTGTGGGGACTGTCCCAGAGCAATTGTTCTGTGATCTCCCCTCACGCCTAGTTGATTGGATTGGTTACAAAGAATTTCATCTTTCTGTGCCATCAGGAATGCCGAACCTTGTCTTGATTAAGCCAGAGAAATAAAAATAATCTTCCTCAGCCCAAGAAGAAAATGCCTGGCCCTTCCTTACTGTATACATTCTTTTAACATATGCCCGTCAAAAGAAATGTTATAATAATTGGCACTAGGGACTTGGACCACAGATTTTCCATATGGCTGAGGAGTGCCTGCATTTTTTTTTTAAGAAGGGTGCCCAGCTGGCATCCCTTCTCATGTGTACAAGAGCAGTTGACAGTGGCGATACAAGTTTTCTCCCCCTGCTCCCCCGCCCTGTCTGTCTTATCTAGTTGCGATACTAAAGCACCTGTCTCTTTTGCTGTGGTGTCTAGAGGTTGTGGAGAAAAATGGGACTCGATCCTGCAAGGGGCTGAGCACATTCAACTCCCATCAAAGCCAGTGGCAGTTGAGGATTCTCAGTACCTAGCAGAATTGTGCCCACGGTGGGATCTGCCCAGAAGGAACAGTCAGTCCTTATTCCTTGGTTTAGCTGTCTGCTTTTATCTTCCTTTGGTTTATGCTTTGGCAAAGAGGTCAGTCTCAAAGCGTTGAACTGAGTTATTCTTCCCCCATCTCTTTTGTGGCAGTGTCCATGAGGTGTGGGCCTGTTGCTGAGAAGGCTCTGCCTCCGGCTCCCTTGAGCTTACAGCTGAGCTCTGTTAGTTGAGATGCTGCTGAAGTGGCACATCCTGGCAGGAGATGCTGCCCTTGGATTAGCATGGGCCCATCTCACTAAGGGACTTCGCAGGTTAGTGACAGAGTCTGGCAGGGTACTTCATCCCTCTCCTAGAGAGACCAGCACTAGAAGTGAGAGAGCAGTTGATTTTCCAGGCCCATTCAGCCTTTGTTTTGCCAATTAGTTGTGTTTTTCTGTAATGTATGCGGTCGATCGCTCCTGGTTTGGGTCAGATTACCTTACTAGGGAAACAAAAACCTGTTAAAATATTCCTCACACCCTTTGTTTTAATTTTTTTAAAGTGCAGTGGAGAACCTGATAACTTATATGGATGGACAGACACAGCTGGCCTTATGGCTATAACAATGTCTCTTTGTTCATCCCTCTGGCCAAATTCTGCTCTTGAGAGGGCAGCTCCCACTGACTTCAGTGTAAATCTGGCACGCACACATACACACACATCTGAAGGCAGAATTTGCCCCTCTGTTTTAAAACCGCTCAGCTGTGCTTTCCAGTTCTCTCACTCAAAGAAGATGCTCTCAGAACTGTAGGGGTACTCCTGTCCCATCTGTGCACATAAACTTGCACCAGAGGCTGTGTAGGCAGAAGAATACACTTGGCATGAAGAGTTCTCACCAGTAATCGCAGAACTTCTATGCAAGCTGACAGACCCCCTGGGTAGCTGACATGGGAAAACCATATTGCACGTTACATTACACATCACTGCTCAGGAACTGTCAACACGCTGCCAGATGTTAAGTTTGTAACACTTGTTTTCCCCCTTTCCGTGTGTTTTTTACATTGTAAAATCAAAACAAAATGCTCAGCATTGGAAAGAATATGCCTTTTAGCCAAAAGGGACCCAGGGTCCAGTATAATAGAATAATAATTTACTCTTCTACCTTCTGAGAACTATAAACCTGCTCCTGAAAGATTATAACTTGGGTACATTGACGGGGCATTGGGGAGAGTCTGCAGTGTTTCTGATCAGTGGATAAACAGAGAACTTCATTGTTTTCTACTTCTTTCTAACAGTCTCTTTTCCAAAGTGCTACATTCAATACATGCTGTGAGGGAAGAATACCTAATGAATATAATTCTTTATGGAAGCCAACACATATTAATAGAGTAAAGCCAAAGCAAAGCAGTTTGATCTCCGCTTTTAATGAAAATCTGCTAGTGCAGTCTACTTGATCATTTGTCATCTAACACATTGTATGTCATAATTAATACATAACTGGTAGTTTTAGGCCCAAATCTTTAAAGAGCACTTTTTTATGTGCCATCATAGATTGTGCTCATGCAAGCCAGATGCATGCAAGAGTACATTTTGTAGATTTGGGCTTAAGTCATGGAAATAAATCACTTTCTGTCACTGCTAACTGGGTTTGCAGATGAATGCTTGACCTAGAGGTGAAAATCTGTCTAGCCCATAACTGATTGCCTGAGACTGATTGCCTGAGTCATCTATTCACCTAAAGCCTCGCTGGTGACTAACTGACCATGACTGTAGTAATACAGAAAGTTTTGCCAAAATAAATATGAATAATGCTGGTAACTGTATAAAAACAGGGAATCCCAGGCATTGCCATGGAGTTCCTTGCTCCTGGGACAAGGCTGCAGAATTTTTCGAGGCCTAAAGATCCATACTTTTCATCCACCTCAAACCTGCTTGCTTCTCGTTCTGTCTAAACTCTCTGTCTTGGTGGATGCAGAATTAAATCCATGGGAGCTGTATTGTCTGCTGCTAGCATTTGTATTGTGAGCCATTGGTAGCAGAAGTCTGTCCTTTCAGTGGAAAACAGATGGCAGTTGTGGATGCTTGTCTTCTTTGAGAGAGAATTATCTACAAGAGAGGAGTGTCTCTGAAAAGCTTTTATAATATACGGGGCAGTGACATGAGCACTATCTGATACTGAACTCTATAATCAGAGCTAATATAGGGATCAAACTATTACCTTCAGGCTTGCATTCAGATTCATTGTTCTTTGCAGTAGTTCCTTACTCAATAAACCTTACGTTATCCTAATGCATACTTACACTATACTTTTGTCTTCCTTCCTCCATAGAGTGTTTTCTTTTTCTTTGTTCAGGTTGGGGAGGGTAGGAAATAAGGGGGTGGTGGATTATTGTTGCTAATTTATTTTGTTTTACATTTATTTTGTCAAAGAGCTGAATTGGTGTTTTACACAATATTTTTTAACTAACTGATAGAACTTTGATGTCCATTAAAGTACCTAAAGTTGCAAGACAGAAGCTTTGTTTAATTTTGTAACATTTTTGTAATTTTCACAGATTAAATGTAAAGTCAAGCAAGAGACCGGAAAACAATGATCCCCTCTGCACTGAGTAGTAAAAGATTAGATAAAGGGGAGCACATTCTGGATGTTGTTTGGAGCTCAACTGAATGTGCGTGGAACCATGTGGGCTTCATTTATCTTCCAGACTGGAGCTTGGTGGAATGTGACAGTCATAGTAAACTTTACATAATTTTGCTTCTTGTGGTTTAGAGTGAGCCTTTAATCAGACCTAAATTGCTGTGGCTTTATAAATTCAGTTGGGGAAACCTACCATGCTTGGCTTGGTATACATTTAGAAAACTATCACAGCAGTATAACAGAGATGTCTGAAAACGTTGCTTCTGCTGCTCTTGTAGACAGCAGCATTTCCTGCCATATGTGTCACATTCCAGCCCCTTTCCCAATGATCAGTGAAATCATTTTGAATGTTATCTAATTAAGTCTAATCTCTTGTATTTCTAAAGCACCTCTCACCTTAGTGTCTAGCCTTTAGAAGAGAGCAAATGATGTCATTGCCACTGATGGTGAACTAAGACAGTGAGATGAAGACAATGCAAAGCACAGAGCTGTTATTCTCCACAGTTGTAAAATGTTGGTGAAAAATTGATAAAATGGTGATTAAAATGGGCAACAATTCATATTAGAAAATAGATTGTTAAAAAAAATCTAATTTTACAAGTACAGTAAGAGTTTATTCATGCCAAGAAACACTTCTTACGTTCTGAACCGTCAGAGTGCTAGCGGTTCAACAAAATTGGTGGAGCTCGTCTCTAACATGATATTTTATAGAAAACCCAGTGTTCAGTGGGGCTGCATGTACTCAAATTGTGTGTTGCCTCTTAGCATGGAACTGTTCACGATCTCTCTGGCAACTCTGCAGTTGCCCTGTCCAAGAAGGCTGCTACTCTTTTTGCTGCGAAATATGCCTACCCCGACTGTTGACAGAAAAAGTTTTCCTGAGAAGGGTGGGGTTGACTTACATTCTTTTTCTCCTTGGAGCTGTATTAATAGTGATCATGTAATTAGAAGCTCTGTGGTTTCTTGTTTCTCTGCTACTTATGAAACCATGGAGACTTATTAAACACCCAGCCTTTGTATATGTGTCAAACTGTTCTTCTATCAGGTGTAGTCTTTTACTGGACTTTTGTTTGAGATAGGATTTATTGCAGTCACATGCCTTGCTCCCATGATAGATGAGGTTGTCATTATAGCTTGCCAGGTCATACACAACAATTTGTTCATTTACTAAATTTCTGTATTTAGTGAGTATGGATCTAAACAGGCTACAGGTGATGATCTATTGTAACTGTAAAAATTAGCAGGTAAATTCATCATCACTGTGAGTCTTTCAACTGAGACTAGGTCTAGTTAACCTCAAATTATTTGGCTCCATAGTGTTCATTTAAATAGTAGGGAAGAATAACTCCCCTTCACATTAGGAATTTCTAGGTAGAATTCGGTGATGTGTTATACAGGAGGGTCAGACTAGATAATCATAATGGTCTTTTCTGGCCTGAAAGTCTATTAAATCTATGAGAAACAATAGAACTACGCTGATTTACATCAGCTGAGAATCTGACCCTTTGATTTTAAGCAGGTCTGGCTCAAGAAAAAAGATGTATAAGTATAGTACCTACAAGGAAATTCCCCTTGTTTTTTAAAAAAAAAAAAAAAATTAAGCAAATTGATTTTGGGACACAGATGTGTAGTAACAGAACATGGGGAGGGAGCACTTTCCCTTGCACAATACACAAAGAGGACACTACATTATAGACTGAACTTGGAATGCTCCAAATGCTTTGTACACACAAGGCCAGAGTCACTTTTTCTAGAGTGGAAAGTTACATTCTGTCCCCAAGCCTCCAGAAGTGACAGATGTGCCACAGAAGAGGTCTAGTTGTGGTATTGCCACTGCCTTCCACTAGGCATTCCTTTTGGTCCGGGGCAGGTTTCAGTTTGTGGCCAGGACTCCATAGGCACTCCACTGCTAATGGGACATACTGAACAAGTTTGTATCCTGGCTTGGTTGGTAACATGCCCTAGTTGTTTAATGCTGCACACTTTGGGGTTGTATTAGCCCTTCCTCCCTAATCCTTGGCAGGTTTTCTGACAGGGTCTTTCCCTCCATCTGTACTCTTCTGTCAGAATAGTTCCAGGGCTGAATCTATTAGCTAATTGTTTTCCATACATCCTTTTGTAGGAGATAACTAAGTGCCTGATCCTGCCCCCATGAGAGTTTTGCTCTTGTCTTCAATAAGATCAGGATCAGTCCCCAAGTATTATTGTGTCCATATTGCAGAAGGGGATACTGGCACATAGAAGTTAAGTGACTTGCCCAAGGCCATATTGTGGAGTCAGTGTCAAAACTTGGACTAGAACTCACTAGTAGCAGGCTTCTGGCTCTAGGTTAGAGTTAAATCACTAGACTGTGTCTCTCTGGCTCACTGTCATGGTTGATATAATCAGCAATGTGGGGGGAAGGGGGTTTCTTGTTCATAAAGTTTAGGTACATTTTCAACCACCATTTAAAATATAATGTAGAATGAACAAGCATGGAAGATTGATACCAACAAATATCCACCGTCGGGAAGTGCCTTTGTAGAACTTGCTCCAGTGGAATAGGAACTGCCGTTGAAAAGCTGCCAAGCTTCTAGATAGACAAGATATTAAAGAAGGACAGAGAATACAGGAAGGGGGAAGGGTGAAAGGATAGTCAGTGGCATTTGTTGCATATATCTGTGCAAAAATCGTTACATTCATTAATCAGGATCCCAACTGGAAATTATTAGGAAACAAGGTGATTTTATTTTAAAGTTGGGCTATGAAGTTCATGTCCAAATCTGGATGCTAACCCCCTGAAAGAGTGGAGGCATTCGGATCTGGGATTTGGGCATTGCCCATTATAGAGATAGGAGCTAGCTTTAAAATTTGGCTGGAGATTCAGATCTGATCTCTTTTTCTCCCGCCCTCCACATCCAGAGTTTTTACTTTGGCCTATTATGGGGACCAGAGACCATCACAAATGCCTGATCTGGTTCCAAACTTCCCCAAAGTTCAGGGATGTCCAGAGTCAGGATTTTGGTTCAGACCCATCTCTCTCTTATTTATTTGTCAAACATTCAGAAATTATTTGAGGCCAGACAAAATGCTCCTTTGAAGCCTGTGAAGCTCTCAGTCAGCTGAACTATACATGATTTTTTTTTTTTTTAAAGATTGGCTTTAAATAAAAGGTGATAGTAAAGTTGTGTTGGAAATCTGGCCTTCTGAGAACGGATGTAAGGCAGGAAAAGGAGACACACAGAAAAACTGAGCAGCTTAAAGTAGATGCAGCTGCTGCAGCCACTATGTGCGCTTTGATGTCTGCAGAATTGCTGCAGTCTACTGATGAAAATTGAAGGACTGGTAGTATTTCTAAAATTAAGATGGAATTTCTGGAGGGGGTTCAAGCACCCCCTCCCCTTTTGCTCTGGGGGCTATACTGGAAAGAGTTTGCAGCTAGGGGAGCTGCTCCCTAGAATGCAGAGACTGCAATGGTGGCTGGACTTTGTGAGGAATATGTACTGGGAGGGAGGTTCTTTGTGTTCCCCTGATCATCACACCTGTTCACAAGCCACTCAGTTGAGTCCTGTATGTTTCAATAGCCTATGGATAATTGGAAACTTAAACTAGTAAATGTTTGTAACTGCACATGGCATTGTAAGGGTAGATAGAGACAATGCCAACTGAAATATCACACTTCTGTCTGAAATACCGTTAGCTACTGATGTTACAACTAACACCTAAGAAGACCAGAACCAATGTAAATTAAAGGAACAAAATATTTCCTCTAGTCTTTCTGTTTGTTGTTATGCACATTTCATTTTGTGGTTTGTCTAGCGTAGCTGGTCAGTTTCCCCTGCTGTGGGTCTGGGCCTTTCTCACAGCAACAGGGGAAAGCAAAACATTGAAAAAAATAAATGATTGTAAAACTACAAAATTGGCAGAGATACACAGGAGTGGGCATAGTTAACTTTTTTGGTTTTGTTTGTTAATTCACTAGATTTCAAGGTGACTCAGCCCATGTAAATCTCATGCTTCATGGCCTTGACTGATCCCCACGCAGGCTAGCGAGAAAAATGTCTCGCCCCCACTCTCAGAGCACTGCAAAATTGACCAGGTGCAGGGTTTTCACTACTTTCTCCAAGTCTAGTGTTTCCCAAGGTCTAGGGTGCAACCCCCAAGAAAGTGTGGATGACTAGATGGTGCGGGTGGGGGGGTAGGCCAATCTCTCAATTGCTCTCCAGAGTGAGCAGTTGGTTATGGGATAGAACGGAGGGAATTGTGGGCATTTGATTCCACCACCCCACACCAATTCCCATAATACTCACTGACAATTTCCCATAAGGTAGTGTTCCAGAAGGCAGAGCAGAGGGCACTGGGATGCCTTACCACTGTGCAACATGCTTTTGCTGATACAGCTTGATACTGTGTGGACTCAATGCGCCGTCACAAGTGTCTGAGCGAGAACTAACTACGTAAGTAGTATTGTTGGTGACAGAGCTCTTACTGGTACTACTTTCTAGTGTGTAGACACGGCCTCAGCTTAAAAAAAAAAAAAGAGAGTAGCTTTCTAGCTGTTATGGTTGTGAAGGAACCTTCAAAACATGAAGTGAACCTAAATGACGCATAGACATTTGGCTGAGTTTGCAGAGAATCTGAATCAATAGCTTTAAGGTGTGAGCTGCCCCATCTATTCCAAGGGGTCTAATGACTGATACTTTAAATGTCAAGATTGTTACCTATTTCACATCAAAGCCTGTAAGAAAGGAAGGGGGAGGGAAATCAGATTGTGAAGTTCTACCCCCCCCCCCCCCCGCATGCCCAAAAGGAGGTGGCACAAACGAGGTGGGAATGGGAGATGTGTAAACTGACAAGTGCTGGCCTTTAGCAACACATGGCAGGGCTCCTGGGTGGGGAGAGAGCTGGATTGGTTTGATTTTTTCCCTTGAGGAGAGCTCAGCTTTCAGTCGTTTGGGAAACACTTCATTAATCCATTCCAGTAGGGCAATTCCTCTGTTTCCTCAACCAGTTAGCAGTTAAGCACTAGAATGCCTGTGAGCCATACCACAGGACATTTAATAAATACTTATGAAGAATTAGTTGCTTTACCAAGTCCTATTTTCCGTATGTCAAGAGCTAAAGACTCGATGATTGAGATCCAGTCGGAAAATACTCCTGCTTGATTTTCCTTTCAAGCTAGGACGTGTGCAGAGCTTTTCCAGTAAACCCGGAAATGGCTCAATAGAGGGCGTGCTTGGGCTCTCGATGTTTCCAGTAAAATCCTGTCATTGCGTATCATATCATCATCATCCATCATACTATCATATCACACCAAGACAGAGTGTCAAATCTGAGAGAGGCTAGAATTGCCCAACTCCCAGGAAACTGAACGAGCCCGACTGTTTGAGAACTTATACCTTTGCCTTCAATGCCGTGCTTGTATCTCCATTGAAGCATGACACCTCTGGCTTTAGATTAGCTGTCTGCTGAGCTCCGTGTAAGCTTGAAAGCTTGTCTCTCTCACTAACAGAAGTTGCTCCAATAAAAGAGATTACCTCACCGACTTTGTCAATCAAAGACAGAACAGTGATTGGTACAGGATGATGATGGCCCAGATGGTGGTTGGGTCTGAAAGGGAAAGGTATTGCCCTGTCTTCCTTTAGCAGTCTGGAAAGCATAGCAGCTGTGACAGACCCAGACCAGTGGGGTACAGGAGTCTGGTAGAGGGCAAATATACTGGTCACTGGATAAGTAGTTTTCTGTTCCCTGAGTGACCAGAGCAGGGGCTGCACTAGAGTAATCAAGAATCTGCTAGAACCAGTTAAGGCAGGCAGGCTAATTAGGACACCTGGAGCCAATTAAGAAGAAGCTGCTAGAATCAATTAAGGCAGGCTAATCAGGGCACCTGGGTTTTAAAAAGGAGCTCACTTCAGTTTGTGGTGCGAGTGTGAGGAGCTGGGAGCAAGAGGTGCAAGGAGCTGAGAGTGAGAGGGTGTGCTGCTGGAGGACTGAGGAACACAAGCGTTATCAGACGTCAGGAGGAAGGTCCTGTGGTGAGAATAAGGAAGGTGTTTGGAGGAGGCCATGGGGAAGTAGCCCAGGGAATTGTAGCTGTCATGCAGCTGTTACAGGAGGCACTATAGACAGCTGCAGTCCACAGGGCCCTGGGCTGGAACCCGGAGTAGAGGGCAGGCCCAGGTTCCCCCCAAACCTCCCAATTGACCTGGACTGTGGGTTCTTCCGGAGGGGAAGGTCTCTGGGCTGTTCCCCAACCCACATGGTGAATCTCTGAGACAAGAAAATCCGCCAATAAGCACAGGACCCACCAAGATAGAGGAGGAACTTTGTCACACTGTCAGGGATGGGATCTTAGGGTGCACAGTGCGGCGGAAGAAGGAGGGTGATTAAAAACAACAACAAAACACACCAAAAAAAAAAAAGGGAGAGGGTTTATTTTTATTTTTTTTCCACCACAATGGATGACGTAGTGCGGGCACAGATACAAGCTACGGCAGCCCAGCAGGAGGCTACCCGTGTCCAGGCAGCCGCCCAACAGGAGGCAGTGCAGCTGCAGCAAGAGACTAATCGCCTGCTGATGGACCAGGCTGCTCAAGACTGAGCTATGTTGCGGGAACTGGTAAACCAGGTAAAGTCCCTTATAGAGCTGAATCGCGGCCATGATGGGACGCAGCTCATACGGGCCAGCCATTGGCTGCAGAAAATGACACGG
The DNA here is from genome assembly GCF_011386835.1 of Chrysemys picta bellii. Taxonomy (NCBI): domain Eukaryota; kingdom Metazoa; phylum Chordata; order Testudines; family Emydidae; genus Chrysemys; species Chrysemys picta. The sequence continues at coordinate 46,418,257 of NC_088794.1, read as the reverse complement.
GAGGATGATGTAGAGGTATACCTTCTGGCCTTTGAGAGGACAGCCCTACGGGAGGCCTGGCCTCGAGATCAGTGGTCTGGCATCCTTGCCCCATTCCTGTGTTGGGAGGCCCAGAAGGCCTACCATGATCTGCCTGAAGAGGCTGTGGCAGACTACCCCCAGCTGAAAGCAGAGATCCTGGCCAGATCTGGGGTAACGACAGCAGTGCGGGCCCAGCAGTATCACGGTTGGAGGTACCAGAAAGACAAAACCCCATGGACCCAATTGTATGACCTCATCCATCTCGCACGAAAGTGGTTGCAAACAGAGTCCTGGAGTCCGGAAGAGATACTAGCAGTTCTGGTCATCGACCGATACATGAGGGGACTACCACCAGACCTTCGTGCCTGGGTAAGCCAGAATGAACCCTCCACCAATGACGAGGTTGTCGCCATGCTAGAGAGGCGAAGGATAGCAAGGGAGCTGACCCGACCAGTTAAGGAAGAGGCACCCCGGCTTAAACTAGCAGCACCAAGCCCTAAAGTTTGGGTGACTGGGCCACCAGGAGGGCCCAGGTGGAAGAAGAGAGAGGCTGAAGGCCCATCAGATGCTACAAAGAGTCGGAGCACTGAGGGAGAAGAGGATCGTGATGTTAGACTGCCCAAACCAAGAGACCGGGGAATGCCTAGGGCTCCATACAGATGTTATGTCTGCGTGGAGTGGGGACACATAGCTGCACAGTGTCCCAATGCTGAGGAGCCTATGCAGTGTAACCTGGGAAACTGGGCAGATCCATGCTCCCTAATCCACCTTGTGGGGGTCTCACTAACCCCACATATGTATACCAGACCAGTGAAACTAAATGGGGTAGGGACCATGGCACTGGTTGATTTGGGGAGTGCTATCATGCTTATCTCAGGGAAGCTTGTGAAGCGTAGTCAGCTGCTGCAGGCTAAACGTACAGGGATAACACGTGTCCATGGGACAGTTAGTTACTACCCCACCATCCCAGGGTACATCTACACTACAGGGGGGAGTCGATTTAAGATACGCAAATTCAGCTACGTGAATAGCGTAGCTGAATTCGACGTATCGCAGCCGACTTACCCCGCTGTCAGGACGGCGGCAAAATCGACTTCTGCGGCTTTCTGTCGACGGCGCTTACTCCCACCTCCGCTGGTGGAGTAAGAGCGTCGATTCGGGGATCAATTGTCGCGTCCCGACGGGACGCGATAAATCGATCCCCGAGAGGTCGATTTCTACCCGCCGATTCAGGCGGGTAGTGTAGACATAGCCCCAGTAAAAATCGAGATCCAAGGGACCACTACTGAGGTAGCAGCAGGTGTAGTCCCTAAACTCCCATACCCGGTGCTCATAGCGAGGGACTTCCCAGGGTTTGGAAACTTACTCCCAGTAGGGGGATTGGAGAAAGATGGGGACCCTAAAATTGGTGAGGCATCCACAGCAGACTGTCAACCCCCAATCTTCTCTGAAATATCCTCAGATTTGTTCTCCACTCCCAGACAGGGTAGAAAGACAAAAAGGGAAAGAAGGGCAGCTAAGGCCTTGGGAACCCGAATACTGACCCAAAGACGGAGGGTCGCTCTTGTAGGTAGGCGGACCCGCGCAGCTGAAAAGGAGGCCACGCAGGAGGGAGAAGCACCTGAGTCTGACCCCCACCCTAATGCTTCTGAACCAGTAGAGGCAACAGAGACTGGGCCCCTAGATCTTGGGCAGATTAGCCCCGGGAGAGGAAATTTTGGACGGGACCTGGCAGAAGACCCAAGGTATGACAACATTAGGAAGGAGGAAACTGAAATAGATGGGGTCCCCGTGGAAGGGAAAACCCAGGGACCAGGACACTACTTCATAATGAAGAAGGATCTCTTATACCGGGTTGCATCAGTACAGGGGCAGAAGGTACAGCAGATCCTAGTACCTCAAAAACACCAGAAAGCTGTATTAAGTCTAGCTCATAGTCATCTTTTTGGGGGGCATTTGGGGGTAGAGAAGACCCTGGCACGAGTCCTACGACGGTTCTTCTGGCCCGGAGTACGTGAAGAAGTGCAGAAGTACTGTGCCTCCTGCCTGGAGTGTCAGCTGCACAGTCCCCGTCCCCACTTGAGGGCACCTTTAGTACTCCTTCCCATCATAGAGATCCCCTTCGAGCGAATAGCCATGGACCTAGTGGGACCCCTGGAGAAGATGGCTCGGGACCACCAATATATACTTGTTGTTTTGGACTATGCTACTCGCTACCCAGAAGCCGTCCCCCTGCGGAACACGGCCTCTAAAACTATAGCCAAAGTGCTGCTGGGGATGCTACTGAAGGAGATATTAACCGACCAAGGAACCCCATTTATGTCGAAGCTAATGAAGGACCTCTGTACGCTGCTCCATATACATACCCTGAGAACTTCAGTCTACCATCCGCAGACTGATGGATTGGTAGAAAGGTTTAACCGAACCTTCAAGGCTATGATAAGGAAGGTGGTAAGTCGGGACGGGAAGGATTGGGACACCCTATTACCCTACTTCGCTATCTGGGAGGTACAACAGGCCTCAACTGGGTTTTCCCTCTTCGAGTTATTATAAGGGTGTCACCCCCGTGGCATACTAGATATCGCCAAAGAGATCTGGGAAGAGGAACCCAATGAGGGGAGAAATATAATAGAGCATGTAATGCAGATGCGAGACCGGATAGCCCAGGTTACCCCTATTGTATGGGAACATTTGGAGAAGGCACAGGAGGCCCAGCAAACCCATTACAATCGCCAGGCAAAAGTGCGACAGTGCCAACCAGGGGATCGGGTTATGGTGTTGGTTCCCACGGCAGAAAGCAAGCTTCTGGCCCAATGGCAGGGGCCCTATGAGGTGGTTGAACCCGTGGGGGAAGTAACCTACAAGGTGCGACAGCCAGGACGCAGAAAACAAGAACAGATTTATCACGTTAACCTTCTGAAACCCTGGCATGCACAACAGGCATGCACAACAGTCCAAAAAGACCTAACCCAGGAAAACCAGCTTTCCAAAGAGGTGAGAGTGTCTCCCAATTTAACACTAGACCAGAAGAATGAGGTGTTTGAGATGATCTTCCAGAACCAAGATGTGTTCTCGACAAAACCGGGTCGAACAACCGAGACATATCACCACATCGTCACGGACTCTGGGGCCAGAGTAACAATGAGCCCCTATTGGGTGCCAGCGGCAAAAAGAGAGGAAATAAAAGCAGAAGTAAAAAAAAAAAATGCTGGAGTTCGGGATCATCGAAGAATCCCACAGTCAGTGGTCCAGCCCAATCGTGCTGGTGCCCAAACCTGATGGCACCACAAGATTTTGCAACGACTTCCGGCGACTAAACGAAGTATCCCAGTTCGACGCGTACCCCATACCTCACATAGATGAGCTAGTGGACCGTCTGGGTAATGCCTGGTACTTGACTACCCTAGACTTGACAAAGGGGTACTGGCAGATTCCCCTTGCAGAAGACGCAAAGGAAAAGACTGCATTCTCTACACCAGAGGGTCTTTTTCAATATACTGTCCTCCCTTTTGGACTACATGGGGCCCCAGCTACCTTCCAGCGGCTCATGGACAAGCTATTACGCCTGCATAACAGTTATGCTGCTGCCTACTTGGACGATGTGGTCATTCATACCCCAGACTGGGAAACCCACCTGGAGAGGGTGGAGGCAGTCCTCGATACCATCAGGCGAGCTGGCCTTACAGTAAACCCTGCCAAATGCGCTGTAGGGTTTACAGAGGCCAAATATCTTGGCTACATTGTGGGTAAAGGTTTGGTAAAACCCCAAGTGAACAAGTTAGAGGCCATCCAAAATTGGCCCCGACCAAGTCGCAAGAAACAAGTCCGGGCATTCCTAGGTATGGTTGGGTATTACCGACGATTTATCTCCCACTTTGCCACAAGGGCAAGCCCCCTGACAGACCTAGTGAAAGCCTGTGGACCTGATCTGGTGAGATGGTCTGATGTAGCAGAGGAAGAATTCACAGACCTACGGACTGCCCACTGCAGTAACCCCGTACTGATAGCCCCTGATTTCACCAAGGAGTTTATCCTGCAGACGGAGGCATCGGAAGTAGGGTTGGGGGCCGTTCTATCACAGATGGTCAGGGAGGAGGAACACCCAATTCTATACCTCAGTCGGAAACTCCTTCCAAGGGAACAAAAATATGCAGTGGTGGAGAGAGAATGCCTCGCTGTAAAATGGGCCATGGAAACATTGTTCTACTACCTGCTCGGGTGCAGATTTGTCCTCGTGACTGACCGTGCCCCTCTTCAATGGATGCAGCGGAACAAGGAGAAGAACACAACGGTGACCAGATGGTTCTTATCCCTCTAACCTTTCCAGTTCCGTGTGCAACACAGAGCAGGGAGCCATCAGGGCAACGCCGACGGCTTGTCACGTGTGCACTGTCTGGTGTCCCAAGCTGCCCAACCCTTTGGCGTTGAGCACAGGGGGAGGGATATGTGACAGACCCAGACCAGTGGGGTACAGGAGTCTGGTAGAGGGCAAATATACTGGTCACTGGATGAGTAGTTTTCTGTTCCCTGAGTGACCAGAGCAGAGGCTGCACTAGAGTAATCAGGAACCTGCTAGAACCAGTTAAGGCAGGCAGGCTAATTAGTACACCTGGAGCCAATTAAGAAGAAGCTGCTAGAATCAATTAAGGCAGGCTAATCAAGGCACCTGGGTTTTAAAAAGGAGCTCACTTCAATTTGTGGTGCGAGTGTGAGGAGCTGGGAGCAAGAGGTGCAAGGAGCTGAGAGTGAGAGGGTGTGCTGCTGGAGGACTGAGGAGCACAAGCGTTATCAGACGTCAGGAGGAAAGTCCTGTGGTGAGAACAAGGAAGGTGTTTGGAGGAGGCCATGGGGAAGTAGCCCAGGGAGTTGTAGCTGTCATACAGCTGTTACAGGAGGTACTATAGACAGCTGCAGTCCACAGGGCCCTGGACTGGAACCCGGAGTAGAGGGCAGGCTCGGGTTCCCCCCAAACCTCCCAATTGACCTGGACTGTGGGTTCTTCCAGAGGGGAAGGTCTCTGGGCTGTTTCCCAACCCACATGGTGAATCTCTGAGACAAGAAAATCCACCAATAAGCACAGGACCCACCAAGATAGAGGAGGAACTTTGTCACACAGCTTAGAGATAATGTAATTGTGGCAATGTTCATAATAGATGTTGTAAGGTAATGGCAGCCAGAGCACGTTAAAGAGCTTTCATATGTGCATGTCAAAGCAGGCCCAAAGAGTATTCTGGCTGTCCTGTCCTATTGGTAATCAGACTGCTGATTTGTTGCTACATTGAGATATTTGGGATTCAGTTATTTTAAAATGCCCTGGGCCTTGCATATATTCCCCAGTATCCTTTGTAGAGTCTGTCCTCACAATTACAGTTTCTACTATAATTTGTTTTAAAAGTCTCCTTGAGCCACATGACCAAGTGTTCTGGTTTTATAGCAGTCAGCTCTGCAGGTCAGGAAGATGCAAAGTAAGGGGGCCTGATTCTGATCTGACATATCCTAGTCTAAATCCACATTGAAGCCACTGAAATAAATGGTTTCAGAATATCAGGCACAAGGATTTTATACTGTGCTAATGTTTGGTCGCCACCTACGTTTATTCAAGTGATTTTGGACTGTGTATGAGATGGATGACTGCTTTGCTGGCAAATATTTTTATTGGTCTATGAGCCACAGTTGTTCGTCTGTAACTAATACTGTTAGTATTGCAAATCTGAGCTCTTACAGTCCCCACAGAGAAAGTGGAAAGAGGAAATTCTCTGCGATACTCTTCTGGTTATCTTACTGCAAAGCTGGAAAAGATTAGAAACTGCAGTTTATGAACCACAGCGGGGAACTAACATGCCTATGGACCAGGGCTCAAGAGCAGATCCCATCTAAGGCTTTTTTCCTTTCGAAACGTAGTACTCCACGCTACAGACGCTGATCCTTTTTCTCCTTCAAAAGCAGGCTTTAAGGATTATATGCAGGTAAAAGTCGCTAACTTGGTTCTCAACTGCTGTAGCTGTGGAGCAGATATGCTGTGCCTTGCATGTACTTTGTTATATTAATTCATCCTTAAACACTAAACTCCTAGGGCCAGATTCTCAACTAGGGTAAATTGGTATAGCTGCACTGAAGTTGAGCTACACCAATCCATACCACTGGGAATCTTGTCCTGGGTACTATATGATAGTGCAGAGATTTTGTGGTTCTCATCCATGTGCTCTGAAAGTTCCTCCCAGAATACATGCAGCCGTCTGGTTTCTCCCCAGAAGATGGTGATATTGGGCTGTACTGGGGTAGGATGACAGGTAAAATGCATGAGCGGGGCATACCTGGAATGCTGCTTTAGTGTGATTTCAGTGCAGGTGTCTGGCTAAGTTGCTGCTGAGTTGCTCTTTTGGCTTTTAGTGCGGTAGGTGTTCTGGGATCCGAAGCCTATGTAATACATGCAGTCTTCCCCACTCACTCACATCTACATGCCAAACAGAGCATCCCCCCTGAATCGCCATCTGTGGTTCTCCAGCCGCAGCAGAGAGAGAGCATTCCCTAACCACCCTCCCCATCTCCCTGCTTGGAAAACTGTACTCTGTCTCCATCTTCTGCAAATGGGGTTGGGCACCCGAAGCCCCTGAGCCTGATGGAGTATTGCTGCAGCCTAATGGCAGTCCTGAGCAGGAAGCAGAAAAGGATGGTCTGGGAATGTATGGATGGGGGGGAATATGTGATCAGAATTGGGGGAAGGAAGCAGGATGATGCCCCACATGCCTGACTTCACAGAGACACTGTAAAATCCAGAGGATGCCGAGGATGGGTGCAGCCCAAAAGCAAGCATAGGAAGGTGGGTGTTGATGATATCTGGGGTCCCGTAGAAACCTGTCCCCCAAAGAAAGGAAGTGTGTGTTGGTACCAGTACATACAAAATAATTCACTGATGTACCCATATGTTTCCTTTTAGCTCCTTCTCTGCCCTGTTTCCCCTGCCTCTGCCTCTTTCTTCCCCACTCCTACTCTTATTTCCCTTAAGCTTCTGTACATGGCTGCTGCTTTCCCTCCAATCTCCCCTTTAATGGCCACTGGAGCAGTTTTCCCTACCAGCTGTAATTTGCCCATTCACTGTGATGTAAGAATTATGAATTATCAGTTTGGTTTTTGTCCTGACTGTACTGTGGACATGCGATGCACACTGTTGTACAGTAAACGCTCCTGGCATTTACCAAGACTTAGTCACTTGCTATATGTTACACTTGAGTCTTTTTAGTGCAAAGAAATGCAAAAGGCAGCGATGAAAACGTATTCAGTGCTCCATGACTGACTCGTTTCCTTAGAATAATTCTTTCTCCCAAAATAGGAAAGAGACTGATACACTCCACTGCCCTGTGTAAATGACAGAGGCATCTGTATGCAGTTTTTCTTTCCACCATGCCATTCTTCGCTCTTTTCTCACTGTGAGGCTGGCTTGCTCAGTTTGACTCGGCTTCCCATTTGCCACGTCTGAGGGGCTGAGCAGCAGAACATTCTGTGCTGCCTCACAATTCCGTGGGGCTGCCTTACAGAGCATCGCAGAATGAAGAATTACAGCCACCCGCGGAAACTCATCGGCGCTTAAGCTCCAAGGCACCGCATTCCTCACAGCTTTTCCAAAGAGGCTGATTATTTTACCATGACTTTTTACCGTGGACCAATCATTTTGTTGCCAATGAGACCATTCTGCAGATAAATATACTGTGGATTTACCATGTGTTAACTCAGAAATCCTGTACATAAAGCTCAAGGAAATGGGAAACAAAAGAGGGCTTGTAAAGGGAGCTGATCTGCAAGCACGGACTGTGGTTAGGAATAGTTTTTGCCAACAGTTTAACAGTTAATGTGACAGTATACAGTCACAGGGCCTGATCCAGCTCCTGTTAGAGTCAAAGGTAGTCTTCCCATTGCCAACAGTGGAAACTGGATCAGCCACATATGGATAAAGGAAACTTCCTCCCCTTGGCTTCCAATAGAGGCCTCTTTAAAGGGCAGTCTTCTTCTCCTTCATGACAAATAGCAAAAGGAACAAATCAAAAGGACCCCACCCGGTACAGTCCAGAATGCCTGTGCATTCCCCTCCTGCACAAAGTCCAGTTGTTTGTAAAAATACTACACTGCAGACTGACTATTCTCCATGGTCCATGGCACCGGCGGGAGTGTGGCGTAGGATGGGGCTGAGATCCAAAAGGCACTAGAGTTTGGGGAAATGCAGAGACTAAGTTTATGAACCCATGGAACCAGCCCAACTGCATGGAGGATCGTCACCTCCAGGGCACCCCCTTGTGGCATTAGGTGACCCAGTAAGAAGCCCCTTGCCTCAATTTCCCTTTTCCAGGCACTTCCATCATATGTGAGACGATTGCTCCTCTTGGGATGCCCACCTGCAGCAGGCCATGGCACAACTGGTGATCTGCCTCAGTTTCCTCCTTCTGGAATCCCAATAACTCTACACAAGCTTTCCACATATCACTAGTCCTTTGTGGGATTCGTGTATTACAAGAGCCCCACAACCATAGTCCACAATCCCCCCCCAACACAGCCCAAACAGTACGTTCTCTCTTCCATGTCCCACCAGTCCTTCAACACACCCCGTATAGCTCCAGCATCTCTCACCATGCTCCAGCTGGTCTCTGGAGGAATGGCTCTGGCCTCTCTTGCCACACCTCACCCCAGCTTCTCCAGCTGAGGTGCTTCCCCACGCTGTTTCCTTCTCAGGGCAGGTTCTAGCTTTCACCTGGGGATATCAGCGGCCTCACTGTGCCATCATTCCCCAGCCCTCTCTGGCCTTCTGGCTTCAGCACTCCAGCTCAGAGAGCCAGCACATGTCTCTCTCTGCTGCCCTCAGCCTTTAGCCCTCTCTGGCTCAGGGAATTTTACTGACTGCTTTTCTCTTTCTCCAGCCTGATCGGGCTCCACTGCTCAACCAGGGAACTCTCATTGCTCTCTCCTGCAGGGGCTCCCCTCCTGCAGCTCTCAGCCCAGCTCAGCTCAGCTCTTCCTTTGGATTCTGGCTTCTCTGCGCTCCCTCGCTTTTGGGCTGTCTCTCATTTTTATCTCTGAGGGGCAGCCCCACTCTCTTCATTACACCAAAGTAGGGCTCACCTGGACTGGAACAGGAGAGCTGGACCCAATTTCATTTAAGGGGCCAGCCACCCTATTACAGAGGGATTCTTCTTAGCTTGGCAGCAGCACTCCTATCCCACAGCCATAGCTGCACCCCAGGACCAGTAACTCTACTGCCATTGGCTGCCAGCTCCCGCTTCCCCTTGATGACCTCAGAGAGGGGAGTCACAGAATACACAGTCACCGTTAGTGCTGCTTTAGGCAGCATTAACTGTCCACCGACATCTTTCAGCTTGCCTGCAATCTGGGTAGTGAGGGGGAAGTGGTTATCCACCAGCCCTTCCTACCTATTCCTGACCCCACTCATTTCTTCGGCATGGTGCAGGGGAAGAAGGAGGGGCAAAGGTGGCTATACAGAGTGGGCAGGGACCCACTTCTGTGTATAAACGGTCCCACTGACTGTTCTTTTTGCAAATTGGCTTCTTTCTGCACCATCCAGCAAGGAGAGCATATGGACTAAAAATGATAATTATTCAAGGCTTGAAAAGTGAATGAGACCTGAGAGGATCAAATTCCTCCCAGAACTTCCCTGGATTACACCAAGGAGGAATTTGGCCTGAGTTCCTCTTTCTGTAGAGGGCTCACATCAGAGGATCTTGCTCTGGTCTGTGTCACTTTGGTAACACTGTGCCCTCTTTTTTTCCTCTCAAAATACTCTTGGCACCTATCTCTAGCTTTCATATTTCAGATAAACATTGCACTGTCCTTTACTCCTTGGATTTAATTGGGTTTGAACCATTCCATGTTGCTTAAATTCATGAAAAAAGAAAATGAACGTTTATCTACTGACGGATGGGCTCATTTCTGCTCTGGGCTTTGGATACTATACAAGCCAATGCAATAACATTCATTTTGACAGGAAAGCGTATGTTTAACCACTGTCTAATGTATTTGGGTATTTTGAAGTCTGTTAATCCATTCTGAAATGCTTCCTTGACCCCATACTTGACTCATTGGCTTACAAGGAATTTTAATGTAGTAGCTACAGTCCAATTCACTGTGAGCAAGTAAAAAAGGCATTTTTTGAAGTTGACTCTTTATGATAAACATCATAACAATAACTAGAGCTGCATGATATTAAAAATCTCAGCTTTACAGATAATGGCATTTGGGTGCAATAGTTATTATTTTTCTTCCTGTGAAAGACACTGCATCAGTTTGACTGGAGATTCCCAGGTTCTCCTGTAGCATTTGTAACTTTAGATTTATATTGTACCTCACCCCAAAGCCTTTAACTCCATCAACTGTGTAGTTAATAGTGAGAAGTGTAAGGTTATGCATTTAGGGATAACTAACAAGAATTTTAGTTATAAGCTGGGGATGCATCGGTTGGAAGTAACGGAAGAGGAGAAGGACCTCGGAGTCCTGGTTGATCGCAGGATGACTATGAGTCGGCAATGTGACGTGGCCGTAAAAAAAGCTAATGCGGTCTTGGGATGCATTAGGCGTGGAATTTCTAGTAGGGATAGGGAGGTGCTGGTTCCGTTATACAAGGCACTGGTGAGACCTCATTTGGAGTACTGTGTGCAGTTCTGGTCTCCCATGTTTAAAAAGGATGAAATCAAATTGGAACGGGTACAGAGAAGGGCCACTAGGATGATCCGAGGAATGGAAAACCTGTCGTATGAAAGGAGACTCAAGGAGCTCGGTTTGTTTATCTTAACCAAAAGAAGGCTGAGGGGAGATATGATTGCTCTCTTTAAATATATCAGAGGGATAAATATCAGGGAGGGAGAGGAATTATTTGAGCTCAGTACTAATGTGGACACTAGAACGAATGGATATAAACTGGCCGTCGGGAAGTTTAGGCTTGAAATTAGACGAAGGTTTCTAACCATCAGAGGGGTGAAGTTTTGGAATAGCCTTCCGAGGGAAACAGTGGGGGAAAAAGACCTCTCTGGCTTTAAGATCAAGCTTGATAAGTTTATGGAGGGGATGGTTTGATGGGATACAGTGATTTTAGTCAATAGGTCGTTAACAACGGTCAATGATGGGATATTAAAAGTTACTACAAAGAATTTTTCCAGAAGGTCTGGCTAGAGAATCTTGCCCGCAATGCTCGGGGATCAGCTGATCGCCATATTTGGGGTCAGGAAGGAATTTTCCTTCGGGGTAGATTGGCAGAGGCCCTGGAGGTTTTTCGCCTTCCTCCGCAGCATGGGGCAGGGGTCGCTTGCTGGAGGATTCTGAGCGACTAGAAGTCTTTAAATAATGATTTGGGAGTTCTACAGCTAAGTCAAGGGAGAGAATTCTTCCAGGAGTGGGTGGGTCAGGTTTTGTGGCCAGCATCAAGCGGGAGGTCAGACTAGATGATCATAATGGTCCCTTCTGACCTTAGAGTCTATGAGTCTATGAACTGTCTTTCATTTGAATCTAAAGATGTTGACTTTATGTAGTCAGTGGCTTCACTAATACTATGTACAATTAGATTCCATGCTTATGAGAAAATCATCTGTGGCTGCCAATTGAAACATTCTCTAGCAGCAGCCAGTCTTTCTAATTAAAACAATACTAAAATATTCAGTCTCGTGTGTGTGTGTATGTATATGATTAACGGCACTGCCTAAAGTTTAAATACTGTATTTCAGTATCTTACATTATTGATGTAATATTTTTTCTCCATGCACTTGATGCACATGTATGTGTGTGCGCGAGATATAGACGTACTGCATGAAAAAACTAGTGCTAATGCAATGTTAAAGTAACAAAAAAAAAAATAAAAAATCAAGCACTCAACATTTAAAAATTTACAACGGAGGTTGAAAGCTCAGCCTGAACTCTGCCCTCCTATGCACAAGGAGACAGCATGATATAATGGTTAGACAATTGGACTGGGAGTCAGGTGGCATGGGTTGTAATCCTGGTTGTGCTGTAGACTTGCTGTCGCTTAATTTCTCTGTGCCTCAGTTTCCCCCTTGTAAAATAGGGATAATGATGCTTACGTTTTGTAAAATGCTTTAAAATTTGTAGATGAAAAGTCTTTTATCGGCACATATTATTATATTAATTATTAATATATTGTTATAACTTTATATAATTATACTGTACATTGTCAATTAGTACAATGTATAATATAATACAAACTGAATTTCTTATGCACCCTTACGTGTAGTATTGCATTACAATATATACAGTGTAAAGATCAGGTTTGATTTTTAAGTCTCAGTGAGGTCTACCAATCAAACCCAGTTTGAAGAAAATCAGTTCAAAGGTTTAAGGTTATGAACATCTAACACTGAATTTTGAGAGTTTGAGACAGTCTTGAAGTTTGATTATCGCCATTTTGGAATGATCCTCTGATAACCATGAGACTGGAATGATTCTGAGCAGGGATAACCCAAAGTTCTAAGCTACATCACTGATATACTGATCTAAATAAATTATTGAAAAAAGTTTCAAATTGCCCATTTTCAGAAGTACATGATAACTAAAATGATTTTATCCAGGTCCCTCAGGGAGAAGTGTATTCATCCTGGGTGTACTGAGAAGGTGGATATCCACAGCTCCTTAAACAGTAATCGTTATCTTTTATTATCAGACCATAAGTCTAGACCACAAAATTTGTATCTGGATGTCCGCACTAAAGTTCACAAATGTTGGCCCATCTTTACTTTTAAGGGTTAGAATAATGCTTTCCCCATAAGTCGTGTTTAATGAATTAATTATTTGGACCTCTTTACATGTTACTGGCCAGATGTGTCCTCATGACTTATGGAGAATATTGATTTAGACAAAATTAAAAGAGAAAGAAGTATTTAATTGGGGAGTAGGAAGTATTTTTAGAGATGACTTTGAGAAGGCAATAGGAGTGCTGGGAAAAAATAGTGAACCGCACTCTTCTCCCTGCCTCATCGTTCACACGTTTATTTTGGCATTGTTGGGTTTAGATGCTATTCCCTCTTCACCTTCTCTGGCAAGAGACCACAGAGGTAAGGCAGTAAGTAATAAAGGTTGAAATACCTGTGGTTTAATGGTAGTGTGTTGAGAACTTTTCAGTGCTATTCATTTCACTCTGTGAGAGGCTGCTGTGGATGCGTAAAACCCACCGATATGTTTTAAAATAGATATCTGCCTTGGGTTTTAGACATCAATAAAATTTGCCCAGCTGTGGATGCTCAGAAGCAAGTCTTGTGAAATCTTTGCATTTTATTTAAAAAAAAAAAGACTGCCGACATCATAGCCAAGATCTACTCCAAATACTTCCAGCTGCAGTCAAAGGGATGACTCATGCTGAAAGCTGAGGAGCTTTGCTATGACTCTTTCACTTGGTTCACATGATTTTTTTTTTAAACATTCCTGTCTGTTTTTCCTTTCTTTAAAAAAAAAAAAATGAGAAGGAGATTCACCCAAGGAAAATCCATACGAGGATGTGGAGCTAAAAGGCCGTCACGCAAGCCGAAAATCCCAGCAGCTCTCTGAGAATTCCCTAGATTCTTTGCACAGGATGTGGACTCCGCACGACAGGAAGTACACATCGCCTCCCCAGGTAATTCAGTACTTCTTAGAGTATAAGCCTTCATTTCTTACTGTGATTTAAGTTATTTTTAACCTTTTGCAAGAAAATCAACCAGGGCATAGCAGGAACAATAATTGTATCCAAGTGAGAAAGGGCATAAAGAAAAACAGTTTAGACAAACACTTCAAATAGTTGCTGTAAACACTTTAATGGCCGTAATCTAGATATTCTTCAGCATCAATTTAGGGTAAAGCTTTACTGTTACTTGGAACAATTCTGATATTATTGAATATATTAATTGCTAATATTTAGAAATGCCAATTCTGATCCAGCACCCGTTGCAGTCAATGAGAGTATTTCCACTGATTTTAATGGGAACTGAATCAGGCCGTAAACCCTTGTGATTACTGAGCCTTTCCCTACATCCATTCAAAATTCTCCACTGGCCTTTTAGAAAGGACGGAACAAAGAAGAAACACTTTTTCATCTTGTGCAAGTGTTGTTATGTGGGGCTCATTGAGCAGTGAGGTAATTTATGTTGTATTGTAAAACAGTTTTTTTTACCAAATTTTGAAAAAAAAACAAAAACACAATATTAAATGCATAATGAAGAGGGAGAAAGACAAAGTATCATACCTTTCCCCCCAAAAGCACAAAATTAAGAAAAAGGAAAAGCGTGAATGCCTATATTCTGGACCTGACTTGGCTAGAACTGTGTGAACTGTTCACAGCACAGTGCAAAGGCCTGGAAGTCGGAGAGGTCTGCATTTTGTGGAGAATTTCCGAGAGTAGTCCAATTTTATGTGAAAATTGTGAAATTATGTTGGGTTTTTGTTCAATATAGGAGAATTTTCACTCAAAAATGGTCCTAGTCTCAAGCACAAATGTAGATTTTAAAATACACCTCTACCCTGATATAATGCTGTCCTCAGGAGCCAAAAAATCTTACCGCGTTATATCGAACTTACTTTGATCCACCAGAGCGTGCAGCCCCACTGCCCCCCCCTCGGAGCGCTGCTTTACCATGTTATATCTGAATTTGTGTTCTATCGAGCCGTGTTATATTGGGGTAGAGGTGTATATGTATATATAATGTTAAAATAATATGCATGTATTACTTTGACATTCAAAATTTCATTTTGGTCAAGATGTATTTTTTCATTGAATCAAGCAGACATTCACATCGGTTTCATGAAAAGGTCACATAAAGCCACATTTCCATCTTGTGAAATGGCCTCGAACCAAACTGGGACTATTTCATCACTAAATTAAATTTTTGGGATCTTTTTGGCACCATGGTCCATAAAACTTTCATAGTGCCAGCATTTACAGTTCACATGATGCTTCAATTATAAAACAGGAACACTGGCAAAAAAGGAGGACTAAATAAGGCCAGCAAAGGGTCACTGAAAAGGCAATGACAGATGTTGAATGAGTAAGAAGGCAGAGGAGAAAAAAATTGTAGCTGCAACAGAGATGAAAGAGTTACCACAGATGATGATTTACTTGTATTATGGTAGCATCTCAAGGCCCCAAATGAATCATAGAATATCAGGGTTGGAAGGGACCTCAGGAGGTCATCTAGTCCAACCCCCTGCTCAAAGCAGGACCAATCTCCAACTTTTTATGTGTGTGTGTGCGTGCGTGCCCCAGATCCCTAAATGGCCCCCTCAAGGATTGAGCTCACAACCCTGGATTTAGCAAGCCAATGCTCAAACCACTGAGCTATCCCTGCCCCCTACTGTGCTTGGCACTGGAACAGATACATAGTAAGACACAGTCCTTGCCCTCAGGAGTGTGCAGCCTAAATAGACAAAACAAACAAAGGGTGGGAGAAAGGAAGGATTATCTCCCTGTTTTACAGGTGGGAAGGTGAGGCACAGATTGATTAAGTGACTTGCCCAAGGTCACACAGGGAGTCTTTAGTTGCAAAACCAGTAATTGAACTCAGATCCCCAGAGTCCTAACCTAGTCATAGGCACAAGACTGTCCATCCACTGATAACTTCTTTCTGATGTAGGACCAGAAATTTGAATTAAATCGTGTCATAGCTATGGTGTCATTTTGCCTAGATATAAAGCAAGTAGGTGGCTACTGTAGCTCATCCATGAACCTGTAGGATTCTTCAGTGATTCGAAGTAGAGAAGTCACCGTCTCCTGACGAACAGTCACTTTAGCTACTGTTCATCACCCAGTTTTTCCAGTGCTAGCAGCATAGCTGGTATTCCCTTAAAATCATGCATCATGATGAACAATATGGAAGAGATCAGGACGTCAGCAAGCTTTGGACAATCATCTCCCGGCTGAATTCCTTTCACTAAGTTGAACACTGTTGATAATTTTTCTGGCTTGAGGACTTGTGGTTACCAGAGACCTCAAACGCTGGTCTGCGGTCCTCCTGAATCCCACTGTGGTTTTGATCGTCTTTCCAATTTGTTTTTTTAATATTTGAAGGATTCAAATTTAAAAAAGAAAATGTTTTATTGATGTCATTGTGTCTGTGACACAAATCCCATGTATACCTATCAGCAAAAAAACATGCTTAAGCATATAGAATATGCAGCTCCTGGAGTTCTTTAAAGAATAATGGTTGCTGCAGGAATATGAGACCGTAAATCTAGACCCCAAAAGTGATGGTTTGGGCTGTAATTAGTTAATCTGTTTGTTGGAGCAAGTAGACTTCTTACTGTAGCATGTTAGTAGCTAGTAGTGTTAATAGTAAGATTAATAAATATCACATAATAGCATCTTTCATCTGAGCATCTGATAGCACTCTAGAAACCTTGATTAGGCACAGTAATTATCCTGATGCAGGTAGGTAAACTGAGACATGGAGAGATTAAGGAAGTGGCGCTTGCCCACATTTAAACAGTGGCTGGGCTGGAAAAAGAACCCAGAAACCTTGGCTCCCAGTCCACTGCGTTAACCTCAGGGCAGCAGTACAATACATTGCTGCCACACAATACAAAATACTGTTAAGAATCCTAGAACTGTTCATGCCCATAGGTTGCTTAATCAATGTAGTGAGACTCAGCCTTCCCACAGTGATCAACTAAGCAGATTCATGTTCTGAAGAGATTTTCAGAAGATTCATGAACGTGAGATGGAGGAAAAACTAGGTTTCAAGTTCTTGAAATGATTGAGATAGTCTTTACTGTATAGGGCAAGGCAACGTTACAGAAATACAGAAGGCCTGATTTCCCCACAACAGTGACACACCATTGACATCAGTGGAGTTACTTCTGATTTATAGGAGTGTAAGGGAAGGGAGAATCAGACCCACTGTGTCAGTGCTCTGATGTCAGCTATACTTCTATACTGGGGTACAATATTAACATGCACACTTTATTAAATTGTCTGAGCTGCACCCCACAATGTTTGTGGACGTTTAGGGCCCTGATTCAAAATCCACAGGAGTCAATGCAAGATTTTGTGTTGACTTCAGTGCACTTTGGATCAGGTCCTAGATGCCGATCCAGATCTGATCATTTTGATTTGGACTCTTCTGTGCTTAAAACCATTGTACCTGTTGTAGAGAGGATGCTCGCCTGGCAAAAAATGTTTGTATTGCCATAACATGTTCACAAAGAGCCTTTTCCAGCTCTCTTTGAAGTCAGTTGAGTCTCTTTTCATTGACTTTGGAGGGAGATAGAACAGACCTCAACACAGCGGGCCTTTGCCACCATGGCTTCATGTCTGTGATAGGTGCTTCTCCAACAAATAGGATGTCAAGTTGTTCATGTTTTTGCAGCTGCCTTCAAAGCCCAGCAGCCAGTCTCTGCGCATTGGGAACTGGTCCGAGAGGAAGAGCCATCGCTTACCACGACTACCCAAGCGACACAGCCATGATGACATGCTGCTTCTGGCTCAGCTTGGTATCCCCTCCTCCCCTTCCAGTCTGAATGAGGACAGTCTGAGCACCACAAGTGAGCTGCTGACCACACGCAGGGCTAGGAGGATCCCTAAGGTAATGGCCACTATAGTATTGTTCAAATTATGCATCAGTCACAAGGGTCCAACCTTGGTTTCACTTTCACTAAGGCAAGTGTGTGAGAGTTGTCACAAGAACAGATCCTCAGCCCTGCTCTGGCCGTGTGAAGCAGCCCTTTGGTTGGCTTAACTGGCCCCTTAAAGATTCCCTCTGCACTGGGGAATGCTCTGAGGATGTGCAGCCACAGTAGTGGCTGCTATTCCACCCCACCTCATGCCCTGGGCCTAAGGGATGTGCCTGAGGAAAAGGAGATATGATCGAGGCATCCCAGCCCCACTGTGATCTCAGCTGCTGGAATGGCCTCTTGGGAACTATAGGCCTGCTATCTTAAGTTAGAACAGCCTGCAGACTGCTCTGATATGTGTTGAGTGTCTGGGCAGGTGCAGATTGGCCCCAGGATCTGGGGACAACAAAGATGGCTTAAATCTTCCCTTGTTCCAGTAACCAGTTTCATGCTGTGCACAGCTCAGCCAGTCTGGAGGGTCTTGCTCAGTATGTCTGTACAGCATTTATCCATCAATTAAGTCTGCTTTCCCTACAGAAAAAAATGTGTCCAGATTTGAAATAGCCAGCAGAAGAGCTAGGAACTGTGGGGAGCAGAGGGAGACCTCAGTGTTTACACACATTTGCTGCATGCAGTGGAGCTGGGATGAGAGATCCTCCCGTGGAGGTGGGGTGGCTCTGCATTGCTCCCAGCTGGGCCTGGGCCTTCAATATGGCCCAAAATATTAAACACCCTTTTGCCAGCCTGACCTAGCTTGATGTTTTATTCAGCTTTTCCACTGTTAAAACAATCACGTGATTTTCTGAAAGCTTGTACTGTACCTCGCTCGAGGAGTCTGAACTTGTAACTGTTGATCTGCCGCTATTTATAATGTTCAGTACGCAGCTTAAGCTTTTTGCTTCTTTGTTTTGTTTATTACAACTGTTCCCAAGGCAATCTCCACTGACCTAACATGGGCCCTATGCTTGACTCACTTGTCATTGACTCACTTGTCATTACAGATACAAAATAAAAATGAATTAAATTTGAACTCTTTCAACCAAATAAAAAGTTTCATATGTCAAGTGGGAAATGAAATAATTGTCTGGTACAATAGTGTCAAGGAGGAGAGAATAGCCAACATGTTTATTTTTAGCCTGTGAACAATGCTAGTTTTTATTGTACATTTCACTCTTTCCTGTTCTATAAAGGAGTGTTTTTTAAAGGATGTAGCTATAAATATTGTGTGGACAGAAGAGGAACATTTTTATATGTTTTATATGAAGCAAACTAAAATGAAGACAACTGATTATATGCCCTTAAATAATTATCTCAGGACCAGATTATGATACTCTTACTCACATTGAGTATAATACCTTACTGCAGGAGTAAGATGGTACTCAATGGGACTTCAGTGGCACTACTCCTGGAGTAAGTTACTACTCAATGTAAGTAAAAGCGGCAAAATTTGGACCTTTAATTTTGTGCCTCTTTCTTCCATTTGTTTCTCTGATTTAAAGGGATAGTGTCATCTTGAAAATTACCATTGTTGCCAACTCTCACAATTGTACTGCAAGTCTCACAATAGTTGATGTTTTCTTAAAGCCTCAGCTCCTGGCATCGTGTGATTATGGGAGAACCTCAACTTCCATTAAAAGAAAAAATTAGTTTCTAGCCCTGGTGGAGAAAAGCTTGAAAATGTGACTCCCAAAGACACAGAAACTAAAAGGCAAAAATAAATAAATAAACAACTATCTTTTTTTAAATGTCATGATTTTTAAGTCAGTCTCATGGTTTTAGGGTGGTCTGTCATAGGATTTTTGAAGAGGTGGGTTTGGCAATACTAGAGACTACTTGTGGAGTAAGGGACTACACAACATGAGTAAAAGCTGCAGAATTTGTCCCTTTAATTTTGTACCTCTCTTTCCTCCTTTTTGTTTCTCTAGTGAAAGGGACTTGAAAATCATAACTGGGAAATCACATTTCCATCTGAAAGTTGTGTACCTCCTATTATAACAAGTACCACCCAAGGTGACCTGAACTGACTAAAATTGATCAGCGAGAAATTATTTGTTCCTCTGCTTACTTGACAGTGCTTTGTGTGAAGTCAGTTTCACTGTGCTCTTGGTGGTCAATTGCATTGATTCTCAGAGCTACCTCACTGGGCCTTAATGTAACTGAGAATCTGCCACCCAGCATGGTGACATCACTCTGATACGCTGCTCTATGGGGAGTTCACATCCATGCTCTTCCCCAGGCGTTGTAAAAGGGTCTTCGCTACCAACAGCAAAACTAAAACCGAAGGCATGTGCACAGAGAGGAAGGGGAAGGGAAAAGATGAGCGGGGCCCAAATGTGTTTGGTGCTGTTGATCTCCTCTTGTGGCCAATAGTCCTTTCTAAATATCAGCAAAGGAGCAGGCAGAACGAAGTCTTAGCTTTTGCAATTTTTTCTTTTTCCTTGATTTTCTTTTGTTCTTTTTTTTTCTTTCTTTCTTTTTTTTTTTTTTTTTTTAAAGCTTCATGATTCAGGAATTAACAAGAACTCAGAATACAGCGTCCTGTTTAAAGGGTGCTTGGTCAGGAATTTGAATTTTTAGAAATTAGTCAATTTAAGGAATTTCATATTAACATAGTACCTTGGAATGGTCTAACTCCTCTCTTGCCCTCCCCTCGCAACCCCTGTGCTAATTAAATAGAGTCTGAACCAGTAGAGCTACGGACTCAGGCTCCATTTAGGGAGAGAATATGCGCGTTCAGGTCCCGCATCAGGCCTTTTGCTCAGATTCAGTGTTGACACTGCTGTTAGAGGCATCACTGCTCAGAGGAGTCATTAAGCTGAAGTTCCCCATGCTGGCCTCCATTGCTTTGGCCTTAGAGGTAGAAGCTAAAGAACCCTTGAATAGACTGAGGGAAAACTGCAGGAGTTCTGATCCCCACTCTCTCAGTAAAACAGCTTCTAATATCCAGAGTTGTGGGGCAGCTATAGCTCTGTGCAGGACAGCTGCTGCCTTTGTACATGCAGTGCTTGGGCCCGCTGAAGTCAATGGGAATCTTTCTGTTGACTTCTGTGGGCTTTGGATCAGTCCACTAGGCACTGCGCTCCCAGTATTTAACTCCTGAGGAGAAAGTCCCTGGAACTGCCTTTAGACTGGAAGGTGCTGTGTAAAGTGGTGAAGGGGAGTGGGTAACGACAGCATGCCCACTCATTGCTGGCATCAGTAGACTTGTTGAACTGCCTCCCTGGGATGTCTGTCTTGTATTTAGGTGAGATTTCCTGGAGTGGCTTCGGCCAATCAAGATTTCATTACTCTCATGCTGTTTGTAGTTGTACAGCTTCTAGGCCAGTAAAACCAGGAATGAGACCGCAAGCAGAGCAGCTCCAAGTGGATTTCAGTTCATCCTTACAAGCACAAATTGTACATAGGTTAGTGAGCAGCAGTAAAGGGAAAGCACTAAATACCTGTTTGTTAGACAACAAGTAATGTCTTGCCTAGAAACAATTGATTCTGGGCCTAATTCTGCTCACATTTACACCTGTATAAATGAGATTGGTAGTGTCACCACATCAGAGTTGCTGAGATCAGAATCTGAACAATGATGAAAATAAAATTTGACATCAACACTGGGTACAAATCTTTCTTATAGTATTCATAACAAAGTAGAACAGCATGATCTCTCTAGCAGATTGAGTATAGGAGTTAGTGACTCCTGAGCTCCAGTCTGTGCTCTGTTACTGACTTTCTATGAGGCGTTGAGCAAATTGCTTAATCTCACTATGTCTCCATTTCCTTTCCTGTAATATGGGGATAATACCTACCTTTGTCAATCATGTTGAGATTCTGCAATCCAAATGCAACTTATATTGACTCACGGGGTATTGTGAAGATTTCAAAGAGTTTTACAGACATTAAGCAATTAAAGTACTGTTTAAGTGCTAATTATTAATTATAACTTCTGTATCAAAGGAACTGGGGAGACAAGGTGGATGAGGTAATATCTTTTATTGTACCAGCTTCTGTTGGTGAGACAAGCTTTTGAGCTTACACAGAGCACTTCTTCAGGTCTGAGAAAGGTACTCAGAATATCTCTGCAGTCATAGGACAAAAAACGGGGCTTAGTGGGTTTCAGATTGTTGTAATAAGCCATAATTCCAGTGTCTTTATTAAGTACATGATTTTTAGTGTCTAGCAAAGTTATGAATTTAAGCTCCCAGGCTCATCTTTTGAGGGTATTATGGACATTTCCTTTAAGGATGAGGACTGAGAGGTCAGATATGGAGTGATCGCTTTATGAAAAGTGTTAGCCTACAGGTGATATGGTGTTTTTGTCATTCATCATTTTCCTATGTGAGTTCATTCAGTGACTGTTTGGATTCACCCACATAGTTGTTTACTGGGCCATTTAGTGCACTGGATGGAGCACACCACATGTTGTGATAGGCACATGTAGGACCCATCAGTCTTGAATTGTGTGTTGTGGGGGATATTTGATCATTGTAGCAATGGAGGTATGCCTACAGGTTTGGCATCTGTTGTTCTTGTGGGGTCTGGTGCTGCTTCAAGTTGGTGTGTTGGGAGCTTGCTTGTAATGATGAGCTTTGTGAGGTTGGGGGGTTGTTTGATGGCCAGGAGATGGGGGTTTGGGAAAGAGTTATTTCAGGATGTGGTCCCCATTGAGTATGGGCTGTAATTGTCTAATGATACTCCATATGAATTCCAGTGTGGTATAATATGTAACAACAAGGGGCATGTGGTCAAAAGGTTTTAATTCTGTATTGAAGCAGATGGCCCATTCTATGATAGAATCATAGACTCGTAGGGCTGGAAGGGACCTCAAGAGGTCATCTAGTCCAGTCCCTTGCACACAGGGCAGGACTTAGTATTATCTATTATGATCTCCTTCTCTGGTGGAGTGTCCTTGTTTGGTGAAGGTGGTTTTAAGTGTGTTAAAGTATATATCCCTGACTTTCTCCTCAGAGCATGTTCTGTCGTTTCTGTCCATCTGTCGCTTGGCTGTAGGTAACCAATTTCTTGGTGTGTTTGGGGAGATTATGGGATCTGTGAAGGTAGGTTTGGTGATCTCTGGGTTTCTTGTATAGAGTTGTCTGTAGAGTTCCATTGCTGATTGTGGTGTCCAGGAAATAGATGCTGGTGTGGGAGTGTTCTAGAGAGAGTTTGATGGTAAGTGGGAACCATTTTGCTGAGTGGTTTGAGCTACCTAGTGAATGTTTTGCAGCCAGCCTGTGTCTCTTGTATTTTGAACAGACTGACATTCTAACAAACAGTTCTTGTCAAGGTTAGCCCTGCTAACGAAGAAGTCTTAAGTATGCTTTACCAAGGGTTAAATTCTGCTTTGATTAGCAGTGGGAATTTGGAACCTGACATTGAAAAGCTTTTACAGGTGAGGGTAAGACTGGAGAAGGTAGTTATAGCACCGCTGAAGGTCAATAAACACAACACAACACAACTTTTTGGCAAAACCCTATGGGCCATATCCTCAGCTGGTGTAATTAGGCACTAAAGTCAATGGAACTATGCTGATTTACACTAGCTAAGGATCTGGCCCTGTATAGCAAAATATTTCACAGAATCGGAATCAAATTACATAGGCCTTAGTGGAGCAAATTATGTCCCTGATTCAGGAAGGGGCTTTACCCCTAGATAAAGGAGAAAAGGTATGTTTTCAGCTGAGATTGGAAATAAGATGGAGAATCATTGAGGAGGAGAGAGACAGGAAGGCAGTTCCAGATGGCAGAGGACAAAGCTGTCATGCCAGTAGTGGCCAGATTATGTGGCGGGTCAGAAGGAAATAAATGAAGATACATAAAAGATTTCTAAAGAGAAAAATGTTTACACTTGCTGTTTATTTGTCATCTTGTGACAGTGTATTCTAATGTGTAACCCTCCTGGTTTCTTTTTTGCAGCTTGTACAAAGGATCAATTCTATCTATAGTGCAAAAAGAGGGAAAAAAAGATTGAAGAAGCTTTCGGTGTCCAATATTGAGACAGCATCACTGCGAGGTATAACACAAATCTCTTGGTCTAATGAGACAATACAGTACTTTATCCATGTGAATATGATAGGAATTGAGTATCAGAGGGGTAGCCGTGTTAGTCTGGATCTGTAAAAAGCAACAAAGAGTCCTGTGGCACCTTATAGACTAACGGATGTATTGGAGCATAAGCTTTTGTGGGTGAATACCCACTTCGTCAGATGCTGAGGAAGTGGGTATTCACCCACGAAAGCTTATGCTCCAATACATCTGTTAGTCTATAAGGTGCCACAGGACTCTTTGTTGCTTTTTATGATAGGAATTGTTATCCAGCCTTCTGCAGATATTCCCCTCTTTGATCCACAGTGTATATTTTTCTGTGATATCCTACACTTGCTCTGTTTGCAATGTCCCAATGACTACAGTGGAAGTTCTGTGTCCTGAAAAGGGAAAAATTGGGTGGCTTAAAACTAACTGGGGCTCAGATCCCACACCAAGGTCCATCCCACCAACACCAACCCGTGGCTAAACTGCTCACTCTAGCTCAGAGGTCCGCAACCTTTCAGAAGTAGTGTGTTTATTCGTTTATTCACTCTAATTTAAGGTTCCGCATGCCCGTAATACATTTTAACGTTTTTAGAAGGTCTCTTTCTATAAGTCTATAATATATAATGAAACTGTTGTCTGTAAAGTAAATAAGGTTTTTAAAATGTTTAAGAAGCTTCATTTAAAATTAAATTAAAATGCAGAGCCCCCTAGACTGATGGCCAGGACCTGGGCAGTGTGAGTGCCACTGAAAATCAGCTCGCATGCCGCCTTCGGCACCCATGCCATAGGTTGCCTACCCCGGTCTAGCCCATTAGCCCTTAATTAACTTCTACAGGATTTTGCATTTTTAGATGTTATACAAAATTCACAGTCTTGTTCCTGCAATTCATTCATGCTTTTTCCTGGTGCAAAATTGTGGACTTAATTCACTGTGTGCTCAAGATTACGCCTGCAAAAACACTGGCCCAGTTAGCAAATCTTGTTTATATTTGTTAAGAGAAGGAGTTCAGAAATTTTTCCATTCTGAGGATCTGTGTAAGTGTATGTGCGCACATGCAGATGTGTGAATGTGCATGTGTGTCGTTTGAGCATTGTGGAATTTTCACATGAACATGGTTCAAAACTCCCTCTCAGATCAGGTCACATTTCACATGTTTGTCACGTACTATGCTCCATGTCCTGCCAGTTTGAGGTCTTGCACTAATGAAGCCCACAAGAGCCACCCTAGAGTTCCTTGATGCCATGCAACCTCCTTTCAAAAAGCTGAGAACAAGTGGAAGCGCTCAAATCATTTTTCAAAATGATGCATCCAACCGTGTAGTTTTACACAAGGGGGGGATTCAGTGAAACAGGCTTTGCTGTAAAGGGGTCTAAACCTTTGTGCTTTCAGCTAGGCTCTGCCCTGAATCTCAAGCATAAGAATAATCCTATTCCAATTACCAGTCTCCACAAAGAGATCCTTGGAACCACTGATTCTGTGCAGTTTGAAACTCCAGCATAGGATGCGCTGATCGCAGGGCCAAGCATTGCACCTTAGCCAAAAAATAAACCTCTAAAAAAGTTGTTTTGCCTTTAACAGACACCTCTTTATCTCTTTTGCAGATGAAAACAGTGAGAGTGAAAGTGACTCAGATGACAGGTTTAAAGGTGAGGGGTCAGTCCGCGTTAGCTTCCAGTCAGTCACACTTGCAGTCCCCATCAAAATAAATGCTCCTTTTATTGCATGATGTTCCTCTCCATGAGAGGGCATGAAATTTGATTTCCTCTTTGAAACCTACTACTCATCACTACCTCCTGACTCCATTCACATTGGAAATGCAGGATCATGAACATGATGTAAATATTGGAAATCAGGTGCATGGTGAACTGTGCGGGTCTAATTGATTTTAGGGGAAGGAAAAGCCATGAAACATAATGAGGAACCTGCTTTGGTAATGCCTGATATGTTGGCACTTTCCTTCTAAGATGCACTTGTCTGTGTGTGCACAGATATATGTCTGCAGACTCCAGATAGTAAAAACTACTATAAGGTGTGCATCAGGGAGACTAGCGTAGCATCTACATGCAGTACACTTGGCTCAAGCCTGAGGAATTACTCCCTCATTTTCAGGAGTACTGAAATTCAGACCAAACTATAAAAAGGAAGGAAAGCAGCAGGGTTCTTCCTCTGCACCAGCAATTGTTTCTATTGATTTTCTTTTTATTGATTTAAAATACCCCACATTATTAATTAGGGGAAAAGAAAACAGTAGTGCAGAATTGTGGCTCTGAGCTGGGGAGTGGAATACAGTTTTGTGTGTGCCTCTGTAATGGAGCTGGAGCTGTCTTAGGTGCTATCAGTGTCCCGCTGTCTTTGGGAGAACTGAGCAGGCTGGTGGCTGGTAGGGTTCTCTGAGAAAAGAGCTTTCAATTCCAGGTGCTGGTGATGTGACCATGTGCTGTGTGGTCAAAGCCAGATATTTCCCTGTCATCCTGTTTAATTTTAGCCCGAAGTTTGGATGCACTGTAACCTGCCTGCATGCCTAGAAGCCTCTGTGTAAAATGGAAACAGCATGTTAAACCTTATCAGTCACACTGGCAGTACAGAGCATGGGACACATTTCATAATGTGCCTGTATTATATCTTTCTAATTGAAGAAGAAGTGTCTCTGGATAGTAAATAGCTTGTGGAACCATCCCCACTCTCTGAGTTATGTCAGGCTGAGTCCTGGCCCAGTTCCCGTGGCAGTAAGAGGCGCATTAGTCCCATGGAAATAGACTGTACATGGGAGTGAATGGTGTGGGGAGAGAACCGCTCCTGTTCTTTGGGCAGCTGTCAGTGAGCTATTGCTGCCCTGAACAGTCTGATGCCTCTCTGCAGCAGAAACCACTGGACTTACTTGCACCCCAAGCTGTGGCTGGAGGAGAGACAGGAATGTCGGGACTGGGCTCCTTCGTTACTTGAGGGAGCATTGGTGCCTCATGGGGGAGTTGGGAGCTTCTCCCCTCATTGTTGTGGGGGATCATCAGTCTGATGGGTCCATCTTAATAACTCATCACCATGAAGGCAGTTCTGCCTGCTGCGAAGACTGGGTTATGGGGTCATGGAGGCAGGTGGAGGAGACTGGACATAGCCATGTCTTTTTGCACACGTAGGGCCAAATTAGGTCGCCCGTGTGCAGGGATCCTGGGGTGGAGAGGTGAGCGTGAGGATGCAGAGAGCCCTTCCCACTTAGTGTCTGTGCACAGGAGGCTGTAGTATGGCTGTTTGCATTGCCCAAGCAATTTGGGGGCTGCTGCTAACATGCTAATGGAAGCATGTTAGGATCAGAGCTGGGTGTGGCCATGACTTCATCCCTGCCCTGCACATTACCTGGTGTCAGAAGGGCAGCCCTGTGGGGAACTCAAGCTACCCCTTTTCTAAATGCCTTTGGCCCCCAGGAGCTTGCTGCCTTGTGCCTTACATATTAGAGAGCCGTGGTGTGTTTCTTCAGCACCACTAGGTGCCCAACACGCCACTCCCTACAGGTCAGCAGACGCATAATTTGGTTCACGTTAAATTCCTCGAGGATAATCAGCAGCAGTGGGATAAAAAGTACAGAAAATGTTGCAAATACTCTGAGGGTTGTAGCATCAAGCTGTGGTCATTAAAGATTGACAGGCTGTGTTACTGGCCTTTCCTGATGTAGCCCAAGTCTGGGTCTGATCTGTTACCCTCACCAAGCCCGTTGACTTCAGTGCAGTTGCAGGCATATACACAAGAGCACAATTTAGCCCTATATGTGTAGAACAAACCAAACTTTGGCAGGGTTGAAGTTCTATGAACTGCAAATGATTCCACTAGCTTAGTGTTACATCATTTCAATTCTGGCAGAAGGCTTTGATTTATGGGTGGAATTAATAAGAGAGAGCACAGCATGAATGTCTACTTTTAAAGGGGAACATGTTTTGCACTAAGATCTTGACAAACATCAAGTCCTTTGTGAATGTCTGTGGCTTACATATCAGTTCCAGGTAACAATCTTTCTTTCTTTGTAAATGCTAGCTCATACCCAGCGTCTCGTCCACATCCAGTCAATGCTGAAGAGGGCTCCTAGTTACCGTACCCTGGAATTGGAACTGATTGAATGGCAGGAGCGTGAGCTATTTGAGTATTTTGTGGTAGTCTCTCTGAAAAAGAAACCTTCTAAAAATACTTATCTCCCAGAAGTGACATATCAATTTCCCAAGGTAAAGCAACAACCTACCTTGTTTGTGGTTACCTATTTTCAATGGCTAAGATCAATAAAAGGAGCAAGTAATAGGAATCTGCTTTTAAGCTGGGTCAATAGACCTGATCTCTGAATTTACCCAGAGCTTTCTGTTCTAAAATGCTTCTCACGTTGAGAGTGGGGAGAAAGAGGCTGAGCTCTTTCAGAAATGGTTTTTCTTATTCTACAGCATATCCTTTCCCAGCACTGAAGAGTTTGGCCTAATTGTGAGCACTTAGTTGCTGAGTTTTAATTCAGTTTCCAAATATTTCATAGACATTTTAACCAGTCTGGCTGCACAGTATTAGGGTCTGATCCAAAGTCCATTGATGTTAGTGGATAGACTTTTAATGACCTCAGTGGGTTTTAGATCACACCCTAACAGCGGATGCTGAGTTTGAGGTAGGTTTGCATTTTGAAGTGCTGAGATGCACTGGTTTCACAAGGACATCAGATGACCTTGGGGCAAAGTTGTTTCAGATGAATTTTTTAAAATGTTAGCCATTATTATTAGTTTTACTGTGGTAGCTCCTATATCCCCCATCATGGATGATGGCCCCGTTCTGTTAGACACTGTACAAAAATAGAACAGGATGGTCCTTGCCCTAAGGGGCTAATTAGGAAACCTATTTTGAGACTGTTCATTACAAATGACTGACTTGCTCAAGCTGGAATCAAGTGAATCTGATTTCATCCACCACAGCTTGAAAGGCCCACCAAGCAGGTGCGTGAAGCAGAGGAGCGTCTCAAAGCCATCCCACAGTTCTGCTTTCCTGATGCCAAGGACTGGATCCCAGTATCAGAATACAACAGGTAAACCCTCCTGTATGCGTCTCTTGCTCAGTGTTGTTGGTGTGTACTGTCAGAGTGACAGAAATGCCCTTGCCCACGTAAGGAAGTAGCAGTTTGAGACTTGGACATTTCACGTTCAGGAAGCTGTATTTAATTTTTGTTTAAGTTCCATAATATTTTTCCTCCTTGTTTTGCCTGATCCACAAACCTGTGTTGTTGGGGGGAAGCAGTTGGAAGGTTTATCGCAATGCCAAGTCCAAATGCAGAAATAGATCTGTGAAAAAGCTGAAAGACAGAAGCTGATTCTCCTCTGCCTGGCACCACGTGTAATCATTTACCCCTGGAAAAAGTGAGTGCCAGATGGATGTAAAACTCTGTGGGCCAGATCCTTAGCTGGCTGGAGTTGACATAGCTCCATGTGTTTCTGCGGAGCTACACCAATATACATCCGCTGGGGCTCTGGTCCTACCATGCTGATTGCACAGAGGTAAATGGCTACATGAGAGGCAAGTCAATGGAGAACCAAGCACACCTTCTCCTTTTCTCACAACAGAAACCTTCAAAATGTGTCCATCTTATTTTTCTGCTTCACAGGTTTGCAGATGGATGGACAGAGATGAACCATATCCTATTTTGGATGAATTTTTAATATGTGTGGAATTACATGTATGTCAGTAAAATAGGAGATTCTGTACAGTATGTCTTATATGTGCTTTTTGATTGTGATGTCACACCACATTAGCCTTGTGGCGGCACAACCTAAGTGAATTACCCCAGCCAACAAGCAAGTATGTAACATTTCATTGGCTTGCATGGCTCATGCCACATAAGGGTATAGTAACAGTAATGTGTTGGCTATAGCGTGGCTATGTTACTCAGTGCTCGGAAGTATACAAATGATGAGATATTAGAACCACTGAAGGAGGATTAGACCTCAGTATATTTTACTTGCTCCAGGAAGTGGGTAAGTAGAATTGTGTTATTCCCAGTTCAGACAGGGATATGTGTATCCAGGGTAAGAAAATTACTAGGGTTCTTGTTGTGCTTTATGAAGCCAGAGCAAAGCACTTTGAATGAGGGAGGAAAAAGCTTAAATGGTCAGATATGGGCTAAAACACTGTCCCCATTCTCATTTACACTGCCAGTGCAGTCTAAAGGAGCCTTTGTGTAAATAAGAATCAGATGCTATATGCTTTTGTAGTGGAATGGCCAGGTCCTCAAGTGCTGTGTGGACATGTTTGTGCTCCACTGCTGCTAGAATCCAGCCATAGTTCTGACATGTTTCAACCATGGAGGGTTGCCCCAATGCAACGGAGATCTTCTGGTGATCTAGGGCTGGTGTAGAGGCTCAGTTCCACTCCTCGTCTTGGCTGCCAGCATCCTGGATGCCAGAGGAAAGAGGATGTGGTCAGGATATCTCTACAGTGCATGGATTCCCGGATCTGGTTTCAGATCCTTGGGACCATTTGAAACCAGCATAAGTCAGAGCAACCATACTTGGTGCACACGGTAACCCCAGGATCAAGGAGTGTGAAGGTGAGCTTAGCATTCCCCCATGTCTTGTGGTGGGTGCTCTCTGGCTGTAGGTGAGAAGCTAGCCTTGGTTCTGCAAACCTCTCCTATATACTTAGGGTTCAAAAGGGAACAATGTGTTAGAAATCCTACCACCTGCATAGCACAAAAAAACCCTCCAGAATGACTAGTTTGAAAAAACAGCAGCTATCTGTTGATGCTGTGTCCATTTTGAAATATTTATCTATCGTGGCAGCATCTCAAGGCACTTTGTCATAATCTATCCACCAATTGAAAAGAAGGCAAAACTAAAATCTGTATTCAAAGGGTAGATTAACACCTCTTCCTAGGAACTCACTACAATCCTGCCACCGTAACAATAAAATCTGGGACAATCTTTATTACAGTGAGACCTTCTCTTTCATGCTGACTGGGGAAGATGGCAGCAGAAGGTTTGGTTATTGCAGAAGATTACTGGTAAGTACATCAACTTGAGCTCTTTCCAAGCACAAAATTCAATTGTCAGTCAACATTGCAGTGCATAGTTGTGAGCACGTCTTTTGCGGGCCAAAAGGAAAGCTGTTCCCAGAACTCTGAGAGTTGGAAAGCTAACAAGGTCAAATACAACAAGAATTGTCAGAAACCTTTGTCTGAATGAAAGAGAACCCAAATATTTCAAGAGGATCACAAAACATTTCCCCCCTTCATTGGCACCTGGTTTCAGTTTCAACCAAAAGCAGAAGTACGACACCACCACAAAGAAGGCTATTCTCGTGGTATTTCTAACATGCCTAATTCTTTCACAGCCCTTTTCACTTCCTAGGTGCTGTGCAAACATTAATCAATCAATTCTCAGCACCCCTGTGAGGGTTGTCACCCATTTCAGAATCAGGAAAATTGCAGTAGAGGAGTTAAGTGATTTGCCCGTGGCCACACAACAAGCTAATGCAGTGCCATGACTAGAACTTGGGAGGCCCAGGTTGTCAGCCTCCATTTCAGTCCTTTCACCCACGTTCGTCATATAGTAATAGATTTAGAACTGCAAAGGGGGAGTGGGATTGTGGTATTTTTTTCTTGGGCCGATTCTATGCCGACATGGATCCAGCATACTTTAGAGCAGCTTAGCTCTCTTTTGAGAACTTCAGTGAAATTTAATTGGTGCATAGGCCGTTTGCTGGATCTCTGGACAAGGGTGAATTTCACTATCTGTTGCTGGGCTTGTAAATGGGTGCCTCCTACACAGGAATACTATAGAGGAAAGGGGCTTTCTGCACTGAGCCCCATCTCCCCTCCTAATGCACCCAAGCAGGGTAGGCATAATTTGGCCCTTCGTTAATAGAGACATTGGCTGATAGACATACTGCAATACATGTGTGTCTGATCCTGTTCTTGCCGAGGTCTGTGTCAAAGCTCCTGTTGGTGCTGTTGGGAACAGCATTGGGCTCTGTATTTGTAAAAGTTTCAGTAACATAAATATAAAAGCAATGCACTTGTCAGTTCTGTAGGCAATATTTTCCAAGGATGGCACCTATATATCCTGCCTTTTGGTGTGTAAAATACATGGGAGAAGCACAATGAAATATAAATGAGAAGTGAAAATGTTTATAGCTAATGAAGGGCATGAGCTACAGTGAAACTAGGACAGGTTAGTATGGGAGAGGATTGCTGGGGGAGTGAATCAGAGGTTGAATAAATGGGACACCCAGAAGATATCTTTATGGGAACAAATAAATGAAATAAAGATGGAGGCCATCAGGACAATTCAATTACTTTTCATATGTGCTACCACTTAAAAGTAAATATGTATATTTTCATAAGTTTAGCAAAGCCTTCTCAGAAAAAGTTGGCTAAAATGAAATTGTGGAAACTGTTCAGTCCACAAAAAAGTACCACATTTCTGCAAGTATCAACAAGTATTTAATCTTGCACAAATCTTACTTTTGATTGTGGAAATCCAAGGCATTAGCTCCTGGATTAGTTTGGGATTTGATATGTCCAAAATACGATATGTTGAGGAAAACATAATTATCTTGCCAATAGACATTTAACCCAGTCATTTTACACACTTGTGCATTATGGGGAGAAATTTATAGACTTTACAAATCCATACGGCAAAAAAATAAATATGAGATATTGAACAACATGCCCTTTCACCTACTTGAGGAGAGAAATCAGCATATTGGGAAAATTGGCAGAATAATGAGATAAGCAATCTGGAAGATATGTATGCTGACACTGTGTTTAAAGTGTTTGATCATCTGAAGGACAAATAAAAGCTGCACAAAAAGTACTTTTGTAAATATTTGCAGATGAGCCACTGTATAAAATGAGTCGTGAAAGATTCAGGCTTGGGTTTTTTTTCCAAGAGTAAACATTTTGTAAACTCATTACTACAAACATAATTGGTGCAGGAAATAAGTATATAAAATTTAAACCTACTTGAATGATCTGGAGAATTACCAGTGTAAATCCTTGAAAAGCGTATGGGAGAGCGCATTGTGGCAAGAATATTATGGTTATGACACTAAGTGTCGGAGTGAGATATAAAGCTTAAAAAGATGCAAAGAGCTGTGCTTCAGACCGGTGACGAGGTCACAGCACTCACCACACAATGTATAGGATGGAATAAAGTGATAGTAAGTATTGCTGAAGATGTGCAAATATGACAGGTTGTTAAAGACACATGCTGGGGGATTGCTCAGATGTTTTAAAATATTGACATATTATGGGATCATTCAGAATGAATAATTAAACAGATGAGGCCAGTGGATTCTGGAGTGCTGATGTTAAATGATATTTCCAGATTGAAAAGACTGAAAACAAAATATGAATGCCGGAGCCAGTAATATGGATTGGGATTTTCAAAGTGCTCAGCATTGGCCTAACCCTGCTCCCGCTGACGTGAATGGTGGGAGCAGAGTTAGGCCAAAGCTGAGTGCTTCTGAATATCTCACCCATACGAGCTAGAACAACATAACCAATATACACGGAATGACAAAGACTTTCAGTGGCCAAAATAATAATGTTAGATATTGGAAGGCCATTGAGCCACCAAGAGCAGAAGAGCATTATCAGCTATTGCCATATCTGAATAAGCAGAACACAGGATGAGTTAGAATGTCAGGAGGGCGTGTGGCAACGTGTCTTGGATCCTGGTAAACAATAGGAAAGATCACTTTTGCTGATCAGACATTCTGAAATAATATAAGGAGAAGTGACTGGTGATGTACTGATCTGTTCTAACCCTGCGCACGAGGAACAGTCTGCACAGGTTTCTGTAGATCAGCAGCAGGCCCATAGGTTTTACAGGAAATTTATGAAAAATTGATGGGAGTGTAGAAGATATAAGTAAAATGCTGTAGGCTAAAGGTTATTAATTCTTCAGGGAAGTAGTTGATCATTATGGGGCTGTAGGTGCAGAAAGCCTCTGTGGTTAAACTGGTGCCATCAGCTATATATATATAGAGAGGATTTTGGTGGCTACATAGAAGGTCTGCAGAGCCTTCCAGGAGCAGCCCAGTGGATCCCTGTGCCTCGTGAGAAGGGGAAACCGATGATGTTGAGATGGTGCTAAGGGCTGTGGTCATTAGGGGAGAGTAGTCTTCACCCCACAGTTCCACTGCACTCTGTGGAGAAGGGGAGGATTTCTCTTCCTCCCCACTGCAAATCTCAGCACATTGGGGGTGGCATTGCCTCAGGTGACACACAGCCCAAAATGTGCCTTTAAAGTCTGTGCTGCACAGTTATGTGCCCACTGATCTATTTTGAACAAGCAAATGTGGGATTTGCACGTGTGACAGGGACCAGACAAACTCTGCAGGTGCCATATATGTGCCAAGTTTTGGCTCTCTAGTCTAATTCCATTTCAGTATTTGTTTGCAAAACTTTCCAAGCAACTTTTGAAAGCAGGAGTTGAAGGGCTTGCTGCACAGGGGTTGCAGGTGCGGGGTCAGGCCCTAAGTCCACTTCAGAACTGCAGAATGTGTCAAATAATATCCGCACTATTTTTCTAAAACCCATAATACCTGGCTTACAATGTGTATGAGAGCACTGGGCTGTAATGTGCCTCATTCAACTATAAGAAACACTGGAAGTGTGCTTTAGGACATAAGGTAACCTCCCCAGAAGGGCTAAGGAGAAACCTCCCTCATGGGTAGGTTATTCCATAATTGTCAATTATGGGGTTTCTTGGACCTTTGTCTGAAGCATCTGGTAGTAGTTGCTGTCAAAACAGGCTGCCAAACTACCTGGACCACGTATCTGATCCAGCATGGTAGTTCCTATGATCCTATTTTTTGTGTCTTAGTTTCTGGGAGGGCCTTTATTTGTGAGATAATTGTGTCTTTTATTACCAGGCATTTTTTAAGACTGTTTTATTTTGGGACATGGTCATATGAACTGCTCTATTTATTTTATTTTATTTTATTTTGCCTTAGATTTTTTCCAGGATTTTCTGATAAAAGCCTCCTGCAAAAGCACCTCAAGGGATACAGTAATGATTATATTTTGTTTGTACAACAAAGTCCTACAGTGTATCCATTATATATATATTTATATTACATTGTTTCATTTAAAAACAGGATTAGAGTGGAATGTAACCTATTGTACCATAACAAACAGAGTTCTAAATACAGTAAGACTTTTTCCAATTAAAACCTGATACATCTAAGACAACCATGGTAACAGTCTTCCTAGTGATCTGATATGAGAATTTCCATTTTGAGGTAAAAGAAAATGTCTTATTTATATCAGTCACATTACCCCTTACCTGTTTTAGTATGGTTAGTACATTATCCTCTGTAATAACCCAAGAGAGTGTCAGTTTCAATTTTACACTAATGATTAATGTTATGTCTCATATAATTGGCTTTTGTCAAAGATATATTAAATAGCAGTCTGTTCACAAGTACACAGTATTTGTACCTGGTTTTTGTTTTTGCTTGGTTGGCTTTTTTGTTATCTTGCTGTAGTACCTAGAAAATGTACTGAATAAAAATGTGTGAATTTAGACCCTGTTCCTTGATGACCTATGTAGCCATTTATGCCTGGGCAAAGTGCGTGTAACATGGGTATGAAATGCTATTGCAGGTGTGAGTGAGTGGAGAGTTCCAAACTGGTAGATTTTGAACTCACTTTCCACAGGTGCCAGGCAGTGGAGAATCAGCCCCTTAAAGTCTGAGTGTGTCTACATTGCAGCTGGGAGCAAGCCTCCCAGTTCAGGTACACAGACACTTGCTAGCTCAGCTCGAGCTAACACGCTAAAAATAGCAGTGTGGCTGTTGTGGCACCAACAGAGGTTTGGGTTAGCCACCCAAACTCAGACCCACCCACCCAACCCCCCGAGTCTGAGCTTGCTTGGCTAGCTCAAGCCTCTGCCAGTAGCACAACATCCACACTGCTATTTTCAGTCTACTATCTTGAGCTGAGCTATTGCA
Organism: Chrysemys picta bellii; assembly: GCF_011386835.1. NCBI lineage: Eukaryota > Metazoa > Chordata > Testudines > Emydidae > Chrysemys > Chrysemys picta. The sequence goes on along the minus strand of NC_088794.1, from coordinate 46,382,668 downwards.
AGTCTGCGAACCTGAGCTAGGAAGCTGCTCTCAGCTGCAGTGAAGATACACTCAAAGGGTCTCACTTTCTCCCAGCTTTCATCTGGGTTCTGCTGACAGAATCCCCCAGTGGTGGAAAATTTGCCAAATCTTTGTTGTTGGGAGGCCAGGAGCTGGCTTGTGAAGACCAGAAAGTGAGTGGACCCAGCAGGACCATGTGCTGTGGGAGATGGATTGAGTCAATGCATCTCCTAGGAAGCCTGTGCTTCACTCTTAGGGAATGCTGGCTGGACCTTTCAAGCTGCCCTTTCCCAGTGGCACTCCAAGGAGAGTCACAGCAGTAAACTATCCAAGAGAACACAGCATCTTAACCACAGTTCCATGTCATCTCCACAGACATCTCTGGCTGTGCTGCTGCAGAAGCTACTCCTTATGCTGAGGGGTTGTAGTTCTTCACAGGCTGGGTTGAATTGAATTATATGATATCCCAAGACCATATCTGTCCCAGAAACAGAGTCACAGCCAATCACCATATTTTTATGATTATTATTGATTGTCATATTGTAATGCCTAGGAACCCCAGCCCTGGGCCAGGACCCCATTATGCTAGACACACCTGCGTGTGGGTTCCTGTCCCATCTGACCTCCAGAAAAATTGAATTCTTAAAATAAACCACAAGTCCTGAAGATATGGGGATCTCCCTGAAGGGCAGCTTTTATCCTTTTGAAAAGGAGAAAACAGCCCAATGGGTCAAAGTTTCTGTGTCTCCTTCCCCTCTGAGGGAAAGCCACACTTCCAGGACTCTCCAGTTGAGGGCATGGGCTGAGACAACCACACTCTAGAAATCAGGGAATGGAGCAGGGGGCCCCGACACAAAGTATTTACATTAAAATAAGAAAAATGGCCTGTAGGTGAGTCTGGTTCATCTCGCCACCTGATGGGGCCACACAGGGGAGTTTACTGTGGTCCTGGAGTGACTCTTGTGGGCTGCAGACTGAAGATAGATGGATCCACAGAGAGTTCATTGGCAAGAACTTTCCTCCCCCAGCCTTCTTGACAGCTCTGCAGATACCCTGTGTGCTGGCTTTAAAAATCCATGTTGATCTTCTATAGCAAGGAGTCTTATTCAATGATTAGAGAAGAACGCAAGCAAAACCATTTGGACCCAGATCCCCAAGTCACACTCCATTCCACACCCTTCCCCCATTTTGGGAGGGTGTTTGTAGGAGGGGCGGAGGCCTGTCATAAAATGCGGCTCTGGATCGAGATTCTAATTCTGAACTCTGAAGTTTGGTGCATTCTGATCCTCGGCTTTGGTCGAGACCCCTCTCTAGTTCTGAACACATTGGCCTGATGGAGGGGCCACAGCCTGTGCAGCTGGGGGGCCATGAGTACACTGGGCTGGGCTCAAGAGAAACAACAAAAATCTGATCTGATGCACAAACTGATGGCAGAGCTCTTTGCTGTGAGCCTGCTTCACATTCTGTTTTTCTAATGCTCTCAGCCTTTAAACCAAACCAGCAGCAGATCTGAGCAGATGCCCAAAGAAAGGGGCCCTGCTGTTAAAAAAAGAAACTGTCAAACCTCATCTAATTTATGCAGAAGAATGATGGCAGGCAGATTCTCCATCCCTTTTGGAACCATCCTCCCTTCCACACACCTTTCGTTTGGTTCATTCACACACGCAGCTTGTATGCTGCTGTACATCAGAACCCAGCAGAAGAAACACATGGGGAGATTTCTCTGGAATATGTTTTTGAAAGTTTATATTGTTGATAGGACAGGACCACCCTACATTCCAGAGCCTCTCCCGCCCTCATCCTGACATCCTGTTTGAATTTTGGCTTGGGGATGCATCCCTTGATTGCTCCAGTTTCAAAACAACCCCAAAGCCAGGTGGGATTAAAACAAAGTACAATTTCCAATCTGCTGCAAGAGTGAATGCGTACTATGAAAGCATATGACCTGACCTGCCATCTACACTGCAGTGTTGTACCGAAGTCTAATCTGATGTCTTTTTTGCAATATATCCCAATGATACATTACTGTAGTCAAAGATCTGTCATCATCTTAGTTAGAACTAATTGTGGCTAAAGCTCCAATGGCTTTGATTGGGCTCATTGGAAATCCAAAACATCAGATGTCAATCCAAAGTGAATCCATGTATTTGGCAGGTCCCAGGAAGCCATGCAACCCTCCTTTCCCACACAGCATGCCCTCTGCTTCATCTCCATGGTGTTCCCTTCTCACACAATCCATAGCAATCATTCACTTCTCCCTTACAATCTCTTCTTACTAGCAATACCCACTGGCCTATTGGGGATCTTGAGGTGATAGCTAACAGGTCGCCTTTTCTTCCTTTCTCCCATTTCAGGAGGTGTCTTTTTCCAGGAGGCCCTTTGCTCCATTCCTGCTTCTTTGAGTTTGGGTGTGGGGCCATGATGCACCCTTCCCTTTCCTACCAGTTTGCTGGGCCTGTGCCACACCCCTATGGAGGAGCAGAGGAATGCAGAAACTCTCCATTAGTCCCGTTGCTTCAGGCCCTCTGAAGTGAAAGTGCTATGGAGCAACTGGCATTCCCTAGTATATTATGGGAGTCTGAAATCCTCAAAAAGGAGTCAGAGGACCAAGGCAGCTTCCTATCCACTTTGGTGTCTTTACTAATCCAGACTACTAAATTATTAATTTGAACAGCTGGTCTCACTTTCTCCCAGCTTTCTGTCTTACTTTTAATATGTGTGTGTGTGAACGTGTGTGTGAACGTGTGTGTGTGTGTGAACGTGTGTGTGAACATGTGTGTGAACGAACGGCCAGGCAGTGAGATGGTAGATTAGGCAAGAAACTCTGAATAGCTCAGCTAGATTTCAAGCACCTGGGAAAGAAGGTCTTTTTTAAAACAAAAAGAATGAGGAGTACTTGTGGCACCTTAGAGACTAAGAAATTTGTTTGGGCATAAGCTTTCGTGGGCTAAAACCCACTTCATCTTATCCATGCAGTGGAAAATACAGTAGGAAGATATATTTACACAAAGAACATGAAAAAACGCGTGTTGCCATACCAACTGTAAGGAGACTAATCAATTAAGGTGGGCTATTATGAGCAGGAGAAAAAAAACTTTTGTAGTGATAATCAGGATGGCCCATTTCAAACAGTTGACAAGAAGGTGTGAGTAACAGTAGGGGAAAAGGCTCCTTTTTAGCATAAAGAGCCATGGTTTCCCTTAGACATAATCTCAGAACAGAGGCGAAAGCAGGGTTTGCAGCAGCAGAGTCCAGGGTAAACACTGTGTAGCAAGGCTGCTTCAGTCTTTGTGCTGGCCAAGAAAACTAGCAGAACCCCCCGCTCCTGATCCTCACCCTTCTGTTTCACAGTTCAACTCGTGGTGGTTTATTTTCATCCTCCTGGGAATCAGCACCCTATTATCTGTGAGACTAATTAGAATTCCTGCAAGCAGGGCTGGATGAAGATTAAGAATGTACTCAGCCCCACAAAAACAAGAGACGCCAAATGCTTTATTCCCCCTTTCCTCAAGGAAGTGGGCAGTATATGCTCTGCATGCAAGCTGACTCCCAGCTGCCCCTTACCCAACAGCCCCACACTCAGAAAGGGGCTTGGATGAAGCAGTGGGGTATTAAGCAGCAGGCCATGTTGTCAACAGTTTATACCTATCCACCAGTCACCTGACTGTGATGTGAGGCCAGGAGAAGAATATAAGAATGGCCATACTTTTGGCCTTCACAACATCCCCTGGCAACGAATTCCACAGGTTGACTATGAGAGTGTCCCTTGCAAACTCCTCAGGTCAGGTCATTTGATATTAGCCTTTATCTTGTTCTGACAGGATAAAGCAAAAATAGTCCTGGGAATAGAACTGGCGTAATGGCTCTATGTTGCCTCTCCCCGCAGTGTAGGAGCTATGTGGTGGCACTCATACTATTCTCAGCTACCCACTGACCTCGGAGTGGGCATGGGCCGGCTGTCCGGATTCAGCATATCCAGTGGCCAAGTTCCATGTGCAGGTTAAAGCTGCCATCCCCTGGTGGGACCATTGAGGCTGAATAGTGGTGCAAACACCGTCTGTCTTTCCTAGGATTGGACCCATCCCCAGGGGGCAGAGGCCACCACTGATGCAAAGAGTAAATCAAGCCCAGATGTGGATGGCCACGGAGGGTTAGTTGTAACACACATGCTCACAACATTTTCCTGGGGAATTAACAAAGTACAGTATGAGAAGCAGGTGCTGTTTCTCTAATGTGAAGCTGCAGCCAGAGGGACAGTTTCAGCCAGGGAGACCCGTTGATATAGGATCATGCAGGTTAATGCCTGGTTTTTACAAACTCCTGGCTTTAGTCATGTTTAATAGGAGTAACTTCAGGATTCCAGCCCCTGAGAACCTCCCCAGCCTGAGAAGTTTGCTCTTTTGCTCTTCGTGATGATTTGCGTGTACCGAGGAGGCTCTGCTATTGGCAAAGAGAAATCTCTAAAATACAAGGTCATCATGTATAATGAATATGAGCAGGGAAGATGCCTAGCACTCATAAACTCAGTGACATGTAACCTTTAAGATATTTGTAAGGAATAATATTTCATAGGGCAGGGTCTTTGAATAAACTGCGTGGTTATTGTTTCTGGTCTTATAGATGACCCAGGAATGTGATGTTTTTACTGGCACTCAGTAAGACAGCTCTTGGCTGGTAGCTGTCCAAGACTCCTGGCATGACTTCGGCATTCCTGCAGATTTGACACAATGATTTTAACCAAAATCCCACATGCTTGATATAATCACTCAATGCCTTTAGAAAGGGTTTTATACCTAATATGGACAAAAAAGGATTCTGCTGTTTTCAGAGATGTGACGTGTGGTGAGCAGGTTTGGATTCAGAAATACTCTCATCTGTGTTCACTTAAGTGCAGCATTTTTTCATGGTCTTTATTATAACAGCACAGGCACCTGCTGACTGTCCCAGCGATTCTCAGATTTAAAAAACACAGCCGTCCTCCAGCTTCTTCTGAATCAGCTCTGCATGGCATGTAAATGATAAACCCACTTTGTGGAAACAACTTGCATAATCCTCATAGTCTAATGACGAGACACTGAAACTAAATGCCACCAACTTATTCTGGTAAAAGGGGAAAGTTCATTATCCACTTTGATTAAATATAAAAGTAAGCAAAAGCAGACAGGAATTATGACATCGGGCCCCTCTGCCATAGTATTATTAGTATGGGGGTTGATTCTTCCACTGTTTTCCATCTTGAGTAATCATTTACACAGCTGTGCAAAGTGGGTGTAAAATGATACCAACTCAAAGTGTTGGTGTGTTACACCCGCTTTTCATTCATTTTGCACAGGCAGAAAGACTCCACAAGGTGCAGGGCAACAGAGAACTAGACCCACTGTCTGAGATCCTACTCAGAATTCTTTAATGGCAGGGCAAAGTAGTTTGGTAGCATGTCTGCAGTGGGGTGGTGCAGGGTGTTTGCAGTTCCTAGACAAGGAGAGACAGGAATTCCTGCAGTAATGTCTGGGGCAGTCCCTGTGTTCTATCTCAATAGCACGTCATGCCAACTGATCCGTTGAAAGGTGACTTTTGTTGAGTTCAGAGACTTTCTTTTGGTCATGGTTCTGTGCCCAATGGAAAAAGGAGAATGGGCTATTACACCTTTCAAAGGTATTTCCATCTGCAGACCTGCTGTCCCTATGCAGGGCAGTAGCAAATACAGGTGACTTTGGATGACATTCTGGTAGTCTAGGACCTGATCCAATGCCCTTTGCAGTGGGAATCTTCCCACTAACAGTGGATTTTGGATCAGGTCTCTGATTTCCCATGGGTGGTGATTCAGGAAACCTCTTAAGCACATGCGTAAGTGTTTCCCTGAATAGGGATACATAAGCACAGCCATACTAGGTCAGACCAATGGTCCACCTAGCCCAGTATCCTGTCTTCCAACAGTGACCAGTGCCAGATGCTTCGGAGGGAATGAACAGAACAGGGCAATTTCAAGTGGTCCATACACTGTAGTCCAGACCCAATGTCTGGCAGTTAGAGGTTCAGGGACACCTGGAGCCTGGAGTTGCATCCTGAGCATCTTGGCTAATAGCCATTGCCTATTAGCTATTAGCCTATCCTCTAATAACTTATCTAATTCTTTTTTTAACTCAGTTATACTTTTGGCCTTCACAACATCCCCTGGCAACGAGTTCCACAGGTTGACTATACATGTTTGTTTTAAATCTGATGCCTATTAATTTAATTGGATAGTCCATGGTTCTTGTGTTATATAAAGGGGTAAATAACTTTTCTATTCACTTTCTCTACACTAACCATGATTTCCCCCCTTAGTTGTCTCTTTTCTAAGCTGAACGGTGCCAGCCTTTTTAATATCTCCTTGTAGGGAAGCTGTTCCATTCCCCTAATCATTTTTTTTTTTGCCCTTCTTAGTGCCTTTTCCAATTCTAATATATCTTTTTTGAGACTGGGTGACCAGAACTGCACTCAATATTCAAGGTTTGGGTGTAACATGGATTTATATAGTGACATTATATTTTCTCTCTTATCTATCCCTTTCCTATTGTTTCCTAACATTATATTAGCTTTTTTTTGCCTGCTGTTGCACACTAAGTGGATGTTTTCAGAGAGCTATCCACAATTACTCCAAGAACTCCTTGTTGAGTGGTAACAGCTAATTTAGACTCAATCATTTTGTATGTATAGTTGGGCTTATTTTTTCCGATGTGCATTACTTTAAACCAATTAAAAAGAAGAACAGGAGTATTTGTGGCACCTTAGAGACTAACAAATTTATTAGAGCATAAGCTTTCGTGGACTGAAACCTGTCTTTAAACTAATTGACACTGAATTTCATCTGCCGTTTTGTAGCCCAGTCACCCACTTTAGTAAGATTCTGTTCCTGAATCTAGACCGTAAGTACTCAGTAGATCTGCCCAACATCCATTGTCCATGAAGAATGGTCCTCAACATTTTTCTGGGTGAAATTAAGGCTTCTGTGATTATTACTATTTTATTGTTCAGAGACAACAAATTTAACTTGGGCCAGAGGGTTGGGGGTGGGGGGGAGAGGGAGATACAAAGGAAAAAAGGGAAAATCCTGATTTCTTCTAATTTCTGCTGCCTTTATGTTTGTCCCTGAAATCAGCAAAATATCCCTCTGTGTCAGTTTAATTGCTCAACCTCAAACTAGATGATAGCAGAATTGGAATTCGGCATGTTAAAAATGTAATGGAAAGCCACTGCACATGCCGTGTACATTGCAGCTGTTTGTTATTTAAATATTGACAGTGTGCTTGGCACAATCTGAGGGACAAAGGAAAACTTGGTCTCTGTCCCAGGGAACTCACTCCCACTCAGATGGGGTTTTCCAAAGTGCTCAGTACTAGCCTAACTCCAATTGGAGCCAGTGGTTTCAATGGGAGCAGAATTAGGCTGACTCCGAGCTCCGGCCATTGGCTTCAATGGAAACAGAGTTGGCTCAATGCTGAGTACTTCAGACTAGCTCACCCCTAAGAGTTAGATTTTGCCCAATGAAGGATGCTTCTTTTTCTTCGCCTGTGCCACCAGACTGTTCCAGGGGCATTGCACCACTCTTAAATACGACTCTTACCAATGCTCCTGCTGGGGTGCGTCTACATTGCTCCCAATACAGAGCTGTGGCTAAATGCCACAATTCAGCACTATATGTGGAGGATACGTTGTGTTCAGCTCAATGGAGCCAATGGCAATTTACACTATTGGAGGATGAGGCCTGTTACGAATACATTTCTAGTTGTCTTCAAGAGGGGAATGTACATCAAATTCTCTAGGTAGCTTTTGTTTGTTCATTTGTTTTTGTATGTCAAGCATGACTTTCACTTTTAACCGTTTAGATTATTCAAGTTTTGCACGTTTTTTACATGTGTAAATAAGTAGCTCCCAACTAATGTGGAGGATCTAGATGAAAACCCTATTGGGATTTAGGTCGTGCACGTCTTTGTTTCGCTCTCTGATCATACTAGTCTTGAGTTAAGCAGTCTTTGACCATTGTGGTGTGATTGGGGAACAAAAATGACCATTAAACCTTCCCCTAGCCTTCCCATTCTCATCCTTTCCAGCAGATACCCAGCCCCCTGTGCAGCCCCACTTTTCCTATTGCCTCAAGGAATAAAAGAGAGCAATTGCTGAGACGCAGTTACAGCCATTTGTAACTGTGCTGTATGGCTGCAAGTTGGCATGATATCGGAGAACAGCTCCGATGCGTTGTGATTTCCAAAGTGGATAAGCATTCTTGATGCCTTTTAGTTTCCTGCCTTATGGAAGGAATATCATGCTTTTTCAAGAGTTACTATTTTGGTGGAGAAATGGATAGCAAAAGATTTAGCACACTAGCCAAGCCATTGTGCTATATAAGTGTATTTTCTTGTGGCTCAAAATTAAAAAGTAATTTCACTCTCTCTTTCATTGTTATCAGCCAAGTGGAAAAGGTCCACGCCTACCTGAAGTATATTGTGTCATCAGCCGGCTGGGTTGCTTTGACTTATTTTCCAAGGTAAGTTTCCTTTTCCCTTCCCCCCCAATATTTCACTTAATTTGATTACTCACTGAGAAATGTCTATATTAATGAACCAAACACACATAACTTTTTAATTTGATGGGCAGCAACAGTATTTTACATTTAGACATTTCATTATTATTGGGTACATCAAAGAATGTCTTATTGCTTCTGTGTCTGAAGCAAATCTTGATTTGAAAAACATCTGGGTGTTCGTATGTATTGGCTGCCTGAGGCTTTTTTCCATTGTTTTCTAAAACTATTCTCTGCTGACCTGTAATTCTTGGCATGCATGTTTGAAATGATGGGCCAATACCACTTTTACGCCAGTACTCCCCCACTGCAGTAATGAGGTCAAGAATCAAGATTATTCCATAAGCGGATTCTGTTGTAGTGGGATATTTCCATCACAAGAAGTTGTGTTAACAATAATAATCTAATTAGAAGGAACAAATGTGACACCAAAGTTGCATCATACTTTGATCTGGTTTACTTAAGGAATAAAGTTCCTAGTACAGAAGTTGCAAGACAATAAACAGCTTATTCAGGCTGATTAAACACTGAAGTAAGGCTGAGGCATTTGATAGTCAAAGAAGCAGCTGACTCAGAGTGTACTCCAGTACCATAAACATTCTTTTTACATTCAACAAAAGGATGTTCAAATAAAACAAAGCAGTCAAAAATATTTTTCTTGCTTAATTAGAGTTTGAAATGTCCAGGCTGCTGCCAACGGAGTGCCTCGAACATCCAAGGGCACGTCCTGTGCAACTTCAGTGAGCATTTAATTGTGATAGAGCCGTACCAACCAGGATTTTAGTGTGATTTGTGAGAGGACAATGATATTTCAGACTCTGAGTGAATACCTTTTTTCCCCCTTTTATACAATTCCTGGTAGCATGTCACACAATTTAGACCTTTCAGCTCGTATGTGAATACAGTGTTGAGTAAACGATGTGTCTGTTCGCAAGGAATGTATCACTTTGGCAGTCAGACCAAAGGGAGTTTTACAGAATTTAAGACCAAATTAATAATTATTTATTTATTTAATTTACTGAATACAGTTGGCTAGTTTTTGATTGTGAGGTTAGTTTTTGGATTTGATAAATTCATGACATTTTATGTAATTCACGTGATCTAATCATACAGAATGTTATCTTCCATATAAGCATGTTTTGAGCTTTGCAGGATAAAACTTCGATTAACATGAATCAAGCTTTAAAAAATCAGATGAAAGTAGTTAATACCAGTCCTATTTATGACATCATATAAAAGGTCAAACCAAAGGGCTGTTCCAATAGCCTCTTGACATAACTGGTGTCTAAATAAAGATGATTGCAACTGATGCAGAAACACCATGCTGGAACATGGTGAATAGAGGTAACAAAAAGATTGTGGAAGCTAATGATACAGAGATATGTCATGACACTCTTCCTTCTCTTTGCTGTTGCTATCTAACTTTGACGGTGGCCTAGTTCTCTGAGGTTTTTGTAGGGGAAAAGATGAAGCAGATATTACAAAATTGAACATTACAATACCTTGCTGCCAGCACACTAGTCAAAAATATCAGTCAAGATGAAGACATGAAGTGTGCACAGGTCCACAGAGTGGAGAGTTTATGCCAGAAAATACCAGAGATGGGCCAGAATTGCAAAAATTCTGTTTGCACATTTGTGCCCAAACCTTGCATTTGCTCATGTGAATGAGCATTTGATGCAAATTAGTTAGTCAAATATGAAATTACCTGATTGACATATGCAAATAATTTCATTTATGCGAGCTTGCATATTATTAATGTGCTCACTTAGTGGCTGGCTGAAAAGTTTACCCCAAATGTCAGTTTCCTCCTTATCAGTCATATAGTTAAATTGTAGTAAGGGTCTGTTGTTTTTTCTCACTTGTACTAGTTTTACACTGGTAGAATTCCATTGGCTTCAATGGAAGTGATTCCCAGATGATCATAGAAAGGAAGAAGGCATACACTGGTGACATTAGGGACATTTGGCCTAATCCAGAAGTTCTTATTTATTCCTGGTGTGGGTAGAACTCCCATTGAATTTATAGGCCTGGCCTACTGTTAGGAAAGAGCTATTCACTTCTTCCTGCTAATGTGATCACTGGGCCATTGCGTCTGGTTCACACAGAAATAACTAGTCTTAGTTGAAGATTACAGACTCAACTCCCACTAATGTGAGTTTGAATTGAAGGTATTCAGCACCTGGCAAGACGGAGTACTATACCCCTGAATCAGCTCTTAAATGAAAAAAAGAAGAGTCAGTTTGTAGTACCAGTTTGTAGAACAGATTTGTTCCTGGTGCAGATTAAGATTCTTAAGAGACTGTGAGACCATCCCTTTTTCCTAGTTTGTAAAAGCGAAACCAAGGTGCCCCGATTGGTAAAACTAATGGGAAGAAGGAAAGTTATCATGATGGTACACTTAACATAAGTAGACAAAACAGGAAACTGCAGCCTTCATATAAAAACGTGATGGGAGAGACTACTGAGATATTAAACCTTGTACATTACTTAGCTGAAAAGCAGAAAAAGCCCTTTGTTTTTGCTTATCTGCATTATTTTAATTCCCCTTGGAGTCCTCTTTGTGCACTGTAGCGATATCTACTTAAAGACAGATTTGAGAACCACAGATTTCCTCACTTCCAAACTCAGCCAGTGCATGCAGTCATGGTCTTGGCAGATATTTTTGCCCATTTTTAGACTCATGAGATGTCTTTGTCCAAACTTTCTTTATTTTAAAAATATATTATTTGTATTGTGCTGACAGTCAGGGTCAGTGCCTCACTAGAATAGGCATTGTCCAAACCCATAACATGACACAGTCGCTCCCCCCAACAGCTTTCAATTGACTGTATCTAATTTAAAAGTATGTGATTTATTTAATTTATATTTAGCATATAATGCCAACAACGTAAAGAATCACTTAGCACCTACAAAAAAGGAGACCAGTGTTGGCAACAACACAAAGGCTTGCCTAGGAGATACTAATGCTGGGTCTACACTAAAAAGTTAAGTTGACCCAGGGATGTTGTTCTGGGATGTGAAAAATCCATGCCTCTGAACAACGTAGTTAAGGCAACCTAACCCCTAGTGTAGACAGTGCTAGGTCAGCAGACAAATTCTTCCGTCACCTAGTTACCATCTTTCAGGGAGGTGGATTATCTACAGCAATGGGAGAACATCTCCCATTGCTGTAGTGAGTGTCTACACAGAAGGGCTACAGCTGTGCCGCTCTAGCGGTTTAAGTGTAGATGTAGCCAAGGGAAGAGAAGGAATAGTATTAAGTCAATACTAATTAGCCACTGGGCTGGCCTTCAGTAAGGAGCTTCTCTAATCTGGTGTGAGCGGTTGTCACCCAAGCAAGTTACCTTAAGAACGAAATTAATATAAACTTTTCTGATCACCCCCCACTCTCCTTGACTTCAATGGGAGCTGCAAGTACTCGGTATTTGTTAGACGCGCACCATTACTGTTGCAGAGAGGGTGGGGAGGCAGCGCTCCAGTTAGTGCCTTTGTTGGCTTTTGGTGTCATTTAGCTATTATTGTAACTCTCCAGCTCATAATTAAGTATCTTTTCACATTCTGTTTCAATGGAAAGCATTTCCAACAGCAACAAGGGAAAGTGCCTGGCTTTGACAGACTAACTATTGTGTGGCCCATTGCTCATGAGTAGTGGTTAAAAGATCAGTCTTCCAGGTCAAACCACTAACTGCTTTAAAGCTGGCTTTCCCCTCTTCTTTAGGTTTATCAGCATCACGTTCTATTTAATATGGGAAAACTTTGCTATGGTCTAATTTATGTTGGCCTGTGTGAATAAAATGAGGAGAAGAAGAAGAAGAAGAAGAAAAAGAAAAAAAAATCCTCTGAATCTATCTGAGTTCCATCTGTTCAGTATACAGCTAAATTGTCTATTCTGTATCATGGCAAATGGAAAATGACATTAGTGCAGACATCCAATGTAAAGAGTAGGGCACGCTTCACAAAACCCACTCAGGATCAGCTGTTTTGAACATAGGGATTGTGAAGCGATCACTGTCTCCTCATTTCAGAATCTGAAGCAGAAAACGCTGTATGCCCAATCTGAATACGTTAAACTGAGGTCCTGCGGTCACAGAATCCCGTTTCACTTTTCCTAAAAGCAAAGATGTCAATCCTGATGTCCTGGCCAAAGTCCAATTCCACCAATCACATTTTGCCTCTGTGAAGTCTCCCTACAGTTACCAGTGGATAAATTATTCTTTCCTTACTTTTCTAAAAACTGCTTTGAAGTGTGGCTGGCACAGAATGCCTTCTGTGCTCCATCCCAGAGGTGGCTGCATTTTATCAATAGATGAAATGATCTCAATCTCTCTACATATTCAGCCTTCAGTTACACTCCTGCAACCCCTGTGATTCTGTTGTGACATTAATGGTATTGAACACATGCACATAAGGGGAGAATTAGGCATGTAGTCTGGTACATGTTTGGGACAGAAGATGCTTTAGAAATTTATGTTGTTGTTGTTCTGATATGTTCTCTCTTTCACATCGGACTGTGATGGATCAGATCCTGGATGAGGTTGAAAGGAGAAGGGGCATCTCTGCTGCCCTGGTTTATCCATTTATGAGGAGTCTGATGGAGTCTCCTTTTCCTGCACCTGGAAAGACAATCAAAGTCAAGACTTTTCTGCCTGGAGCTGGAAATGAGGTAAAAGGCTACTGCAAACTTTAAACCCAAAACCCAACACCCCTACTCCACAAATAATAAAAAGAAGCCAAAGAAAGAAAGCTGAAGATGGGGGAATCATGAAATGTCGTGGGAGGGTTCTGGAAAACAGTAGCATAATTACTATTAACAATAATTCCCTTTGATTATTATAAACAGTTTTCTGAAGAGGTAGTTATTTTAATATGTTTGTTGGTTCTCTGGAAGTTTAATAATAAAAAAAAATTCCAACATACTCCAAGTTCTTGTGTATTTAACAGAAGAGTTATGATGTGGCTGAACTTTATTGCAGTATTAGCAAGCTAGAAGTCATCCATAGGGTGTTTTCCATTATGACTGTATACCACCAGATCAGGAACTTAGAAGTTATTATGAGTGTCGTTGTTCAGAGATATGGAATTGGCTAAAGAATTTACCAGCAGCATTTGGTGACAGTTTTTTAAACATCAGTGTTTTGAAAAAAATAGTCATTTACCTGACCCCCAAAGCAATGGCCTATATTTGGAACAGCAGGCTCTATAAAACATTTTATGGATTTTTAAAGAGAGAGACTGTGTGTGTGTGTGTGTGTGTGTGTGTGTGTGTGTGTGTGTGTGTGTGTGTGTGTGCGTGTGTTCATTACAGAAACCCAGTTAAAAATGCAAGATGTAAAAGTCCAATAGAAACCTAGTATTGTAGATTATGTGGGCTACTAGAGAATATCAATGTTAGTATGTTGATTAAAAAGTCATTTTTAACTTCAAATTCTGCTGTGTACTCCTGATATAAATCCATAATAACTCCACTCATTTATTTGGATGGACTAACTGTAGAATTATGGAGAATAGAATTTGTCTGAATGAATGGCGCAGAAAAAAGAAGGTGATTTTCTTCTTAGAATTCTATTTTACTGTCAAGTTCTCTGCCTATTTTTAATTTTTACATCGGATCACATTTTCTAGTGACCTAAAGCCAGTAACTTCAGTGGTGTTACAGTTTGCACCATAATGTCTTTTGGGCTGAAACAAAAAGGGTTCCTTGTAAAAGTGCCCTGTAAGGCACATTTGAAGTCTTCAATCCTCATACTGTGGAAAGCATAAGGAATTCTGAGGGGCTGACTTTAGGAATAAAGGCAAGATTTCATGGTGCTTTCTAGATGCTAATGTATTTGATAACTGGCTCTGTAGTCCTGCCCCATTTAGCTCATACGCCAGATCCCTTCCATGCAACCTTAATACATGGAAACAAACAAGTACAGTAAAGCAGACAGCAGATCAAAAAGACTTTAATTAGGCTCAGCTTTGTTCTCAGTTACACAAGTGCAATCCCATTGATTTAGGTGAAATTGCACTGGCTTACTTGAGAACAGAATTTGGCCCTTCCACTGTTTCTAAAAACTGTTGTGACTTGCAATGCATCCCACAGCAAGATTATAGTGTTGGAAAACTAAAGGCTTGTCTACACTGGCACTTTACAGCGCTGCAACTTTCTCACTCGGGGGTGTGAAAAAACACCCCTCTGAGTGCAGCAAGTTTCAGCGCTGTAAAGCGCCAGTGTAGACAGTGCACCCGTGCTAGGAGCTGTGCTCCCAGCGCTGGGAGCTACTCCCCTCATAGAGGTGGGTTTTTTAGAGCGCTGGGAGTGCTCTCTCCCAGTGCTCTGCCGCGACTACACAAGCCATGTTAAAGCGCTGCTGCGGCAGCGCTTTAACGTTGCCAGTGTAGATTAGCCCTTAGTAACTAGTTCCCAATGATTTGGCACATTAACATGACTTAATAAGCCTTCAATCACCATGCTGAGAAATGTTTTAACTCTTAGTACTGGTCACCTTTATGAAACTTAAAGCAATGGGAGCTAGCATTTACCCCACTGGTAGTATCAGTCAGGAAAACACAATCACTCAACAATGGTATGTTTGCTGATTTTTGCAGCAGTGGTAGGGTGGTGGATATTTGGTGTTACAGTGGGAGAATGTTTGTTTGCATATTTTGGGTTTCTTAAAAAAATCTAATCACAAGATGTGACTCTACACAATATGGATGTGACAGTGATTTTCTTCTGACTGTTCCTATCCTGTCCCTGAGCACAATGGTGTCACAAAAGAACTGCTATCAATCCATTTTGTTTCCACTCTCCTGCACTCTGCTGCTAACTGCAGTGTTGTTTTGGAGCAATTTCATAAGGGCTAATTCAGTTTTAAACCAATACCATAATGTTAATGGAATCTGGAACTGTAGGTATGAAAGCATAAAAATACTTTATACCAATACATTGGCGTTGGCTTTAAGACACACAGGAGGATGGGTAGTATAAGAGATTATTATGGTCCTGGGGATGTGTTCTCTGAGGTTTCAACCAGGCCTTAATCTGACAAAAAATAATACCTATATTATGTAGAGTATAAGGAGTGGGGTCTTTTTTGGTAAAGTCTGGTCATGTGCAGTATTTTGCAGCTGTCCATTTCCAATGAGTTTACCCTAGTTCCTCCAAATGTCAGTAGATCATCAGCTGCTGCCCTGCCCTTCTATCTCTTTCTCTCCCTCCTTTGCACTCTGTGTATTTTTTACCCTTCTCTGTTTTTCTGTCCACCATCTTTGAAGTCCCAGCCTAAACCTGGCTCACACAGGACTGGATGTTAAAGGGATCATGCAATCCCATAGGTTAAAATCTTAGATGAAGAAATCAACCTAATAAATCTGAGGAAAGGGGCTCAGATGCCAGGGGATGGGTGCAGCATGGAAACAAGGACAGAGTGGAACTTGTCAGATGTTGCCATTCAAGCCATGATCCTGACTCCCCAGAAAAAGTTACAGGTTCCGTTTTTTGCTGTATACTGCTGACACAGTCGAGCTGCCCATTTTCAAAGTGGATGTTTATAAAGCAGGACTATTTCATCCTAGCAAATGAGGGCTGATTTAATGTACAGAGAGTTTCTTTCTGGGAGGCAGATAAGATTTGCAAGCATAACCTGGTGAGGAGGTGTGCAATAGAATGCTGCTCTGGAGCGTGCATCTCCTTTTAGTCTCTCTGCAAAGGAGAGAGTGTGAGTGAAAGTCCCCTATCTCTTCAGCACAGGGAACAAGGCATTTAGTGCCACATGGCCTATGCATCGGTGAAAGGCATCTGAAGAGCTAGTGAAGCCTGACCAGTTAAACTAACTTACATTTCTTTGAATGCATTCAGGTGATAGAGCTTCGGCGTCCAATGGACTCACGTCTGGAACACGTGGACTTTGAATGTCTTTTCAAGTGCCTCAGCGTACGACAGATCATCAGGATCTTTGCTTCCCTTCTGCTGGAGCGACGCGTGATCTTCATAGCAGATAAGCTCAAGTAAGTGGCAAAGGAACTTTAACTATAACATATTGTTGGAGCCAGCGTTATCTAATGATACAAAGAGCATTCAGAGATGGAGGAGGAGATTGCTGGAAGTCAAGATTCTCCCTCCACAGACATGAGATGAGCCACTAAAATAATTCCTGCTGATTCTAGTGGAAATTATTTGTAGCTTGCAGTTGGCGAATAGAACCAGCTCTGTTACTAGCTGCAAGACACTTAACATGTCTCTCTGTTTTCCCATCTGTAAAATGGGGATAAAAACATTTACCTATCCGTGAACAATCTCTAAAATCATAAGAGCACCGTCCTGCCCTTGTGCTTGGCTCAAGCAGGGGGGAAGGCCCTAATTAAACAACACTTTGCACTTACATAGTTATTTTTCATCCCTAGATCTCCAAGCTCTTTACAAAGATTGGTAACATCATCATTTTACAATGGAGAAACTGAGGCACAGTGTCAATTGAAGCTCAAATTTTCATGCGTTCACTAAGTTTGAGTACCCAACTTGAGACCTGTCAGGCCTGATTTTCAGATATAATGAGCACAGGCACCTGCAGTCAATGGGAGCTCTGAATATCAGGCCTTAGTAACCTTAAGAGGAGTCCAGAAATTGAGGCACCCAAAATCAGTGGACATTTGCCAAAAGTTACAGAATGAGTCAGAAGCAGTTAGGATAGAACCTAGGTCTCCTGTCTCCCAGCGTCCATGTATAGTCACTAGACCAGAAGTGAGCTCAGCTGTATATTCTGTCATGGCTAGGCGTGCAGAACTTCCATTAGGTTAGTGCTGTGAGAATTGGATGTTTCTTAAAGATATACCCTGACTCTCATACACTTAGGGATATATCAAACTGCCTTACCAGTAGATTAACAAATAGTTATAGTGACACCTGGATTTTTAACACCTGGGTTAGTTGAGGACTTTGCTGTGTTGGTCTAGTTTAGTGGTGTAAGAATGAGCCTTAAATCTAGATTCTTTGAAAACAAAGGTTCAAATTCCATTAAGATCAATTCATCTGTTCCTTCTTATGTAAAGTGCTGCCCAGCTTACTGTCTCAAGAGACCTTTCAAAGGAGATTGTTAAAAACAAGGTCATGTCATTTGGACATTAAAAATCTATGACACTTATTTGTATGAAAAGAGGTTTGCCGCAATGTCCTGAGCCAAAATTTTCCTTCTCTGTGTTGTGCGCTGGTAATCGGTTGGACTGCTACCCTCCCCCCCCCAGAGGTGGGTGCATTTCAGCAATGATCTTTGCACATAATTTATGGAGTACTTTTGGAATGAAAGGATCTATAGAAATGTAAAAAAAAAATTGTATTACTTTGCTATATTTTACCCCACAACGAGAATGTTTGTGTCATTCCCCTCTGCACTGGAATTTAAGGAGCATATTCACATAATAGCAAAGATGCTTAGATTAGAAAAATACCCCAAACTTTAATAATAGTGACAATACTTTTCACTTAGCACCTTCAAAGCATTGTACAAACATTAGTTGATTTTCATAAAAATGCAGTGAGGTAGATAAATATTGTTAGCCCCATTTTACAGAGGAGGGAAGTGAGGTCCAGAGAGATTGAACGACTTGTTCAAGGCCATAAAGAAAGTCTCCAATAGCACTAAGATTTGAACTCCAGTGCTCCTTGCCCCCCGAAGGGTGCAACAGACCAAGCTTCCTCTTATACTGTCACTAAGTGCCCTATGTCTGTCTTTCTGTTGACTCAGGTACATGTACAGTTCATAGAACCAGAAGGTTAATATTGCCCCTAGCAGCTGGTTGAGATATTTTCCCCAGGTGCCTATACAAACTCTGAATCCATTTCCTTGCAGAGGCTTTGCTTAAGGTTCAACTGTACCATTTGGGTACAGTCCATGAGTGGTGCTCCCTGCTACACCTCTTCAGGGACATATCTTGCACCTGTCCTACCTCCTCCCTGCCTCCTTTGGGGCATGCGCTCCCCAAAGGTGATAGGGAGGGAGCAGTCCCTGTGCCCCCCAAGCTCAGGGATGGCAATTGGGCATGGCTGTTACATAGGCCCTGCAAGACAGAGGGGATGTCTTGTACCTTCCTCTCCCATTGTCTCCCACCGGAATAAGGCCCAATCCAGCCTTTCATTAGATGCAAGTATGATCAATGCACACACATGTAAACATTTTAAGTGAGATATTTGGAACCATAGCATGCTAAATAATAAAAAATGGCAAATAAAAATAAAGACCTCCATTTATTACACTCAGGAACATCCAGAATCCCTTAAAAGGATCTAAAGGAATGTACCGGTGGTTGAAAAGACAGATGGATCTAGCCAAAAACTCTGCTAAGTGTTTTATCAGCCCTGTCCTTCTCTGAATGATCGCCAGGAATAATAGTTGCACTTAGTGGTCGCCAGTGTATATAATAGCAAAAATACTTCGCATAGTCAAAGCTTTACAACCTTTGGGGGATAATTTCTTAAAGCTGTGGACCCTTTTCAGGTTATAACATGCCTTCCTTAGCGGTATGTCTTGCTGTCTAAAACAACATGAAGATTTTATTAGATCACTCGTCCTGTCGGTAACCCTTAGTCTGAATGACCATTCAGAATGATTTAATTTCTTGGAAACCCATGGTGAAGATTGTTTCGTTAATACAGGGTTTCTCCATTCTTTTCAAAGGCTGTCAGTCGCATAATTGATATCAGTGGCAGGTGGCTTTGAAAATGTTTTTTATGTTCCTTCTGGCTGTTTCTCTACAGTATGATTAATTATATTGTTACTAAACAATTTTGTTTTGCTGGTTATATAACAATATTAGTGTACCCCCATATGCACCACTGCACTCGTACTTCTCAGAATGACACGGCCCATGGCCCTCTCCATTACATAATGCTGCGGGGGGGGGGGGGGAGGAGAGCACAATTTGCACAGAATAGCACTGGAGCAAATAGAGGGTACAAGGTTCAGTGAAGTACTGTCACCATTCTGTAGCTCCCCAGGACCCTTATGCAGTATGGACCTGATCCTGCAAGCCGCTGAGAACCCTCAACCCATTGACTTCAGGTGCACCTTGCAGGATTGAGCACTAAATCCACAACAGGGAGGCGTTTGATGGAGGCATGGCCTAATTATGGGGGGTGGAGATTGTTCTTAGCATATGCAAAACATGCCTCACGCGGCACATGACCAGGATTTATCACTGAATTTGATCCACTGCTTGGATCATTAGCTTCCCCATCTTGGGCCGGGTACTGACAGGAGGGTGATGTGAATGCTGATCCATGCTGGGAAGCAGCCTCTCTGTAGCATGCTTTTTCTGGAAGACTGGCCTAACAAATGTGGAAAAATACCTCTGCATACTACCACTGAAGTCTCCTCTGAGGGAGCCAGTGGCAGCTTGGCATGGAAGACATCCATGCTGTCAGTGCTGGCATAGCTAAGAACTGGTGGAGCAACCAGATTTTGCACGGATTGCAAGCAATCTACAGGTTTAGTCTGGAGTTTCCAATGAAAGCTCAGCCTCCTTGCATGTGGCATGTTATGGCTGTTACATGAAGGCCCCCTCAATCCCATCAGCCCCACAACACAGAGGGGAAAAGAGAGCCGTGCCTTACATAGGTTTTCACTGGATAAAAAGCTGCTGTGTTTCCTTTAGGCATATTCAGGGGTGAAAGTGGGCCGATACGGCGTACTGATAAGAAGCTGGTACTGGCCCTTACACAGCCGACGTGAAAGCGCTGCCGCGGCAACGTCACTTCCCCTTCCTCATCCCCCGTCGTCGGCCCTGCGGTGGAGGGCGGGGGGGAAGGGGCAGCTGCTCCGGGGGCCGGCATTTTAAAAGGGCCTACCACTACTACAGCAGTGGCCGGAGCCCCGGGCCCTTTTAAATTGCCACTGGAGCCTTAGGTGGTGCGGGCCAGGCAGCGCAGATGGGCTGGCTGTTGGAGGCTGATCCGCCCACCCCTTCTGCTCAAGGCCCCGCCCCTTCTGGGGCCCCGGAACCGAGCCCCCGGAACCGGGCCCCCGTACTGGTAAGAATTTAATATTAATTTCACCCCTGGGCATATTTCATGCAGAGCCGGGAGGACATGGCCAAACAGAAATTAGAAATGAAAAAGACCCTTTCAATGTTGCAGTAACTCTGTCTATGTAAATTACTGGTCAAAATGCAATCCGTGTTCCCTGTTCTGTTATGGATTGTTGGTTTTGTTATATACCTCATTTTGGGTTTTTGGCATATATTAGAGTCATAGAATTTAAGGCCAGAGGAGACCACCAGATTATCTAGACCAGGGGTCGGCAATCTTTCAGAAGTGGTGTGCCGAGTCTTCATTTATTCACTCTAATTTAAGGTTTCGCGAGCCAGTAATACATTTTAACGTTTTTAGAAGGTCTCTATAAGTCTATAATACACCTCTACCCTGATATAACCGACCCAATATAACACGAATTCGGATATAACGCGGTAAAGCAGCGCTCCGGGGGGGCGGGGCTGCGCACTCCGGCGGATCAAAGCAAGTTCAATATAACGCGATAAGATTTTTTTGGCTTCCGAGGACAGCGTTATATCGGGGCAGAGGTGTATATAACTAAACTATTGTTGTATGTAAAGTAAATAAAGTTTTTAAAATGTTTAAGACGCTTCATTTAAAATTAAATTAAAATGCAAAGCCCCCCAGATGGGTGGCCAGGACCCAGGCAGTGTGAGTGCCACTAAAAATCAGCTTGCATGCCACAGGTTGCCTACTCCTGATCTAGACTGACCTCCAGTCCATTACAGCTCACTAAACATCACCCACCACCTGCTCACTAAGCCAAAGTGTTACAGCCCTTGGGAGACTAAACTGTTATATGCCACAGGCAGAAAACAGAAGGGACCGAGGTGCACCAATGCCCAAGGGCCTTGCAATGACAGGCGATTTATTGAGTGAGAGAGACCCAGATAACCTTAGCAAGTGACCGGCTTCCCATGAAGACCTAAGAATTTGGGTGGCTGCCACATTAATGAGGATGGACAGATCCATTGACTGTTGTTGCTGGGGGAATTGATGCCCTCACAGCTGTGCCACTCCACCCATTACAAAGCAAAGATTTTCCCTGTTACTTTATTTTGTGCAACTTTTAAGTTCTCAAAAAATGAGCCAGAGGTAGTGGGGATAAGGCCTTGGACTGAGAGTCAGGGGACCTGCGTTTAATTCCTGGCTCTGCCACTAACCTGCTCTGTGACCTTATTTGAGTAACTTCACCTCTCTGTTTTCCCTGCCACTCTGTGTCTGTCTTGTCTATTTAGATTGTAAGCTCTCTGGGGCAGGGACAGACTCCTACTAGCACAATGGGCTCTGGTCTCGCTTGGGGCCTCTAGGCGCTATGTAATATAAATAATAATGAGAGACCTTTGACAAAGGCCTAGGGAGAGAGACAGTAAGAAGTGGATTTAAATTCAATACTTACTAAGATTTTCATGGCTTAAACTGGGATGAAGTCTAAGATGAAACACTCTGAGCTAATAACTGCATGGTTTGGGCCCTAGTCTTGTCTGATGTGAGTTTTGTTTATGGGCATCACCGGTAAAGCTGAAAGAAGTTACCAGTAATGGGGTGGGGGGGGTGTGGGGGGGAAATTGACACATCTTATAGGTCCAGTCAGTAGGCCCAAGAACCAGAGCAGGAAATTAAAGAGATTTTATAAGGGTTTGATTTCTTCATGTAAGGAAAAATCTAGGTTAAAAAAGAAAATAATGTTGAGGGTTCAGGCTTCAAACAATGAAGCCTTTTGCGGCTGGCTATTTAATCGGTCTCCAAACAGCAAGTGATTTTATCCATTATACAAGTTGGAAAAGCCTGGGTGTAATGAAAGGAACTGAATTGTTATTGATTGTTTACAGAGTTCCCCAAGTATGCATGGTGCTTAGCAGACAAATAATACTCATCTCTGCCCTGAAGAGCTTACAATTTACAGCATAACAATGAAGAAAAGAGGGTGAGAATTTTAACAACATTATGTGATTGCCTTGGTTAGTTATGCATGTTAGCATTTAGGGTTTTTAAAAACAGGTTATTTGTTTATAAATTAAACTGTTTTGCTGCTTGCAGCTGAACAAATAGTGGAAATAAATTTCTGCAGCAGTTTGCTCACATTTGAAAATGAATTTCAATTCAAATCTGCCAGCAATTTTTGGTGTTTGGCATTCCACAAATATTCAAGTGGTCAAGCTTTACTAACACAAATACTTACAAAAAGGGAATCTAAGCTCCAATTACTCAAATATCTGCTGAAAGCTACCTTTAGATGGGATCTGATTGTATCATGTCCGCCCTCACCATCCTCCTTCAAATCAAATTACTTCCCATCCCAGTGCCCTTAAAGTTGCGAGCGCCTGTGTGTGCTCTCAGAGCTCTGCCTAGCACCCCAGATGGGTCTGAGTACTTCTCCCTCTGTAGCTGATAGGAGCAAAGCCCTCGGGACATGCTAGTGAGGTTTTGAAAAAAGCAGGCAACAGATGGACAATAAATGGATTCTTGGGCTCGCAGGACGTCAGTGTTGCTACAGGCAGGGAGGTAGCAAAAGAAAATAAATACAGGCAAACAGTAGAGAAAAGATATTTATCTTTGCTTCTTTAAGCTTTGTACTGGAGACAAACTCATGTGGACATCTTGCAGGGGTGACCTATCCAGGCTTGGGAGAAGAACCCCCCACACACCTTTTTTCTGAACCTTTGGAGGCAAGAAAGAAAGAAAACCTTTGGGCATGTTATTGTCCCTTTGTTACTTTTCCAGTTTTATAAACTGATCATTCGCCCCTGTTATAATTGCTTATATCTTAAAGTATCAGCTGCACAGATTGTTTCCATGTCATGCTGCATGAATCTGATCCACAGTCCACTGAAGTCAATGGTAGTCTTTCCGTTTATTTCAATTGACTTAGGATCAAGCCTATGTCCTCTGCTCCTCCCTTAGATCTAAGGGCTTGTCTACACAGTGTGTTAATGTGCGCCAGTTGTAAATTCTAGGGTGCACCAGCGTGTGGAGCACTAACTGGCCATGTGAATCCTGCTGGTGTGCACTAGAACCATACTTTAGATGGTTTCTAGATGGTCACCTGACAGGTGGCTCTGACCTTCCAAAAGAACACTGTGTTTCAATGTCTGTTCTCCCTACCTCTCTCTCAAAGCACACCCTCCTGCCACCCAGATAGTAGGGGAGAGGAAGCCTATTGCAATATTAATTTACACTGTATCACCTGTATGTTGTAATCCTATGAAATCTTTTCTCTGCACTGGCCACATCACAAGTGCAAAACAGGCATATTTGTAGACAGGGGCTAGGCACCCAGCCAATGGGATAGTTCTGGGAAGTTCTGGAAGTAAACCTTTAGCACCCCTCACTGTATTTTGAATATATGGAAGGATTTTACGTTCCAGAAAAATCCAGGGAAAGACTCATTTTGACCTTTTAATTACAGGCACAGAGAGACACTTAATTACAGGCAGGAACATGCGCGCGCACACACACACACACACACACACACACATATGTCACAAGACCCAGGCAGGAACATTGCTGAGGAGCATAAATATGCAAATATTTGGGAGGGAAAATCCCACCGAAAGATTTATGGGGCAATCGTGACTCACTATGCACTCCTCCAAACAAGTACTGTAGAGTCGTGTGCTTTCTTCAGCCCCAGGATTTTCCTGCACTTG
The DNA here is from genome assembly GCF_011386835.1 of Chrysemys picta bellii. Taxonomy (NCBI): domain Eukaryota; kingdom Metazoa; phylum Chordata; order Testudines; family Emydidae; genus Chrysemys; species Chrysemys picta. Next base: position 46,358,427 of record NC_088794.1, on the reverse strand, counting down.
GTGCTGTAGGTGTGATTCTCAGCTTGCATAGATGTGCTTGCACTAGCTCTCGTTGACTTAGCATGCTAAAAATAGTCCTGTAGCCAAAGTAGCACGGTAACGGCTCACGGTGGCACAGGCTAGTTGTGCCAAGTACAAACCCTCCTGAATCCCGTGGATATGTACTAGGCAAGGCTAGCCTATGCCGCTGCACCCTGCTGCATATGCTACCCTATCTACACTAGTATTTTTAGTGTGTTAACTCAATGAGAGCTAGCACGAGTACGTCTTCCTGAACTGGGAATCACACTTCTGGCTCCAAGTGTAGACATACCTTCAGTGACATATCTGGTTTACATTCAGCCTTCTTACACTTGGAATGTTCAGAAAGTTTTTGTCATGGCTTGGGCTTAAGAACATAGAGTTATGTCCCTGACCGTCCTGGCTAATAGCCATTGATTGGCCTATCCTCCATGAACTTATCTAATTCTTTTTTGAACCCAGTTATACTTTTGGCCTTCACAACATCCCCTGGCAATGAGTTCCACAGGTTGACTGATGATTGTTTTAAATCTGCTGCTTATTAATTTAGTTGAGTAACCCCTGGTTCTTGTGTTATGTGAAGGGGTAAATAACACTTACCTATTCCCTTTCTCCATACCATTCATGATTTTATAGACCTGTACCATCTTCTCCCTTAGTCATCTCTTATCTAAACTGAACAGCCCCAGTCGTCTTAATCTCTCCTTCAATGGGAGCTGTTCCATACCCCTAATAATTTTTGTTGCCCTTCTCTGTACCATTTTTGGCACCAATATCTCTTTTTGAGATGGGGCAACCAGAACTGCATGCAGTATTCAAGGTGTGGGTGTACCATGGCTTTATGTAGTAGAATTATAATATTTTTTGTTTTATCTATTCTTTTCCTGATGGTTCCTAACATTCCGTTAGCTTTTTTGATGGCCACTGCACCGAGCAGTTGTTTTCAGAGAACTGTCTACGATAACTCCAAGATCTCTTTCTAGGGTGGTAACAGTTTGGGTGGTCAGACCAGGAGTCAGAGTCAGGAGCTGAACCAAAAGTCAGAGCTGGCTTTGGAGTCAGAGACCAGAGATAGGTCAGGAAGACAAAAATCAGGTGCGAAGACAGGGTCCAATGTAACAGCCAGCCAGGAATTTACCTAGTTGCATAGACAACTTCTTATGCCTCATTCTGGCTTAAATAGTGCAGCTGGATCAATCGATGGGGTTGGGCACTCCTCCAAACAGGACACTCATGGGCAGTGCCTCTGGTGGGACAAGGGTTCCATTAGTCAGCTGACTAATTACTAGCAAGCCGCCAGCTGGTGGTAAGAATGCAAATGTTGCCTATGGATCCTCATGGCCTTGATTTTTTCTTAGGCCTGGTCTACACTGGGAAGGGGCGGGGGGTGGGTGGGGAAGGATCGATCTAAGTTACGCAACTTCAGCTACGTGAATAATGTAGCTGAAGTGGACGTACTTAGATCTACTCACCACGCTGTCCTCACTGGATCAATCACTGCCCGTCAATCCTGCGGGTAATGTAGACAAGCCCATAGTCTTTTCTGCATGTCTGAATCCATTGGTACAGTAGCCATGATACCAAACTAGAAGACACATACTACAGAAAGCACCATGTTCAGAGGCAATGTGATCACAATCTACAAACACCTACCCAAGGAAAAGACATTACAGACATTTTAATCTAACAGACAAAAATCATAACAACATCCAGGTTGATGTTAGAAAAAAATCAAATTGGAAATAAGATATATATATATATATATATATATATATATATATATATATATATATATATATATATATTTTTTTTTTTAACAGTGTGGGTAATTTACCAAGGGGGCGTGGTTAATTCATCATCACCTGAAATCTGTCAGTTGAGACTGGTTGTCTTTCTAACAATTATTCTCTAGTTCAGCCATAAATTACTGGGCTTGATACTGGTCACTTACCTAGTGTTCATTTACAATAATCAGGTTGTATTTTCAGAGTGGATAAGGAGGTAAAATAAAAAATAACAACACATGTCAACCTGGCTATTGCAGATAAACAATAGATAAACATATTGTATATGTCCCTTCTTCTGTTAGAACAAAGGGAGATGATGTGCAGTGTATTCGCACCAGGATCACTGGACAGCTTGGCCGCTGGCCAGTACTGAACATTTCCATTTACTTTCCCATTCTAATAAAAAATGATGAGGCAAGCATGACAATAGTTAATCTGACCATGGAAAAGCAAATGCATGCCAGAAACCTGGTTTCTAGGGAAAATTTGCTGTGGCTGATCACCAAGCGTAGCTGAACATCATTTTGCACTTTCTCAGTTCAGAGAGCAGATTAAAGGAGACAGACTCAGAACACAAATAAATCCTCTCCTTGTATCTGTCAGGCTTGATCTGATATTAAGCCAGAAGTTGACCATTCTTATTGTCTTGGAGCAAACTGTTCTTTCTTTCTTCCTTCTTTCCTTCCTTCTTCCTTTCATCTCAACTGCATTGAGGAGGAAGAAATTTAGAAACACCATACCCAGTGTCCACCAGAAGAATGCATAATAATTCAAAGATTCTAAGGCCTGAAGAAACCACTATGATCATGTAGTCTGATCTGCATAGCATAGTAGGGTCACCAATTCTGGTTGGATGTATTCCTGGAGGTTTCGTCACATGACATAAACTTTAATTAAAGATTAATCTTTAATTCCTGGAGATTCTAGGACAATCTTGGAGGGTTGGCAACCCTAAGCATAGGCCATAGGAGAACTTCACCCAGTAATGCCTGCAGTGGAAGAAATTCTCTTTCCTACAAGACACATGGACGGAACGTATTTCATGGCTGGAATGTCCAGTTCTCTTTTAAGTAATGAGAGTCTTTCCATTGACTACAATGGAAGCTGGATAAGACCCCATATTGACAACTTGCCTAGAGCCCAAGGCTTACTGTTATTTTACATAAAATAGAGACGTTTGCAGCTTCCTTCATTTCAATATGGAGATGCATCCCCTAGAGTCTTCCCAGGTCTCTGTTACCTGTCCCACAGCCTCTCTAGTGTAGTTTGCGAAAGATTTTTGATGTTACGATTCTCTTTGCTTTGTGAAGTAGCAGTGAGTACAAATACATATACCAAACTGGTTTAAAGTAGTCTCAGAACCATCTGATAATTACTTTCATATTCTATGTAATTCTTTTCCCTTTATAACTCACTAGCATCCCCATTCACTCTCTCCTACTTACCCCAGATGGTTCGTATCTTCTCACTTTGTGCTGTAAATATAGCTGCATTCCTCATTTGATGAGGTGTGTATAAGGACATCACTGCTTTTTGCTGTAATGTGTCAAATGCATAGTTCCCTGTATGTGCAGCTCAATCCTGCAAAGTGCTGGGGTTGAGGGTTTTCAGCACTTTGTGAGATCAACCCTTAATAGAGCTAATAGAGCAGACATGCCAAACCTGCAAAAAAAAAATGCAGAAATTGGGCTTGTTTTCGACTTAATTGGCTCGTGAGTTGCTTGTTGGCTACTTTTTGGCATGTAGCTTGTTCCCCCCCCCTCCCCCCCCCTTTTTTTTTTTATCAGCTCCCGGCAAGCAGGGACAAGGTGGGGAGAGAGTTGGGGTGCACAACGGGTCCACCACAGTCCCAGACTGCACACCGAGGGGATCTAGTCACACAGAGTGTTGAGATTCTTAGGGATTGGCTTGTTTTGGCCTTGTTTTGAAATGGGATTAGCTTGATTTTTAGCTTATTGTGAAAGTCGGGATGTTTATTTACCACGTGAAAGTTGGCAACTGTGTAATAGAGCTGCTCCTTTAGGTTTTGGAGTGAGAAATTGTGCACTTGAATTCCCATGCCTTCTTATGGTGCACTTATACTAGGTACATTTGGATTCTGACCCATCCACACTAGCACTCAGATACTGTGCTGATGGGCAGGGCCGGCTCTACCATTTTTACCGCTCGGACTACTGCCTGAACTGCCAAAGCAAAAAAAAAAAAACACCACCCCCCGGACTGTGCTGTCCCAAGAACAGACAGAATGCCGCCCCTTAGCATGTACCGCCCCAGGCACATGCTTCCTCCGCTGGTGCCTGGAGCCGGCACTGCTGATGGGTGCCAATATAAGAACCAAATAGACATTGCAGTTAAATAGACATTTCTCAGAACACGTATGTCAGGTAGAAGGGACTTTAAGAAAAAACTGGGCTGTGTAAATACCTTGTTTGTTTAAGATTCAACAGCAATCAGAGGAAAGCAAGCTGTTATTGACATTTTAATGCACATATGCATTTTGGTGGCATAATTACAAAAAACAAACTACAAAGAGTTTAGTTTGTACTTTTGTTTCTCTTTCCTGCCCTTCCTCCTGTTCCAGTGGATATTTAGTCATGTGGTTTATTGAGACTTTGGCGACAGCTCTACAGTGGGAAAACCTCATTATCTCATTTGTGATTTGTAAAACAAAATTCTTCCCCCTCTCCCATGAATGGGAAAGAGATAGGAAGTGGGCCTGTTTTCTTTAGATGGTATTCTTTCAGTGGATTGGTTATTAGTGCAGTAATTGTGTGTTGATAAGTTACAGCATTTTTCCAGCTTGCCCACTAACCCCCTGTGACTTTTTGCAAAGATTCCATTTTCATCTTCAGAATGAGAACATTCCTTTTTTCTCCTTTGTTATTGATCCCCAGCTAGAGAAAATAAACCCTTCCTCCAACTTTCCAGTAGTAATTCTGTTAAAAGTATGGTGATCACCAGCTGATCTGACAACATCAGTGTGTGTGTTTCAGAGTGGTAGCCGTGTTAGTCTGTATCAGCAAGAAGAATGAGGAGTACTTGTGGCACCTTAGAGACTAACAAATTGAAAGCCCCAGTATGGAATAGTGGTTTGTAGTTTATAACTCTTTGGGGTTATCGTAGCCAAAAGCTCTACTGTTTTTGTTATGGATTTATGCTAGAAAACTGTCCTACAGAAAGAATCTGGATGTCACTGTGGAAGCTGGGGATAACTGTCCACTTACGTTTTTTTTAAAAAGGATTCCATCCAACAGAGCATGAGCAGGTAACCGTGTCCAATGGACAATTCCATTGAGCTTTGTGCAAAGTACAGTTGGATGCCAGAGCCTTGAAGAGCCAAATCTCTATTTCTGAAGAACCATTTGTGTGTCTCTCTCTCCAAAGGCATTTATATATCTTTCTTACACATTTTTTTATTACAGAAGCAAGAGATGATGCCTTGGTGAAACCACATTCCCCTTTAATGAAAACTTTTCTCTGTTTAATTTTAAATAGTTAAGTACTTTAAAACCACTCAGAGTGAGAGGTTTGCTGACATTTTCATATCTGTAGCTACCAATTCTTTATTCTGTGTGATGAAACAATAAGTTGTGTCCCCAGCTAGGAATGTGTTTATTGCTGGATGCCTCTAATGCTTACTGTGCCTGGGTGCCTGGAATGGGCCACACTGAGAATGCCACACACAGGGCAGACTGCAAGAAATAGGGCAGACAAATCCCTAAAGCTGGTGGTTTATTCTATAATTAGATTCACCAAGCCAGTAACAAGAGCTTCTATAATACCATACTGGTTAACCGGACGCTAAACACAGTCCCTTTAGGCATTCCAGACCTTGGTTCCCATCTGGACAACCAAATCTAATATAGTGAGAGGTTATTGAAAACCCATTTCACCATATGTGAGGTTCTTATTAATCCCAAAGGAACTGACACTTATCCCCAGATCAATATGTATCTCAGATCTTAACCAAATATCACTGTCAGCCAATTCTTAGTAAACTTAACTAAAGATTTATTAATAAAAGAAAATAGAGTTATAAATGGTTACTAGATCATATACACACAAATGTCAGGTTGGTAGCAGTGATGGAATAGACTGCTGGCTTGCAAAAGCCTTTCTGGTAACTTCCAAAAGATTGGAAGGTCTCAGTCCGTAGTGGAAGATATTCCTTTTAGTGGTAAATCTACAGTCCAGAGTTTTTGGAGCAGGAAAGAGGCAAAATGGAGGTGTCTCAGGTGCCTTTTATATCATCCGCCATGTGCATGGAAATTTGCTGTCCCAAACAAAGCCCACAGCCGAGGTGCATGGAAATTTACTGTCCCAAGATGGAGTCCAGGGTCACATGTCCTTACATGTTTTGCTGAATCACAGGAGGTGGCCATTGGCTCCTCGCTGTCTGAGGCATCTGCAGGAAGACCTACTGGGCAAGATGAGATTCTTCAATAGCCCATTGTGAAAGTGGAGTGTCCTTAATGGGCCATCAACACATAATGCAAATCTATCTGGGGGCTGTCACCCAGGAATACAACACAGGTTTAAGATGACACATGCATATAAACAAGAGAATAATACTTAGCAAATCGTAACTTTTCCATTGATACCTTACATGACATACTTTGAACCAGATTTATGGAAACTGTGTAACAGTCACCTTTCTTATACACAGCATCACACTTACTTTATCTGAATGCCCGTCTGCCGGTACAAGAGAAAGAAAAATTGATAGATTTTAGGCTCTGAGTGTTTAAGCTTTCAAGTTTTGTTTTTGGCTTTCAATTATCTTCAGGAGGAGGATGTACTATAAAGTCACAATCATTTTTTAAATAGAAATACTGGAATTTTTTTTCTTCAGTATTTGGATCAAAAAAGCGAAAGGAAAGTTTTGTACATAGGTAAAATGAAAAGCGAACTTCTTTCTTTCTGGATGTTGTTCCCTAATGAGCTCTGTGATTACAGAATACCTGGTGCCTGAACTGCTTAAATTATCTAATAATTCCAGATGTTTTAAAGTAGGAATCTTTGAGAACACATCATACATTTCTATCATCTCCAGCTGCCTAGGAGATGCCATCCCATTATGACGGACAATGATATGGCTCTGTTATGCATACCTTTGCCAACCTCCTGTTTGGACTACAGCAGTGCAGTATACCTGGGCATGAAGTGATCAACCCTTAGGAAACTCCAACTAGTTCAGCACACTGCATCCCATCTCCTTTGCAACACGAGCTACCCTGAGCACATCAGACCTGTCCTCTGCTCTCTCCGCTGGCTTCCCATTGAATACTGAATCAAGTTCAAGATCTCAGTCATTGTCTTCAAGATGCTCAATGACCAGGGCCCAGGATATCTAAAATATCACCTAAAGCTCAGGGATGGTAAACAACTCTGCTTCTCAGGCCCAACAAAACTTTCTGCCATAGGAGTAAAGTTCATCTGTGCAGGAGAGACCGCTCAGGGGCCAGACTGAGACTGTGGAATAAAGTCCCACATGAACTACGGACGATCAAAAACCTCACTACCTTCCACTCCAAGTACAAGGTAGACTTCTTAATGCACTCAGATACTACAGATGAGTGTGGGATAAGAACCTAGATAGAATAGAATAGAATTTTGTGAGCTTAAGCTAAAGGAATGTGCTGAGAGCAGAGCCTACAAATGATGACATTAGACACTCAATGCTCCACAAAATAATGTGAGGAGACACCAGCAATGGGGATTTCACATACACAGTGACATGGACCATTGAGCGGGTATGTTCCAAATGTGATACTCATTGACACAACGCTCTGGTGAAATACACCATGAATGAAAGTGGGTGAGAAAAGCCAGAAACTGCTTCATGAATGATCTCTTAATCAAACAATTGTTGGTATTCCCTTCAAGACTTCTACAACAATGACTGCTTCACGGAAATCTTTGACAGCATGTGATACCTGGTGTCTGAGCTCTCTCTAGACCACCTTTAAGCACTTGTGGTCCAGTGGAAACCATCCCATGAATAAGCTGTGGCACCGCTAATAAGGAGCCATTCCACTGCTGTACTTAGAAAGGTGAGGCTAAATTAGAGAGAACTGTATGATTATTTTAGGGTGGCTGCATTTCTCACCATGCATCATAGAAAACTTGATTTTGAAAGTTCTGCCTGCAGAACACCAACCAGATAAATTGTGAGTTGTGACTCATTTCCTTACAAAATGAGCTTTATGTTAGCTTGTTTTCATGGGAAAAATATTTTTTGAGGGGTAAGTAGTATAGTTATGTTCTTTACATTGTAACCATAGTTAAAACAATTTTGTGCAAGGGATAGCTGATAATTGGGCTGATGTGATGTGGAAAATATGCATTTCCTCCTCAGTTTGTGCCCCACTGCCCAGCCTTATCACCAAGGTCTTGTTTGCGCTCTGTGATATGTCACAAAGCTTGCTTGCAGCGATCATGTCAGTGTTCAAATGAAGGGGGCTACTTGGACTTGAGTCAAACTTTCACTCTTGGCAAGTAATTTGCAATTCAGTCTTAGATTTTGCATAAAGGAGCTGCTGCCTAATGTAAGGCAGATTAGTGTGGAAACAATGAAATGAGCCTCAGGTTGAAAGGCATGACTAGCAAGTAGTGAGCACCCCAGTGCTGTTGTTTTGTTTGTGAATTTCCCATCCTGGTAATATCAGACTCCTGAGTAATACTCTGTTTCGTCCAACTCATCTTGAGGATGAAGAACTTTCACCAGCTTCTGGCATTTTTTTGTAGTTAGTTTACATGTTAACAAAAGCCAAACTAGCATCATACGTCTGATACAGCTGCATAGCTGTTAAACAAAGAGGGGGGGAGACCTTTCCTTTTAATTTCAAGGCTATATTTATCCTACTGCATAGATCTACCGTAGCTGTCCTTCCAATAGCTCTGAGAGTGACTAAAGACAAAATGTTGAAAACCGGCTTCTGATTTTGGATGCTCCACTTGAGTGAGTTAGAGCCTCATTTTCAGAAGTGCTGCGCACCAAGAGTCCCAGGCTCTTGTTTTTTGTTTGTTTTTGTGTTTGTTTCTGTGATCACACTTAGATCTCTTGCTGCATGTTTCACATTTGGAACTCATACTTTAGTAAAACATAGTGGACCAAATTCTCTGTGGGCAGAAAATCCTATTGACACCAGCAGAAAATTTGACCCAAAATATGAGCAAACAGATTTGCACACATGCCCTGAAAATACATGTGGATAATCACGTCTTGGTTACAGACTTCAATCTAAACAGAGAAGCCCTCATCTTACAGCTCTTGTTTTATTAATATTCTTACCTATGTGTTTGCTTTACAAATAAAATTCATAAGGTGAAACATCGCTGTGGAATGTTTCTGTGGGCTTCTGTATCCAGAGAATATTTTTGGAACAAAGATCACTTATCCTTCCCCACAACACACACATACACATCCCCCCTTCTCACTTCTCCCAACACCTTCATCGACTTTGCTAGTGAGAGGCAAGTCAAACTTAATAATGGAGGAACCTCTGAAGGTCTGAAGTTCTGCCTCAGGTCAGTCAGGGATACAAAATTCATCCTAACCTTATCTGATTCTAAACTGTTCAAACTTCCATGGATGTGGGCTCGTGGTACCATGATAGAAACTTATGGGGTACTTTGGCATTTGTACTTGGAGAGGCATGGAAAAAACAAACAATGCATTTTCTAAAAAGCCATCCAAACTTTCTTGACATGCAAACAGGCGTTGGTTCTTATTGTATTCTAAGGGTATGTCTACACTGGACAAAAAACCAACAACACGGGAGCAAGTCTCGGAGCCCGGGTCAACTGAATTGGGCTCATAGAGCTCAGGCTATGGGGCTAAAAATAGCAGTGTAGATTAGGGTTACCGTACGTCCGGATTTTCCCGGACATGTCCGGCTTTTGGGGGCTCAAATCCCTGTCCGGGGGGAAATCCCCAAAAGCCGGGCATGTCCGGGAAAATCGGGAGGCTCGGCCGGGGCCTCTTTGTGCAGGGCCGGGGTCGCGGGGCCGGGGGCATGGTGCCGGGCCGGGAGCCGGGCCGGGCGCGCGGTGCCGGGCCGGGGGCCAGGCCGGGCCAGGGTCGCAGTGCCGGGCCGGTCCCGGGGAGCCGAGCCGGTCCCGCGGAGCCGGGCCCGCGGGGCTGGGAGCCGGGCCGGGGCCGGGGTCGGGGAGCCGGGCCCGCGGGGCTGGGAGCCGGGCCGGGGTCGGGGAGCCGGGCCGGGAGCCGGGCCGGGGTCGGGGGGCCGGGCCCGCGGGGCTGGGAGCCGGGCCGGGCCCGCGGGGCTGGGAGCCGGGGGTGGTCGGCCGGGGCCGCGCCTCCTCCCCCCCACACCCTCCCCCTTACCTGCTTCAGGCTTCCTGCGAATTAAATGTTCGCGGGAAGCAGGGGAGGGGGCGGAGTTGGGGCGGGGCGGAGTTGGGGCGGGGGCGGGGCTGGGGGCGGGGGCAGGGCCCCCGGGAGTGTTCTCCATTAGGAGGCACAAAATATGGTAACCCTAGTGTAGATGTTCCTTCTTGGGCCTAGAGCCTGGGCTCTAACCTAGTGTGGAGAGAGGTCTCAAAGTCCAGGCTTCAGCCTGAGCGGGACCGTCTACAGTGCTATTTTTTAGTCCCTTGGCATGAGCCCTGCTTATCCAAATCAACTGCCCCAGGCTCTGAAAGTTGCTGCCATGCGTGGTTTGTTACTGTGTAGCTATACCCTCAGTGGGGCATTCGTCCCTGGCAGGAACACATTACAGGGATAGCTTTACATTTAAAACTGGAATTAAGCCTGACAAGGGCAAAAGAAAATAAACTGGAGATTCTAAAAAACGACAATGACTTCCAGAACTACAGTCTTTGTTCTGCAAACATTGCCATGGCACCTGGCCTTTCAGTAACCCTAAGTCCCCCTGTGCTCTGAGTTGTCCTTGACAGCAGCCAAACTGGAAGCATGACAGCAACAATGGCCGCAGCATCATGTGAGGAGCACACACTGCAAAGCCTTACGAACGCAGGGGAAAGCATTATTCTTTGTCTCGGTCGCTGTGGGTAAGGCTAGAGAGCGATGTTCTGTATCCCCCCTATGAGACCGGGGTTTACTCACATCCCCATTCCAACTGCCTTGGACCCTTCTTCAACTCCACATCTATAAGGGGTGGGCCTCGAGTGGAGCTCAGGTGATGCCTTCCTGCTACCATAGCTCCGCTTCTCATTGATCGTAACAAAAAGATGAAGCAGGCAACTTCCCAGCTTTGGGGAAACCCATAGGCTTAGCTATAGTAACAGGCCCCTCTCTTTACCTCTCCAGAAGCCAGGCCCGAGCACTTCTTTAGAGGGAATCCTGCCACAGGTAAGTATGAGTCTGGGGGGGAAATCAGAATGGTAAATACTCTGCTGGCAATTTTCAAACAGCCATTTACAGGGATGAGGACTTTAAAACCCATCAGAAACCTCTCTGGGCTGGGCTGTACATTAGCTCAGTTAAGGAGGTAACAGCTTCCAGAAAGGCAAAGCATGTCCTCACAAACAATATTCAGTATCAAACTTCAGTGGCCCAACATGCCCTGATCCAAAGCTGAGCCTAACTTCACTGCCGCTTCTTAAAGGGGCTGTTCCTGTGGTGTATTTCTGTTTCCATTTGGGGGCTGAGTCAGTGAAAAATGGGACGGAGGGGAGAAAAGGGACTTTAAGGCCTCAATTCAGCAAAGCACTTAAGCATGTGAGCAATCCTAACACTGTACTGCAAAGCACTTAAGCACATTGAAGTAAATGAGACTTAAACAGAAGCGTGTGTACGTTGCTGAATTAAAACCATGTTTTGCTTGTTCTGAAACTCTTCCTCTCTCTCTTGCTTTCAGTTTTGTGGAAACCAGAAGTGAATTAACTGTAATTCCTGCCATTCCTTTGTAGTCATTAGAAATAGCATTTTTGTTCATGGCTGAACAAATTACCGCGTTAGGAATTAATTTGTATTTTGACCAGACAACAACAAACAAGGTCCAAATTTAAATGTATACTTTGATCAGAATCCTCTTTTCACCTACCTTTTGTATGAAACTTGTCTTTTTATAGTGTAAATTCTTCCAGGCTGCAACTATGTTTTTTTTTTGTGTTTATACACCACCTTGTATGGTGGGGGTCTAATTTTGAGTGGGGCAACTGGGAGCTTTTAGTATACTTGGTCCACATATCATTAAGAACTTGTATGGCATCAGGCATTAGCAGTAATTGATTCTGAAGCCCCATAATGGTATCGCTTCAGCCCTGTGTAATCTGTAACTTAACTTGCCAGTATTTCTCCTGCTTGCTAAAAATCAGTGTATGTTGATGAAAGAAGTAATGTGAAATGGCATGGGAAATAGTGCGTAGAATATATATGCTCCTTGAAAGTATCCTTTGAAAATGTTACCTTCCTTATAATTTTGCATTTAAGGGAAAATACAATTTACCTGGCAATCTGTATTATAAATTGCTGTATGCTACTCCTCCATTATAAAAAAAACAAGAACAAGGAGTCCTTGTGGCACCTTAGAGACTAAAAATATATTTGGGCATAAGCTTTTATGGGCTAAAACCCACTTCCTCAGTTGCATGGAGTGAAAAATACAGTAAGCAGTGTATATATATACAGCACATGAAAAGATGGGAGTTGCCTTAGCAAGTGGGGGGTCAGTGCTAATGAGGCCAATTCAGTGAAGGTGGAAGTGGCCAATTCTCAACAGTTAACAAGAAGAGGTGAATATCAAGAGAGGGATACAGACTAACAGGGCTACCATTCTGAAACCTGTCCTCCATTATACAAAGCCATATCACCTCTCCACCTATCCCTGTTCTGACAGCTCCCTGAGAGGTCAGCAGTTCCCTCCATGACTCACAGACTCCTTGTCCCCATGTCTCCCAACCTCCCAAGTCTCCCCAGCAGATCTGGCTCTTATCTCTTCTGTATTTGAAGCAGGGCCCAATGGGGGGGTCACTGAGAGCACAGGAAATAGTCTCTTTGCTCTCAGTTCAAGTACCTGGACTTGGACTCTGACCTGGTATAGCAGGGCATACAGCAGCTCAGACCTTCAATTTCAGAGGAGACCTGCTCAGCTGCCACCTGTAGCCAGGGCCGGCTTTAGGAAGTGCAGGGCCCGATTCAAACAGCGTGACAGGGCCCTGGCAAAGATGACTAAAAAAAACCCCAAAACATGTAAAAAAACACGTGGGGCTTGTACTCACTGGACGGCGTTCCTAGTCTTCGGCGGTGGGTCCTTCACTCGCTCCGGGTCTTCGGCAGCACTGAAGGACCTGCCGCCGAAATGCTGCCGAAGACCCAGAGCGAGTAAAGGACCCACTGCCGAAGTGCCGCCGAAGAGGAGCGCTGCCGGGTGAGTAAAAATTAAAAAGGAGCCTCTAGCCAGGGAAGGGATTCTCGGCCACTTGCTCCCACCCCGGCGGCCCTGCCACTGGGCGCGGGGCCCGATTCAGGGGAATTGGTGGAATTGGCCTAAAGCCGGCCCTGCCTGTAGCACAGCCAGTACAGATGGAATCATCAGGGCATTTAGCTGCTAAAATTGAAGAAGTCTCTACTGAGCATGGGCAAATTTGAGATTTTTCAAAGATTTATAATTTAACCAGATTTTGGTAGATTTTCACAAGGAAAGCAAATAACACAGCCCTGACACACAGGCTCCCCCTGCTTCCCACCCCCGCCCCCCCACACACACACTAAATTTCAAATGTGTGCTCCAAAGCTTGGGAAAGTTTTCCAGCATTTTTTAATGTGGCAAAATAATGTATTTTTCCTTAATCTCATTCTAGGAAAAAGTTGACAGTTTTGACCAAAATTTCAATATATAAATAAAAATAAAAATATTTTAGAAAAAGGCAAAAACCCAGCATGGAGAATTTCAGCCCAGATGGTTAAACTTGGCAAAGTTATAGCACAGTATTGCCAACTTCAAGAGATCAAAAATGATGAGTCGGACCCCCCAAAATCATGACTTTTTTTTAAAAGATGATATTGTGTTTTTTAGGTCAGTCTCTTGATTTTTGAAAACCCCGCTGCCCAGTCCCAGGGTGTGTGCATGTGACAATTAGTGCTGCCCACTCCCACATGTACCGGATAAGGTGATTTTTGGGCCTTGCTTCAGGAGCTCTCACCCCTACATCTGCCGGTCTCCTGCCCAGCAATTAATCCTGTCCCCCAGGTGCCAGTCAGTTCTGTCCCCATCCACCCCCCTCTCAGTTCAGCCCCCCTCCCAGTTCAGTCCACCCTCTGCCTCATCAACCCACACTGCCCTCAGTTCACCTTCCCAGTACCACCCCATCTGCTCAGAACCCACCATCAATACAGCCCCATCAGCCCTTACCCTCCTCACTTCAGCCCCAGCCTCACATCTGCTCCTTTGGGTTCTTCACTCTCCCCAGGCATGGGGGGCTGTAGTGAGGTCCCCTCTCCCACTTCCCCACCAGGGTGCAGCTGGAGCCCTGGCCATGCCCAATTTGTAAGTAAAATCTTCCCCCCACTTGTAGGGTGACCAGACAGCAAATGTGAAAAATTGGGACAGGGGGTGGGGGGTAATAGGAGTCTATGTAAGGACTGTCCCTATAAAAATCGGGACATCTGGTCACCCTACCCACTTGTTAACTTGATAGCTTTGTTTGTCTGATATGTAAATGAATTCTCAAAGGTCATGGTGGTTGTAAGTTTCCCTTCAATATTTAATTGCCTGCATAAGCTATTTAATACCTCTTATACTCCGGTGTTAGGAATGTTATCCTTTAAACATCCCTCGGCTTCTGAGTTTCCTGTAAACATCATGCAATCATCTTCTCTTGCTTTTCCTCCCTAATCTCTGCATCTGATGTTGTGACTGTGGATGTTGTGACTTTGAATGTAACTGTTGTTCCTGAATGCATGCATTAGCACATTCCGTAACTTCAGGCCTTTTCTCACGGCCACAGTTATTCAATCAGCTTGCTCAATTTCTATGTTCTTTCTCTGTAGCAACAATGACTCACTATTTTATTTTGATATTTTCATGGGGATTCATCTTGTAAAAAATCTGCAAAGCATGTAATTTCTCTGGTTTGAGTCAAAAGGAAAAGGTTCCAGATTTCTCCCTTTGGCTACCCCATAGCAATAGAATGAGAAGGTATCTATAATACTTTTGCACGGGTAAAAGTAGCCGATCATAATAAGAGTGATGACTTTATCTTGGCCAAAATGCAACTCAGTGGGTTGGCCCTAGTGGTAGTGTTCTGTTATGTGAAAGACCCAGGTCTGAATTCCTGTTTCTCCTTTCCTGGCCCATTGAGCTGTTAGCCCTGCAGTATCTGGGCTAAAGGGGAGTGCACCATCATGCAGCAACAGTCCCCCTAGTCAAGCAAGGGGGAATATTCATGATTTCCAAAGGGATAATGGTTGCAGTGCAGTGTCTCAAGGCAATAGGGAGGCATAATGCAGGTGATCAGTGTTCACACAAGGTGAAGGAAAGAAAGTGATGGCACTATCTGCTACTATCCACCAGTGCTTCAAATCATTCAAAGGTCTTTCAGATTCCCTCCTTAAAACTCACCTCTGCCATGGTGCCAGCAATACCTGACAATGGCTAGGCAGCTGGTTTGTGCTGAGACTGCTGCTTGTTATGCTAATATTTTTTCACTGATAGCTTGTCCGCCTTGCCGTTTCTTTGTTGTGTCCACATGGTGTCTCTCATCATATTCTAAGATTGTAAGCTCTTTGGGGCAAAGACTCTTTTTTATTACAGTGGTGTACTGAGCCTGGTCCTTTCTGATGGACCACAACCTTGTCATGGTGGAGAGGCTTGCGTGGGCTAAAGACCCTCAGAGCTATCTCATCCGGAGCTTTCATACTACTGGTAGGGTCCCCCTTGGCAAGCAGGTCTGAGGCGAGACTCCTGACTAACCACAGTCCAAAAGTCAAAAGACCCCAACGGTGGATCGGGCGCATATAGAGGACCTTCTAGTACTCTGCGGCTATGAAGGCGGATGAGGGCTGCAGCAGGAGGGAGGCCCCTGGTTGTCTTGGATCTCCTTGCCACTGGATCAGGGTTTTCCTCCTGTCAATTTTTGTGTGGTTACCGCCTGTGCACCGGTTTCCCCACGTTAAAAGATTTCACACCCAGGTGGTGACGGATGAGTGGCAGGGAAGACCGGAGCAGTGATCTCTGGGAGTCTTTAGTCACAAATCTGCACACAGGCAGCAGCCATGTGAGGGTCATTTCGTGCTTGGTTGAGCCAGAAGTGCATTTTGGCAGCAGCGGCTGTGACTGAGCAAGCCTTTTCAGGATCCCCTCTGCTCACCCCAAATGGGAAGGGGGCTAGAAAAGTTGCCCAAAATATAGGCTGTCTCATACTCTTCTGACTGGATGGTTGTATCCAGTGAGAACTCCTCCGTGGCCGAAACAAGAGATATAAGACAATGAATTTCGCCACCTGGAATGTCTGTACCCTTATGAACTCTCAGTGCCGTGAATGCCCAGAAAGAACTGCCATAATTGCCAGTGAACTGGCAAAACTCAACGTTGACATTGTAGCTCTTAGTGAGACCTGACAGGTCAATTAAAAGAGGATGGAGGTGGCTACATCATCTTTTGGAAAGGAAAGCCACCTGAAGAGAGATGCATTCACAGGATTGGCTTTGCCATCAAAAATAAGATCGCCAGTCAGCTTTTGGAGCTTCCCGTGGGGATCAATGAGCATCTCATGACTCTTCGGTTCAAGCTTAGCAACAACCAGTATGCCACAGTCGTCAGCACATATGACCAAACACTCGATGATGAGGAAGACAATAAGGAGCAGTTTTATAGAACTCTTGAGGCAGTCCTCACAGCCACACCTAAGGCCGACAAACTCATCGTCCTGGGAGATTTTAATGCCAGAGTCGGACAGAATTTCCAACTCTGGAGAGGCACAATAGGCAAAGAAGGGGTGGGAAATGTAAATCCCAATGGTATTCTCCTCCTCAGCAAATGTGCGGAGCATTATCTGCTCACCACAAATATCATCTTTAGGCAGACTAACAAATTTAAGACCACTTGGAACATCCTCGGTCCAAACACTGGCACCTCCTCGACTATGTTATAGTCAGAGCCTGAGACTATACCAACGTCTGTGTAACACAAGCTATGAGAGATACTGATCACTGTTGGACAGACCATCGATTAGTAAGATCAGTCATGTACCTGCAGCTCGTTCCACCACACCGCAAACACCCAAAGACTAAGCGAAAGCAGTACAATGTCAAAGCACTTCAAGACCAAACCAGCTGCAAGATGTTCCAGCAACAAGATGTTCCAGCAACATCTGTCTGAGAAACTCTCTAACCTGCCTGACAACATCATTGACATTCAAGAACACTGGGATCAACTTAAAAACACCATTCACAGTGAAACCAGAGGATGTTCCACTCATCGGCACCAAGATTGATTTGACGAAAACAACGAGGAAATCCCAGCATTAATTCAACAGAAAAGAAATGCATTTTGTAACTGGCAAAATGATTCCTCTAACAAACAAAAACATTAGGCCTATCATCTGCTTAAAGCCAAAGTCCAAAGGAGGTTATGTGACCGCAAAAATAAGCGGTAGCAAAAGAAGGCCTTTGAGATCCAGTGGCTACTTCTGAAAACATGGGCCTAAATTACCTTTATGCAGGTGAGGGGACCGTTCTCTTTTTTCCCTCCCATGGCTTGGAACTAGTCCAAGAGCGAGGATGGCATTGCAGTATTTAGATAAGAACAAAGCTATGGGATACACCAGCAATTTTGCAACAGAAGTGATCAATGATTCCCCTTTCCCCATGTTGTGTTTCCTTCGTTCTC
This sequence comes from Chrysemys picta bellii, assembly GCF_011386835.1. Lineage (NCBI taxonomy): Eukaryota > Metazoa > Chordata > Testudines > Emydidae > Chrysemys > Chrysemys picta. The sequence continues at coordinate 46,340,804 of NC_088794.1, read as the reverse complement.
ATCCCTAATGACACAACAGCAGGAGCCATCAAAGAAAAGTGCTATTGTGGGCTGAGGTTAGACTTATGGGTGTGGAATACCTACCTAATTCAAATACTGGAAGGGATAGAACTTCAGAACTCCAACAGAAATCCAGAGCAAACTCTCCCAAGAGGAAGAGTGAGGATGTGGGGAAGGAAGGTAACTCGGTCATGGAGCAGTTGTGGGTTGGAGTGTGTATGTATTAAAAAAACAGATGAAAGAGTTCAGTAAATGTTGAGACAATGTCATAATTAAATCAGCAGGGAGAAATGAGAAACATGAAAAAGTTGTGGAAAAGTAAACACGGGCAATGGAAATACGTATCTGTGAATTTACATTTTGGCTACATTTCTCCATCTAAGGAAATAGAGAAAACCAGATTTTGATAATTGGTGCCAGTTGAGCACATGGTCTGGAGCAGAGGTTCCCAAAGTGGGCGATACCGCCCCCTGGGGGGCGCTGGAACGATCCAGGGGGGCAGTAGTAGCCTCGGTGCAATTGGGGGGCGTTGAATAAAAATAAGGGGGCGGTGGAAGCATAAAGAAAGAATATAAGAAAATTTTGAAAAACTGTTCGTACATGTTTCATCTGTTGTGTAACATAGAGTTAAAGTTGTAGTGATTACTTTATTTTCCAAATAAATTCACAAATTATAACCGATCAGGTGTCAAGTCCGCCAACAGCTCTTAACAAGCAAGTGTTGGCAGGCGAGCGTGTCGCGCATTGTCGGGAAGTCCAGCATGCATCGGCAGGAATATGTGCGTGTAATGACTTGTTTACAATACGATACTATAAATAGGCGACATGTCTGAAATCTAAGGCTTGGTCTACACTAAACCCCCAAATCGAACTAAGGTACGCAACTTCAGCTACGTGAATAACTTAGCTGAAGTCGACGTACCTTAGTTCGAACTTACCGCCGTCCAGACCCGGCAGGCAGGCTCCCCCGTCGACTCCGCGTACTCCTCGCGGCGAGCAGGATTACCGGAGTCGACGGGGAGCACTTCTGAGTTCGATTTATCGCGTCCAGACTAGACGCGATAAATCAAACCCAGAAGTTCGATTGCCTGCCGCCGAACCAGCGCGGTAAGTATAGACAAGCCCTAATTTAGATTGTTTCTTAATTGTGTAAAGCAGTTAACAATAGTGCAATAAGTATTTAAAATTTTTTATTCATATTCAATACCTTCGATCTTTACGGATTACGGATCACATACAAAGCAAATTGTATTGTTGTTGTTTCAATAAAAGAGGAATTTACACGTGAGTATTTTTATACATTTTCTTACATATCTACCGTACGTTTCTGTGTCTCTAGTGCTTACTAATAATAAAATCGTAGCAGGCTTGTGGCGGTACAGTACTATTTGAAGTGTACAGTCAATATATTTGTCATTTTTTATTACAATATTAACGAAAACTGGAATGAAATCGTAAAAAAACTGTTAACTATTAACATTTATTTATATCTATCGAATCATCTGTGTTAAGTGGTAAATAAGGCATGTGTTAATAAGGAACAATTATTTAAATAAGGGCAAACTAAATTAAAACTATTAACTGATTTTTAATTGCATATTGATTATTTTTTAATTATTTCTTGATAAATTTAGTTTTATATTTGACAGTTTAATACCAAATACATATATCTAATGCTGAGCAAAGAACAAAACCCAGTTTATTAGTTTCATTAGTATTTTAGTTTGGTTGTCTTTTGCCATCTTACGCAAAAACCACTGTATACCTGATGTCGTGGGCGATATTCTAATAACACATCTTTCTTTACTATATTGTAGGACGTAGGTAGAAATATAGATACATAAAAGAACACAAATTTGTCACTGCATTTTTCTGTTTGTTCGCTTAAAGAAGGTAGATTTCCAGGGGGGCGCTGAGTAATTTTTTTTCTGAAAAGGGGGGCGCTGAGTAATTTTTTTTCTGAAAAGGGGGCGGTAGGCCAAATAAGTTTGGGAACCTCTGGTCTGGAGCATCTGCATAATATGCACCTGGCATCAACCCATTGGGATAATGTAGCGCTGGTAGGATTTTGGCTCCCCATGCAAATAATTCCTCTCACTGAACAATCTCTCCCTGTGTTATGAGAATCACTATACACTAGGAGAGTTGTGGAGTGGGGGGAAGAGGGGATAACCTCGTCTTCCTCTGCTTTCACTGCAAATGCCAACACAGATAATGAAAATGCACTAAAAACAGCAGGTTACAGAGTTCAGAGGAATCTGCAAATGATTTGCCTGACTAGGAGGACAGTCTTAGTTCTAGGAGAATGTCTTTAGGGAGGGACCTTTGGGAAATTATGAGCTACATGTGGCAATGGTAAATAGGGATGAGACAGGTCATCGTAAGATGCCCCAAACAATTCCAAAAGGTTTTACAACCTCCACTTCCTTAATAGTGGTGTGACGGGTTGGGTCACAGAAACCCCCTTGGGACTGTCACTTGATGTGCTGAGACTACCTCTGAGCCCGTTTTCTCTGCCAGTTCGGGCCTCCAGAACCCTGCCTTGTTGAGCCAGACATGCCAGTCTGCTCCAACACAGACCCAGGGTCTGAACCACATGCCCCAAAGCTGCAGACTTAACTGAAAACAGCTTAAGAAGTGCTCCTGTCTCTAGCATCTAGACACCCAGCTCCCAATGGGATCCAAACCCCATATGCATTTGTTTTACTCTGTATAAAGCTTATACAGGGTGAACTCATAAATTGTCCGCCCTCTATAACACTGATAGAGAGATATGCACCGCTGTTTGCTCCCCCAGGTACTAATGACTTACTCTGGGTTCAATAATAAACAAAAGTGATTTTATTAAGTATAAAAAGTAGGATTTAAGTGGTTCCAAGTAATAACAGGCAGAACAAAGTAAGTTACCAAGCAAAATGAAACAAAACACGCAAGTCTGAGCCTAATACATTAAGAAACTGCATGCAGGTAAATCTCACCCTTAGAGATGTTCCAATAAGCTTCTTTCACAGACTGGACTCCTTCCTAGTCTGGGTCCAGCAATCACTCACACCCCTGTAGTTACTGTCCTTTGTTCCAGTTTCTTTGAGGTATCTCTTGGGGGGGTGGAGAAGCCATCTCTTAAGCCAGCTGAAGACAAAATGGAGGGGTTTCCATGGCCTTTTATATTCTCTCTTTTGTAGGCAGAAACCTCTTTGTTCTCCTGTGCAAAGTCATAGCAACAAGATGGAGTTTGTAGCCACCTGGGCAAGTCACATGTCCATGAATGATTCAGCTTTTTGCAGGCCGATGCCATTGTTTGCATGTTAGTTTGATTGTTCCCAGGAAAGCTCAGATGTGGATTGGCATCTCCCAAAGTCCATTGTCAGTTAAGTGTTTCTTGATTGGGCACTTACTGAGAATAGTCCTTTCTCAAGAAGCTGACCAAAAACTTCACTGAGGCTACTTAAAATCAAACACATTGAGATACAAATACATGGCCAAAATTTGTAACTTCAAATACAAAAATGATACACATATACAGATAGCATAATCATAACCAGCAAACTACAACCTTTCCATAGACACCCCACTTTACCTCCTCTGTACAAGACCTGGTGCAATCATAAGACCCTGATTGCAACAATGATCTATACGGTCACAGTTCATGTCAATAACGTCACAAGTGGGCTTTTACAAAGAGAAAGAGGGGGTTGTTTCCTACACTGATGGAATATTTCCAGCTAAAGTAGGAGGCATATGCAAAAAGATTTCAGCGTTTCCTGGAGGCAGGAGACTCGCAGCACTGAAAGGGTTACTGTCTTTAAATACAAGCATCTAAAACTAGCCTCAGCATTTCCAATTGTCGGTCTGCTTGGGCCTAATTGTAAAGCCTGACCTGATCCTAACTAGACCACAGCCAATCCAAATCTGACCCAAGCCCGAGTGTGTTGGGTTGTTTTCATACCCAACCTGACCCAAACCCAACACTTGTAGTTGGGACCTGTCAACTTTGGTTTGTGTTGCAAGGGACTAGCCACCGTCCCAGACTCCATTTTCTTTATTTTGTTTCCTCCATGGAGACATAGGGACTAATTACCCTTTAGCCCCACTCCTAGTCCTGCAGCCTGATCTCCCTCCCTGGCTTGCCTTTTGCTCCCTACCCTAGTCCAGCACTGTACACCTGAAGGGCAGCTGCTTTCCTTCACCCTCCTGGGCAATTCCCTCTGAACCTATGTCAGTGCTGTCTGCTCACCCTTGGGGCTCAGCCTGGTGGGGGCTTCCCACAACCCATGCCTGTGATCCATCTGTGGATGTCCCCTGTGGATGTCAGTGTGGCAGCGGCTGCTTGCCTTGGTCCTGCTGGCTGACACTTCCTTGTTGCACTGTGTGTGCTGTGGAGTGAGAGGCTTTGCCAACATGCACACTGCTGTGAGTGGTGGCCACTGGCAGGATTGAGGTAGGCTGCTGCTGCCAGGCCGACGTCCTCGGCAGAAAGAGGTGATCAGCGACCCAATCTGAGCCTGAGAATGTCAGGTTGTTTTGAGACATGACCTAAACCCAACACTTGTAGTCCAGTCCCATTGGATTCAGATTGGTTTCAAGGCTCCAACACTATATGATGTGTTTATCTCCCAAGCACTGTTTAGTGGTGAGTAATGTGTGTTTGTGGGAATACAGTACTTGCCCTGAGATAAAGTACTGGATTTTAGCAATTGACAAATAATCTACATGGTGTCATTTTTCATGGCCTGTATTTTGAGATTACATATTTTAATGTACCTGCACTGATGATAGCAGACATCCTAATATCCTGTCTGGGTACTAGATACTCTTGTTTTCATTGACTCCAGTCCATTAAATATGTGGATTATTTCTCAATAGCTAAAAACTAGTACGGTATATTATCTTAGTGCAAGTACTGTATTCCCAGAAACACACATTATTCACCATTAAACAGTGTATGGGAGATAGATTGTATAATGTCAGAAATGTTGATGATAGTTCTGTCTATATTAAAGAAACCATAATCCTTTCAGTACTGCAAGCCTCCTGTCCTAGTTTATATCAGTCTTTGCTGACAACTTTCCTGGCCAAAAAAAAGTCTGTATATAACTAGGGTGACCAGACAGCAAGTGTGAAAAATCGGGACGGGGGTGGGGATAATAGGATTCTATATAAGAAAAAGACCCCAAAATCGGGACTGTCCCTATAAAATTGGGACATCTGGTCACCCTAGTATATAACACAATAGGAAAATGATTTGAGTAGATAAATTACCCCAGAGAAATTGGCTTTGTTTTAGAAAAGTGACCATTGGTCTCCACTTACAGCACAGTAAAAGAAAATGTATTTGAAACAATTTTTGATGGTACCTTACTTAACCATAGTAGAAAATATGTATAGATTGAGTGGGGATGATGATTGGAGAAACTGAGTTGAAAACAGAGATTTTTATTCATATATGACGGACATGTCCCATTATTGAAGAGGAAGAGCAGGAGAATCAACTAACAGGAAGACATAAGAAAGTGTAAATTAAAGCACACTAAAGGAGATTGGTGTCTCCCATACATCCATCACCTCTGAATTTTACCTCAGATATGTAATCACTTCATTTGCAGTCAAAAATGTCATGTAGGCCCCCTTCAGAAATGTGATCATTTATGCCTATTATATGACCAGCGCAAAAAATGTAGCAACAAGGTCTCAATTCAGTGTGTGTGTGTGTGTGTGTGTGTGTGTGTATGTATATATATATATATATAATGAATCCCAATGAAAGTGGGGCTATACCTCTGCATGGGGACAGGATATTCTGGAGGCCTAAATTTAATGTCAAGTGTTTTGGGGTACTTTACTTGAGACATTTTAAAGGGGCCTAATTTTCAAATGATGGGTGCTGAACACTTCTGAAAACATTTGCATACGCTGGCTTAAAATAGAAACACTGACACTTGCAATGACAGTGCTGCAAGCTGCACCACATTAGCATACTACAGCTTAAAGAAGTCACTGTTGGGTGCAATCACTGTCATGTCCACGTAACAACCTTCCACTACATGGTACTAACTAGCTCCAGGTGAAAGTTCTGAAAGAAAAATCTAGCACAATGTTTCGAAGGCGAAAGCCTCTCAAGGCGTGGGAATAGCACACGAGAGAGGATGTTGGTGCTGATTTACGTCACAGCCCTGCATGCAAGAGGAAAAGTTACAAAAGGGCATTCTATAGAAAGAAAAGATTATGATGAACCCAATGTTGGAGAAACGTTTGTTTTCCTGCTTTTAGCTTAACGTGGCTCTTTTTTGGTAGTCATTCCTCCATGATGACCCAATCAGTAACAGTTGAAAATACCACGGAGGCATTAAAGGGAGATTGAGAATTGTGCTTGGGAGCCTGCGTCATGCTCCACGGTTCCTTCTCCTGAAACACATCATTGTGCTTGCTATGGCATATGCTGAAGAGCGCAAGATAGGAGTCAAGGGCAGCCCCATCACATGTTGTGGAACAATATTAGAAAAAACAGCATTTGATAAGAAACTTGTAGCAGTCTAGTGTAGGCAAGGTCATAAAAACATACCATAGTTGATATATCTAGAGTAAATATCAAGAAAAAAAATGATTATTTCCAGTAAAAGATGAACACGGCCCTTTTTTTTTTTTTTTTTTATTTTGTTCATTATTCAGGCAAATTCCAAAGTGTAATTTCTATAGCTAAGCAAACAGATGATACATTCTTCTTAGCGTATGCGCAATGTGCCTCAGGTGGCATGTGACCAGGATTCTTCACCGAATATGGTTTGCTGGTTGGATCATTTGCTTCCCTGGCTTGGGCCAGGTACCAACAGGGAGCACGACGTGAATGCTGATCCATGTCCCCGGGTGATACATTTTCCCATGTGTGCAGAATCATCTATGTTTTTCTGCTTATAATGCTTGCAAGAATTATCTGAATGGAAGTCTGATGCCATCTACAGTCTAACAGAGGACTTGCAGTGAAGTCAGTTAGGACTCTTTACCCAGAATTCTCAAGTGGTAGTAGCACAACAGTTATTAGTTATTTGTAGTTCTTATAGTGGAAGTTTGCACTGAGAAAATTAGCTCAGTCAGACTGAGCTGGGTAAAAAGCTTCACAAATCAGGCCAAAGTCACAGCTCTAAAAACGAGGGTCCTTCTTTCTTTCTCTGTCATAAAAATTAATTTGATTATGATGTTTTATTGTTAGTGTTCAGGAAGCATTTGACTATAAAGTGAAACCCAGATGTGTTCAGTAAGTAAAAGGACAAAGTAAGCAAGGAATTTCCAGTGAAGGAGACTAATACTTAATTCTTATAGGACTTTTCATACATATTCCTCAAAGCACTTTACACAGGAGGGCCAATATTGCTATCCCCCTTTAACAGATGGGGAAAGTGAGGTACAAAAAGGCAAAGAGACTTAGCCAAGGTCACAAAGCAAGTCAATGGCAGAGCCAAGAATAGAATCCAGGTCTCATGATTCCTAGTCTGGTGCCCTCTCCAAGTAAAGGCTGACCTTCCAGCCTCCACTGTGAGTGATGTGAAGAACATGGGCACAGTGGGAATTAACAAAGCTACCGCACAGTTTAGTACAGAAGGGTACTGGGACTGGAATAACAGGCAGGATACAGATTAGAACTGAGGTGCATTGACACAGCAGTATTAGGAAGCTTATAAAGCCATCCTGTGAGAAGGGAGCACCTGTATTCTCACTGTTCTACTATTTCAGCAGCAGGTAAGCAGGCATTCCGGGCTAAGAACGAGCTGTAGTAATGCCCATATTACTCTCTCCTCAGCACCCTCTCGAGCTGTTCTCATGCTGTGGTGGCTCTGCTGTACCCCTTCTCCTGGCAGCACACTTTCATTCCTGTTCTCCCCTCATCCATGATTGACATTGTCTGCTGCCCTACTCCGTTCCTGGTTGGACTGCTGTCCAGCTCTCTGCCCAAGCTGAAAGAGCTGCCTGTAGAAGAGGTAGGAATCAGCCCAGGACTTGGTTGTTAAATGAATCCCAAAATGGTTTGTATGGAGTAAAACTGATGTACACCAGCTGAGTATATAATATAAGCTGGCCTCTGATATAAGTTTTTACTTTTCTAGCCCTTAACTTGCCCCTTTGTTTCTTCTCTTTCTAACTGTCATGTACAATTGCCTCTTGGAAAAAACTAAAATACTGTAAATAGGTTTTAAGGATTCTAATCTTCCCTCAATGCCCCTGTGTATGGTGATTGACAGTGACAAGTGAACATTAACCTTGCCACAACAAGGTCAATATTGGGATAAGGTCTCATTTTCTTATGTGAAATAACATAGTGAAGTGACATTAGCACAGTAAAAAACCATTCACTTTAGTGCCAGCCACTCTCACTAATTTTAATGGGAGTTACACTCACAGCCAGACACTGAATAGAGAATAGAACCCCTGTGGCAAAGAAGGTCCTTTCAAGGTCTCATTGGTGCTATATTGCAAATGAAATTAGCTTTATGTTTATACATTCTATCCAAAATACTGCTGCCACAATCCTTCCCCCTCACACAACTCTGATCATCATTTCACTCTCCCCAGAGCCCTTCACAGGTTTCCACTCCCCTTCCACAGCAAATTTCCTTTACTTGTGGTCACTTCAAGTGCTCTCCATGCAAATGCCCCTTCCTAAATCTGTGCTCTGTTTTCCTCCTACCCTTCCCAAACTGCCCTCCTGCATACCTTTTTAGCATCCTCTCCTCCTCGCACCTTCATTATTAATTATTTACACTTCATCCATGCCACCCCCTAACGCTTGGAACCAGCCCTACTAAACCGAACAACACCTGGTTTCACCAAAACCCCTTTTGAAATACAGTTCTGCACAAATGACCCCCTTCATGGATAATCCACCAACACAACAATGACACCCATACATTTTAAAATTATTTTAAAGCAAACTTTTCTGAAATCTGCCCATCATCTGAGGTATGAAATGTCTGAAGTGTTCTGTCTTACTTAGTGCTGGTCTACACTAGTGGGGGGGATTGATACAAGATACGCAACTTCAGCTACGCTAATAGCGTAGTTGAAGTTGAAGTATCTTGAATCGAATTACTTGGGGTCCACACGGCGCGGGATCGACGGCCGCGGCTCCCCCGTCGACTGCGCTACCGCCGCTCGCTCTGGTGGAGTTCCGGAGTCGACGGTGAGTGTGTTCGGGGATCAATATATCGCATCTTAATGAGACGCAATATATCGATCCTGGATAAATCGATTGCTACCCGCCGATACGGCGGGTAGAGAAGACGTACCCTTAGACTCTGACCTTTACAGGGGCAGAGAGTCTGTCTTCCTGTTTTGTATAGAACGCTGCAAATGGTTTGATGCTGCAGACTTACAACAGAAGTTTGATTTTCATTCTAATTTCTGTTCAGGCTAAGTACCATTTAGATTCTCCCTCTATCTGTAAAAGCAGACACCATTAGAATGTCTTCAGTCATCAAGATAAATCTTTACTGTATCTTTCTTTTCTTTAGGCTTTGATGGTTAACTTGGGAGCCGATCGATTCATCAGACAGGTACAGTATGGCTTTAAATTAACTAAAATAGGTAGGCTTGGCAGAAAGCAATTTTTATTATTTTATAATTTGGATGTTTATTTTTAAGGATTTTTTTATTTTTATCCATTTACATTTTCAGTTGTGCAAAATTATGAATTTTAAGCATTTTTTCAATTTTTATCAATTTAAATTTTCACAGTTGTGGGAAACTATGCAGGGGGCGATAATAATTATTCAGTGACAGTAGACATTGAAATGCAAAAAGTTAAAGCTCTATAACCATTAAAACACAAATTGTCAACATCATATTGTGACGGGGTGTCACCTGGAACTGGGGTACCACAGAGACCCCCACCCACCAGCCTGGGCTCTCTCTTACACTGTACTGCTGTGACAAGCTGCAAAGCCCTCCAAGCTTCAGCCTGCACTTTCACCAGCATACATACAGGTAGGGACACACCCAGCTGCAGTTACATGCAGGCAGGCTGTTTGACCAGCCCCTGTATGGGAAGGCTTCAACTAGGACACCTTCCAGCTCCTCAGGCACGCACCCCTTCTGGAGTATAAATCCAAAATTATACCGTCTTGCGCTGCACAGGGAACTGTACAGCGTAAGCTCATAAAATTCACCCCCTCCCTCAATGTGGAGAGGAATATGCAACAGCTTTCTGCCCCTGAGTTATGATTTCCATGCACTGGTTTAGATAAAGCAAAAACAATTTTATTAACTACAAAAGATAGATTTTAAGTGATTATTAGGGATAGCAAACCGATCAAAGCAGATTACCTTGCAACTAAACAAAAATGCAGACTAAGCTTAATATACTAAATAGATTGGATATGAATAGCAGATTCTCACCCAGGGTGATGATACAAGCAGGCTGCAAATTCTTAAGGAGCAAGTTGCACTCGCTTACAGCTTGGAATCCCCAGGTGTTCAATTCACAGGCTAAAAATCCCTTTGGCCTGGGTCCAGCCTTTGTTCCTCAGATGTTTCCAGGAGTCTTCCTGGGTAGGAAGTCAGTGAAGAACCCCAGGTGATGTCACTCCCAGCCTTATATAGCTTTTGAATAAGGCGGGAACCCTTTGTTTCAAAGCTTAGTTCCCAGACCAGTCTCTGGAAAAACACTGACATTCCAAGATGGAGTCTACAGACATGTGGTCACTTCACATGTCTTCGTAGAGTCATAGCACCCATTACTCAGAGGCTGTCTGTAGGGTCCTCAGGAAGGCTCCCCAGGTGCGAGATAAGCTTCTCCTAAGGCCTATTGTTCTTTCTAATAGCTCTTCCCCCATCCGCTATCTAGAATGAAAGCATCTTGTCTAGTGGGCATTTCCCAGGTGTAATTACCTTTGAAGTACAGATACAAAAATGATACATGCATACAAATAGGATAATCATATTCAGCAAATCATAATCTTTCCAATGACATCTCACGTGATGTATCTTGCATAAAATACATTATGATTATGTCATACTCATATCATAATATCACTGTGAAGAATATGGGGTGCAGCGTCACACATATGTCAAAACATACAAAGTTAATAGCCTTAAATCAAAGTCAAGTAAGTTTTCAAGCAGCATTTTTCTTACTTTGCGTATCTGTACATTTCTATTATTATCAATGGAAATATTTTTTCATTGGCTTGTGTGTGTATGGTCAATTTGATATTTATTTATATTTAAAAATCTAATTCTTCCAAGCCTAAAAATAGGCAACTTTGCAGCCCCTTTAATCAGGTGGTTTAAAGAAACATAATGGAGCTGTGGGTTCACTGGAGAAGTTCCAACTGGAACTGTGCAATTAACTAGATTAGAAAAGTCTGAATCTTTTCTGTTTCCTCTGGAAATAAATAGTATGCCTAGAAGATGCCAAGAGAGCTTACCTTCAGAGTTGCTTTCCTGTTGCTTTCAAGTGGATCCAGCTTAGTAGCAGCCTCTCAGCTGAAAGCTGACATTATCCAGCAGTTGCCAAAAAGTGGAAGGCAGGTTTACAAGGCTGTAGTCAGGGAACGAAGTGCTGGGACATGCCTTCCCTGGCTGCAGCTCTTGCAAACCTGCCTTCAGGGGAGAGGGGCTGCAGCCCAGGTGCCAGGGGTTTCAACTGGGAGAAGGGGCACTGGAGGCCTGTGGGGCTACACGGTACCTCTGTCTGTGCTCTCCAGGCTTTACCCTGCACCAATGCTGGGGGCCTGTCTCAGCGTGTCCTTCCCGGGTTGCAGGCCCCCGGTGTCAAGGCAGGCACAGCCCCAAGAGCACAGGGAGAGATGCCATGCATCTCCATGGGCCCCTAGTGCCCCTGCTCCCTGTGGAAAGCCCTGGAATCCTCCCCCCTGCTGCCCTGCCCGCAGCCTCTCCTCCCACTGGGACTACTTGTTGGGTAGGGATGCAGGAACCCCAGCTCATTACCACACCATTCTGTGCGGGTGGTGGGGCCCCAGGCACAGGCAGCTTTGCACAGCTGCAGCCAGGGAAGGCATGTGTCAGTGCGTCCTTTGTTCCCGCTATCCTGCCGGTTACCAGGGCCTTTCTTTCTGAAAAAGTTCTTAATAAGCATCATGCCATTGCCAGTATCCGAAACCCTTTAACATTAAAGTCAATGGGTCGGGATTGGTTCCCAGCAAAACATTGCTATTAACTGGAAGTTGTTAATATCAGAACTGCTGTTAAGCAGAATCTACTGTAATACTGAGACAAATCAAGGCCCTAGAGAGACAACCTGATCTATTGAACATCATTTTAGCAAGACATCAAGCACAAGTGGTGATAAGATTGGTGGGGGAGGGGGGGAAGCTGGGGAAGAAGTCTACAGGTGGAAAGGAGAATATTGTGGATGATTTACTGAGTTGTGGAATAAGAAGAAACCTTGGAAAAAGAAAGATAAAGAATCACTATTTCCTGAAAGTAAGGTGGCACTAGATAATTTACAGATAAAAGAGAATGCGCTGAGTCAATTGGATGTACCCTGTAAAGTAAAGGTTGGGCAAACAGATAAGATTACTCTGAAGATTCCTTGCAACTCTAGGAGTCATACATCAGCTCATTGTTTCTGGAGCAAATGTTAAATATGGTGTGGAGAATGAGCAAAAGTACTTGCAGGAAAATAAGCAAAAGAGGAACTATCAAGAATTGAAGAAACTTCCAGAACCAAGCCTGAGCAGCTGTGTGTATGTGTGGCTAGGCCTTCATCTTGTGTATATTCAGGAAACCCATCATGCCTGTCTAGTGCCTTCATAATATGTTTGTTGTGTAACAAGCAGGATAAGGGCCTATATGTATTTACCTTGCACTCCAATAGCATGTTATATTTCCCTACTTCAGTCTCATGAAAAACACTATAAAGTTAAATTCAGAAATATATAACAGAGGAACATAAGGTTTCATTATTGTATTCATGTAGCCATTAAAGTAACAAACACAGAATATTTTATTTCTGAATTCTAGGCCCTGAAAAACCATTGACTGCAAATGAGCATATAGGGAAGAAAACAGTCTAAAGAATATATTTTTTTCTCCTTTAGATGGATGATGAAGACACACTATTACCTAGGAAATTGCAAGCTGCTCTGGAGCAGGCTCTAGAGAGAAAAAGTGAACTGATAAATCAGGATTCAGATAGTGATTCAGATGATGGTAAAATAATCTAGAAACAAGTCTTGTCTACCTGTGTGGGTGGGTGATATTGTGTCCCTGGGATCAGGAGAAAGAAACATGGGCCTAATTTCAGAAAATTCATCATCTCATCCCACAGCTACATTTTACAACATCAATTTATGTTTCTGAATTGGAGTTGATGATTGAGGGCATGTAGTATAATTTTCAAAGCACTGTAATATATTAACCGCCTGTTTAAAATATCGTTTAAATGCCACAATGTACACACTCCCATAGATGTTTTTTAACCTTTTCTCAGAGACTTTGATGTTAAAAATCTAATATACCGTTAGTCCAAGTCTATCCATTTTATATTTATTTTTATTAAACTTTGCTTTAAATATGTAAAGTCACTTTAACATCTCTGAGGTATTCACAAGTGATACAAGAATTGAATCTACAATAAATCTTTTTCAGTCAATTTTTTGTAAAGGTTTATTACCCTCAGCACAAAATTTTACTCTCAAGATCATTCGGAAGCATGCTAACTATACAGGAAGAAGTAAAGTTCAAACAGCAGAGACACATTTCAGATTAAGGCCTCAAATATTAATTTTTAATTCTGCATCTTCTGTGGGTCTCGTGTGGATTACCCAGTAAAGAAAACTGTATTTTTGTTGACTTTGAGATATAGAAGATCTGCTATTATATTGATTGACAAGCTTAGTTATAACAACGAGGAGTCCTTGTGGCACCTTAGAGCCTAACAAATGTATTTGGGCATAAGCTTTTGTGGGCTAAAACCCACTTCATCAGATGCATGGAGTCCACTGATGTATCTGATGAAGTGGGTTATAGCCCATGAAAGCTCATGCCCAAATAAATTTGTTAGTCTCTTAAGGTGCCACAAGGACTCCTCGTTGTTTATGCTGATACAGACTAACATGGCTACTCCTCTGAAGCTTAGTTATAGGGCAGTTTATGCTTTCCATATCCAATTAATTTTAATGGGGCAAGAGAAGGAGGGTGGCAGGGCATTTATGTGGTTTTAGGTGTTGCAGATCTTTTTTCACATATTATTATTATAATTCTAGTTAGACTTTTTGGGGGAGAAATATTAGGTGAAAACATTAAATCCAATTTATTAGAGCATAAGCTTTCGTGGACTAATCCAATGCAAGTGACCAAGCAGGGACCTTGTACTGCAGCTGTTCTTCAGAGGATTTGAGTGTTATATTGCTGCTTTCTTTTGCAGAGTGTAACACCCTGAATGGATTAGTATCAGAAGTTTTCATCCGATTCTTCGTGGAAACTGTTGGCCACTATTCCCTGTTCTTAACTCAGAATGAAAAAGGAGAGCGTGTCTTCCAAAGGGATGCTTTCCGCAAATCTGTAGCTTCCAAGAGTATCCGTCGCTTCCTGGAGGTCTTTATGGAATCCCAAATGTTTGCTGGGTTTATACAGGACAGAGAACTGAGAAAATGCAGGGCAAAAGGTAAGGCTTGTGATTCCCTTTGCTACTATGCAGACTGTATTTAGGTATTAATACACTTTCATGTTTTCACATGGTTTTAGCAATTACAGCTTTATATACTGCCAAACATCAGTGCTATTGCTAACTTTGCCAGACACGCAGTACCCTCTTCTTTTGTGTGCCCTGGATTAAAACGGAAATGATAGGTATTAAAAGAATGAGTCTCATCCTTGTGACACTTCCCATCTCAGTACATGAAATTATTAAAGGGAAAAGTTGACTGCTCCACATCATGAAGTACTGTAAAGGATACAGCTCATTCATGATTCTAGAACAGCTCTTGGATGCCTCAAATGAGGTTCAAAGTAAAAATGTGGAAAAAACTGTTATTGGTTAAAATAAATATCAGCAAATAAACAAGAGTGCAGGACATGATTTAAGGGACAGCATTTGGCCTGGTCCTATAATCCCTTTCATGTGAGTCAGAGAGGTGTTTTTTGTGTGAGTAAAGACTACAGGGCTAGACTGTAGGGGGGAGTCTTACAGTTCAAGAAATCTGACCAATGTAATCTACCTAGCAAGGGTCCTGCTCCTGCAAACCCTCACTCATATAGCACTACAGAAGTGTAAACTGGAAGGGACCACAACAGGTCATCTGGCCCAATCTCCTGCACTCAAGGCAGGACTATGTAATAATTAGACCTTTCCTGACAATTCTAACCTGTTGTTAAAAACCTCCAGTGATGGAGATTCCTAGGCAATTGGGACTACTTTGGTGTAAGTCCTACTGGACAAACAGGCAAATAGCGGATGAATCAACCTCTCAGACCTGCTAGAGAGCCACTGTGCTCCTAGTTGTGGTGCATGTTCAGAAAGAACACTGAGCAGCCTGTGCAGTAGCCAGCCGGGTCTGGGGCTGAGGCTGCTGAGTGTTGCACAGCAGTGCCATCTGCTGGCAACTGCCAGAGCTCTGCTATCATCTCAGCCTTGCACCTCCCCCGGCCCGGAAGGCAGCCGGAGAAGCTTCGGAAGGATATCAAGGGGACGCACGAGCAAGTTGGGGCTTCCCCTCCGGCATCAGGGCAATGGTGCACCACGTGGGGGGGTTGCCAAGTGCTCTGTGCAGCTAGAAGCCTTCCTAGCTTCATGTCAGAGAGAGGAGATTCCTTAAGGTATGGCATTTGGGGGCTGAACAGCCAAAGAAGAGAGCTGGAATGGGGGCAGCAAGGACGTGGGAGCTGGCTGGGTAATTTGGGATGGATGGATTGAAAGGGGAAATTTGGGCAAGGAGGAGAGGTGGAAAATTGAATATGGGGGAAGGAAGAGAAGGGGATAATCTGCCTCTAAAGATACTTATGAATAGCATGGGGTTTGCATTTGGAATCCACTTGATCACACAAAATAGCAAGTATTAAAAATGCCCAGGGAGGGAAACCCCTAATATATGCTCCAAGGCCCTTCTCTTGCAAATATCCTTGGACCCCATTACACTGGCTCTATTTCTCCTTCCACTCCCCTGTGTCTAAAAACTACTCACCACAGCCTTAATCCTGCAATGGGCGCTGCAGGGCTAGACCTCTGTGCCTGTGTAAAGCCTCATTGGGGCTCCATGCCGGCACAGGAGCCCCCATGCACAGATCTTATTGCAAAATCAGGCCTTTGGGGACAAATTCTACAAAATGGACCTGCTGCTATACACTGAGCAACCTCAAACCCCATTAACTTCAAGAGCTGAAGGCCTGGAGCACCTCCTGGATTCTGCCTCTATTTTGTGCGTTTTTCAAAAGTTACGACCTAGGTCACTTTGCACCTGCTAGTCTGTCCTTGTGCTTACATGGATTTGCAAGATCAGGCTCTACGTCAGTTCAGGATCAGTGATAAGATTAGGTTGCTGGGTGATATAACCCACTGAGTTCTGCTCTGATTGTTAAATTACAAAGTAGGTATTCTAAATCTTAAAATGGCCCTGGCAGTTTTTTAGGGGTTGAGCCTAGGCATAAAAAAGTATTAGTTTTGCAGGCAGTCTAAGAAATCTTTGTGGTTTAGAAAGCACTCAAGTAGGCTTTCTTTGAAGGAAATAAAATGTTAAATGGTATTTATAGCAGTAAATTGAATTACTGTTTCAAGCAAAGCATAAAGGGCAGGAAATTGTAATGTGAGATGGATCCAACTTCATTTGGAGTGCCTACATTTTTAGTTCTTGTTTTAATTATCTTTCCAAGATTATTTTCTAGGATATTTTGCTTAGGGTTTCCACCTTTCTAATTGCTGGTAATTGGACCCCCAAGACCCCACTGCCGCTCTGCCTCTTCCCCAAGGTCCTGCTCCTGTTCCATATCTTTCCCCCCAAGGCCCCACCCACATTTCTCACTCCTCTCCCTCCCCATTGCTGGCTGGATCATCTCTACCTCCACTCCCTTCCCTTTGCCCCTCACCCCCGGGCTCCCTCTGCTCCAGGGCTGGGACAGGAGCTCCTGCAGCCCAACAAGGAGCCGGCCTGCAGGTAGGAGGCGGCCCCGGTTGAGCAGGGGCCAGTGCAAGTTAATGACCCAGCCCCTCCCCCCACCCCATGGTAAATGTAACTTTGGTGTCCAGTTAGGATTGGGGCTAAATGAAAAACATTCAGATCTGTTTTGTGAGAGTTATGTGCATAAATATTGATTTTTATCTAGGGATGCAACGAGCGTAGATTAGCCAGTTTACGGAGTGCAATTATGCTAAATGTTGATGCTTGGGCCTGGTAGACTCTTCGTTAGCATGTTGTACTGCCTGGTCGACAGATGGAGTCTTGGGTGTGAAGGAAGACCTGGCTTTCTGTTTCTCAGCAAGATGGATGCTGGGAGAATCATGAAAGCAACTCATGCTGTCTTTGAAACTTTGACACAATGCCTAAGGTGGCTGATAACATTACTGATGGCAAGTTGAACTTGAGAGGAAATGGGAAGGAAATTAATCTAGCTCTGCAAAGGCCATAAATTCTTAAAGGACAGGGGTTTCTCAACTTTTTTCTTTCTGAGCCACCCTCCACACACACACACCCCCCATGCTATAAAAACTCTATGTCCCACCTGTGCCACAACAACTGTTTTTCTGCATTTAAAAGCCAGGACCAGTATTAGGGACTAGCAATCAGGGCAGTTGCTGGGGGCCTCACAGTACAGGTGGCCCTGCAAAGCTTAGTTGCTCAGGCTTCAGCACCAGCCCTGGGTGGCAGGGCTCAGGGCCCCGGGCTGCAGCCCCATACAGCGGGGCTTCATCTTTCTGCCCTGGGCCCCAGCAAGTCTAATGCTGGCCCTGCTTGATGGATCCCCTGAAACCAGCTTGTGCCGCCCTCCCCCCACCCCCCCCGTGGGTCCCGGACCCCTGGTTGAGAATCTATAATACGCTCCTGAGGTGACTGTTGAAAGAAACTGTTGAAAAGTCTGTGCTTTCTTTGTGGGCAACACAAATAAAAACATTAGATTTTGATTCCCTTTTCCATAGCATCTTCCCTCACCCTCCCTTTCACTTGGAAAGAAGACCGAACAATGCTTTATTTTATCTACTTCCCACAGGTCTCTTTGAACAGAGGGTTGAACAGTATTTGGAAGAGCTTCCAGACACTGAACAAAGTGGAGTAAACAAATTCCTGCGAGGTCTTGGTAAGGGAAATCTTTTAAAGAAATTCTGAAATGTTTTTAACAAGTGATCTTAACAAAGCACAGCTCTGCCTAGATTGAAATGTGATACTCAACTAGTAGTTTAATTATATGATAGGAATTATCAAAAGGAAATCAACAAATATCTACTTATCGTTGATAATAGTAGGTTTTATTAGGGTCTTTGCTAAGAAAGTCTCATTCTAATTTGGAAAAAGAAACCTTACCTAACCACTGTATTCCTCCCCCAACTCCCCCCCCACCCCCCAAAAAAAAAATCTGGAAAGGGACCTTGCCTTTTATCAGGTTTGGTTGTCCAGAATTTTAATAGTTGGATACCTACATTTTTATATAGTTGGTTCTCTATATATTGGTTACAGTACACATTTGAAGCCTTTTTAGACTAACATTCAGTTTCTCTTTGTTTTTCAATGTCTGTTAGTTACTGATGGATCACATTTTGTGTTTGCTGTAGGAAATAAAATGAAGTTCCTTCACAAGAAGAATTAACTCCTTTCTACTGACACATCAATCCAAAGACTATTTATGACACTGTGCTTGAGACACTTACAACCTTTCAGATTCTGGTGCGGGAGGAGAATAAGATAAGCTGAATACAGCTTTAAGTGACTGCAAATGCCGTTTGACAATGTGCCAGCAAAAAAAAAAAGTTTATAATGACTCCTCTTTATGTATTTGGACAGAATTTGTAAATAATGTGCTGTAAGCTTTCTTTTTTAATGAGCAAGAAAAACTGTGGTAAATATTTGTATATTCCTGAGAATAACAGGTGCTTCTTTCTCTAGTATGAATTGAGTTATGCTTGGTGCAAAATGAATAGCTAATTATGTGCAGCTGACTGTCTCAGCAGAACCACTGACTTCGAAGGATGTTTGTGAGAATAACACTGATGCCTGAATATTGTAATAGTGAATGAACTCCAGGGTATAGAGGGAGAGGTTGTATGCAAGGGGACTGGTTTTATGTGACAGAGTTTATAATTTTCTCTTGTTTTCCTACTAATCCATTCAAAAAGACAGAAATAACAGGTAACTTTGTAATAAGCTACTTGGTTCACAACAGAATTTCCACTTGGTTTGAACTATGGTCAGTAAATTGTTTTTTAATGCATTCTGCACTATGACTGCTAAATATGAGGAAATCTCAGTTCTTTGACATGCAAGCTGCAATAATTAGGTACAGTACATCCTTTCCTAATATATGTATGTATGGTTTTTAATAAACTGTGTAAATATACCTCTTTGTTTATGTTCATTGGATTCCCTCCACCATTTCTGCTACTGTTTGAATAGATATAGAAAGAGTAAATTTGCTGTGATTTTTGTTGAATATCTTATAATTAAAGTATAAAATGAATAATATACACCTATCTCTTAGTAGGATTGCTATTTCATGAAATTTATTCTAACCTATTTTCTTACTTGACACTAGATCACTTGGGATGTTACCCGACAGTCTATCTCACCATTTTATCAATTTTAATCTGGCAACAAAATCATCTTTCAAAATGTGTTTGTTCAGGTTTATTCTTTTGGTGGGACAATAACATCCTAGTTTTGTCATTATTAACATAATGGGTTAAATGTACCCCAATGAGTAAACTTTCATGTTGATTTTTGTAATGTGTTTAAATGTCTTGAGAAAGAAACAGATTGAGCAATGCAGATATGGAGGTGGAAAGGAATAATGATAGGTGGAAGAGGGGGATGCCAAATCCCAGTCTTTGCCTTGAGTATCAGTGCAGCTCAGGCCATCACTGACTAGATGTATGTTAGTCATATCCTTTTCTTTGCATTACCTAAGAATTAATATCCTAAGCACTGCAGAGGGTTTAAGTGGGACAGATGTACTGGCCTTATCCTGGCCCTTTGCACAAGGGGTGAAGTCACCCCAAATTTGCCTAATTTAAAATTATTTAAATTAATTGATCCTTGACCAATTTTAGTAACATACCCATTGTCTGCTACATTGCTGTTCATTTATTATTTCACTTAAATCCTTAGTTTCAAAGAGTGTAAATCAGAAAAAGTTTGCAAGCTTATCAACTAAAACAAATTAAGAGATACTTCCCCTTAAACGCATTCTCAGTATGTATACTTTTAAGTTTTTAAAACTTGATTTCTGTGCTTACGAAGACTGGATTTGAGGCTTGCGCAACTCCTAACCTGTCAGTGGTTCAGGTTTGCTACCAGCCTCATAGAATAAAATGGAGGGTTTATTCACTGAGAAGGTGAAGTAATTTCCTTTCCAGCAATTATGTCCCTCACATTCAATTCTAACATAACATTTTTTTGTAGTGTACATAAAATGAAATGTGTACGAAACTGAAAATACAAAGTGCCTTTGATACACTGGAGATGTATCAATGTAATTTATTTCCTTTTTCACTAACAATTTCATATTGTGCTGTATTTGGTTGCAAGGGCATCTCATTACACTGCCATATAAGATTTATCCATGACCTCTGGCCTTTGTTCCCTTAATTAGAGGTGACACTTTTGACCTTTTGAGGTTGACTCTTGCACTTTTATAAATAACCCCTGCTAATGAATCTATGGAACAACATGAAGTATCTTCTAAGAAAATCATGGATACAGCACCCTGGGCTGGAGGAAATGGCTACCATGGGAACAGTTGTTACAAACACAAGAGAAAAATGGCCATAAAATACTCCAAAGGCCAGGAGAGTGCCCTATCATAATAAAGCACTTATCCTCTCACATTGAAGCTGTCTTTCTCCCTTCATCTGTGCTTCAGCTATCTAGGTGGAAAGCTTACCAATTTTACTTTAATTTGCCATCTGTGTAGGTATTATTTAAAGCATACCATATGTTGATACACCTCCCCAAATGCATATGTTGTTTCAGGTTTGGTGCCCTGTATGTAAGAACAATATTGGACTCTTAAGATGATGACAGCGTGTGTATATTCCACAGTATTGCACATCCTTCCTTGATTCTAAAATGTAACGTGTAAATAATACAATTCTAATGTTTTTTGAAAACCTGCCTTTCAAATCATCACATGAACAAAAAATAGTGAGTTAATCATTCCCATCTGTCTGTTAGTCATTACAAAGTCCTGGACCAGGGAAAATTACTTAAACAGCATTTAATAGTAAAAGCAAAAATCTTCAACAAGAAAAGTCAGATCAGATGGTGGATTTATGTTCTAAGCCATAAGAAATTTGTATAATCCAGAAAGTTTAAATAAAAAAATGCATAAAATCTTAACCTCTTGTTGAGTTACGATAAAGATATGCAGGGATATCCAGCCTTGCCTGTTGTACTTGTCTGCATCATATAATCTTGTCTGAGTAAATTTCATTGGTTTCTTCATTGCCATGAACATGGGACAATGGAATGTGGGTGGCTGTGTTGATCTTGTGTTTGAACTGGTAAGTTCTCATGAAATGTGATAAAAGGGGACTGTGATATGTGCTATGGAGCAGAGGGTGGCATCCACAAGGGGTTTTGGGGTTGCAATGCAGTTTCATGGCGACTCAAGTTAGGCACCAAGAAAATCACAGGAACAACATTGTGGTCCACAAAGCCAAATTAGGCATGTAGGCTCCCTATACAACGAATGGGGAGAGATAGGGCCTAAGAAGGTGATCCACAAAAGCCAGCTCATTAGGCTCCCCGCCTCAGCTAGCTAATAGGAGATGCTGGCCAGGGGTGTGTGCTAAGCCCCTCTCTTGGCGATAAGTCCAGGCTGTAAGGAGGCGTCTCGCTCTGATAGTGTTCCATGAACCGAAACCAGCTGCCTGGAGGCAGGTGCCTCAGCCACTTTTTGAGGGAATAAGTCAGGTGCCTACCTCATTCAACACAGAAGAGGAGGTCTTCACCTTATTACTTTTAGCCCACTGGTTAGAGCACCTGAGATGTGGGAGATCCAGGTTCAACTTTCCCATCACAAAGTGATAATTTGAACAGGGGTCTCCCACAATGCCTAGGAGGGTGCGCTAACTACCGAGCTATGGGATAGTCTGATGTGGGGTTCCCTCAGTCTCTCCTGTTAAAGCTGTTGCACTCTGGGTTAAAAAAAAAAAGTTATTGGAACAGGAGCACTGGACTCAGGATCTCCCAGGTGGGTGCCCTAGCCCCTGGATGACAGACACATTTCCAGTCTCTCTTTCCCTGGCCCAGTGACTCTGTGGACAAATACTTAAACAGTCATTAGGCCAGAGAGAGAATCACGCTGTAGTCCAGTGGTTTAGGCACCGAGCTGGGACGTGGGAGAGCCCAGATCTAATTCCCCTGCTCCAACCACTCTCATTTACCCAGAGTGCAACAACTTCAACAGGAGGGACCGAGGAAGCTCCACGTCAGAATACCCCCTAGTTCAATGGTTAGAGCACTCCCCTAAGAACATAAGAATGGCCATACTGGGTCAGACCAAAGGTCCATGCAGCCCAGTATCCTGTCTACCGACTGGCCAATGCCAGGTGCCCCAGAGGGAATGAACCTAACAGGTAATGATCAAGTGATCTCTCTTCTGCCATCCATCTCCACCCTCTGACAAACAGAGGCTAGGGACACCATCCCTTACCCATCCTGGCTAATAGCCATTAATGGACTTAACCTCCATGAATTTATCCAGTTCTCTTTTAAACCCTGTTATAGTCCTAGCCTTCACAACCTCCTCAGGCAAGGAGTTCCACAGGTTGACTGTGCACTGTGTGAAGAACTTGCTTTTATTTGTTTTAAACCTGCTGCCCATTAATTTCATTTGGTGGCCCCTAGTTCTTAAATTATGGGAACAAGTAAATAACTTTTCCTTATTCACTTTCTCCACACCACTCATGATTTTATATACCTCTATCATATCCCCCCTTAGTCTTCTCTTTTCCAAGCTGAAAAGTCCTAGCCTCTTTAATCTCTCCTCATATGGGACCTGTTCCAAACCCCTAATCATTTTAGTTGCCCTTCTCTGAACCTTTTCTAATGCCAGTATATCTTTTTTTGAGAAAAGGAAACCACATCTGTACGCGGTATTCAAGATGTGGGAGTACCATGGATTTATATAAAGGGCAATAAGATATTCTCCATCTT
Source organism: Chrysemys picta bellii (assembly GCF_011386835.1). NCBI lineage: Eukaryota > Metazoa > Chordata > Testudines > Emydidae > Chrysemys > Chrysemys picta. The sequence continues at coordinate 46,317,495 of NC_088794.1, read as the reverse complement.
ATTCTCTATCCTTTTTTTAATGATTCCTAACATCCTGTTTGCTTTTTTGACTGCTGCTGCACACTGCGTGGTTGTCATCAGAGAACTATCCATGATGACTCCAAGATCTCTTTCCTGATTCGTTGTAGCTAAATTAGCCCCCTTTGTATTGTATGTATAGTTGGGGTTATTTTTTCCAATGTGCATTACTTTATTTTCATTTGCCATTTTGTTACCCAATCACTTAGTTTTGTGAGAACTTTTTGCAGTTCTTCACAGTCTGCTTTGGTCTTAACTATCTTGAGCAGTTTAGTATCATCTGCAAACTTTGCCACCTCACTGTTTACCCCTTTCTCCAGATTATTTATGAATAAGTTGAATAGGCTTGGTCCTAGGACTGACCCTTGGGAAACACCACTAGTTACCCCTCTGCATTCTGAAAATTTAACATTTATTCCTACCCTTTGTTCCCTGTCTTTTAACCAGTTCTCAGTCCATGAAATGGATACTTTAAACAGCTAACAATGCATCTCCACTCTTGTGTGGGTCAAGTAAATATTCCTGTAGTCATTTTTTTCCCCACAGTTCAGAGTCTGTCCAAGACTTACAAATTCTCCCTTCTGTCTACTCCATTAAAAGTCTCTTCATGAATGTAAGGTTTGCTTAAAGATGATAAAGTCATTGCAGAGAAACTAAATGAATTCTTTGCTTCAGTCTTCACGGCTAAGGATGTTAGGGAGATTCCCAAACCTGAGCCATCCTTTGTAGGTGACAAATCTGAGGAATTGTCACAGATTGAAGTGTCACGAGAGGAGGTTTTAGAATTAATTGATAAACTTAACAGTAACAAGTCACCGGGACCAGATGGCATTCACCCAAGAGTTCTGAAAGAACTCAAATGTGAAATTGTGGAACTATTAACTATGGTTTGTAAACTGTCCTTTAAATCAGCTTCTGTACCCAATGACTGGAAGATAGCTAATGTAATGCCACTATTTAAAAAGGGCTCTAGAGGAGATCCCGGCAATACAGACCGGTAAATCTAATGTCAGTGTTATACCAATAGAATAAAAACCAGCAGGATCTTATTAAGAGGGATAAGGCAAAGATGCCACATTTATTGTAAATATAATGATAAAGCAAAAGAAAAGTGAACAATGTTGTTTTGACTACTTATTCCTATCACTACTTACACACACACACACACATATTCATTCACACAATCATTCATTCAAGTTCTGTATAGGTGTTAAAGTTACCAGTCTAGAAGTTGCTCATGCCAAGTTACTGCCCAGGTAACTGGAGCAGAGTCCGTGTCAGGTGCACCTGATGCTCCTGGAGGCTGGCAGCAGAACCAGAGACTCAAAATCCTCAGTCCTGAGAGTCCATTCTTATAGGAATTAATTCCTATGTTAGTCTATGGGAGCTGTTTCATCCTGCTGTTGCTGACTCAATCAGCAGATGGCACATTCCTGGTGGCTCCACACTGTCCAAAGTTTGTGTTTCTCATCCTTCCATACAAATTAGATGGGGCTACTATAAGGTGAGTGCATAACTGGCTGGATAACCGTACTCAGAGAGTTGTTATTAATGGTTCCCAATCCTGCTGGAACAAGTGGGGTTCCGCAAGGGTCTGTTTTGGGACCAGCTCTGTTCAATATCTTCATTAACGACTTAGATATTGGCATAGAAAGTACGCTTATTAAGTTTGAGGATGATACCAAACTGGGAGGGCTTGCAACTGCTTTGGAGGACAGGGTCATAATTCAAAATGATCTGGACAAATCGGAGAAATGGTCTGAGTTAAACAGGATGAAGTTTAACAAAGACAAATGCAAAGTGCTCCACTTAGGAAGAAAAAATCAGTTTCACACATACAGAATAGGAAGAGACTGTCTAGGAAGGAGTACGGCAGAAAGGGATCTAGGGGTTATAGTGGACCACAAGCTAAATATGAGTCAACAGTGTGATGCTGTTGCAAAAAAAGCAAACATGATTCTGGGATGTATTAACAGGTGTGTTGTGAGCAAGACACGAGAAGTCATTCTTCCGCTCTACTCTGCTCTGGTTAGGCCTCAGCTGGAGTATTGTGTCCAGTTCTGGGCACTGCATTTCAAGAAAGATGTGGAGAAATTGGAAAGGGTCCAGAGAAGAGCAACAAGAATGATTAAAGGTCTTGAGAACATGACCTATGAAGGAAGGCTGAAAGAATTGGGTTTGTTTAGTTTGGAAAAGAGAAGACTGAGAGGGGACATGATAGCAGTTTTCAGGTATCTAAAAGGGTGTCATGAGGAGGGAGAAAACTTGTTCACCTTAGCCTCTAAGGACAGAATGAGAAGCAATGGGCTTAAACTGCAGCAAGGGAGGTCTAGGTTAGACAGGAAAAAGTTCCTAACTGTCAGGGTGGTTAAACACTAGAATAAATTGCCTAGGGAGGTTGTGGAATCTCCATCTCTGGAGATATTTAAGAGTAGGTTAGATAAATGTCTATCAGGGATGGTCCAGACAGTATTTGGTCCTGCCATGCGGGCAGGGGACTGGACTCGATGACCTCTCGAGGTCCCTTCCAGTCCTAGAATCTATGAATATGGGGTGGATCCCAGTTTACCCTCCAGGGGTTGTCTGGTCATCCACTTGACACATTCTTCGGCCGATGGATACTCCCTTTCTAGGCTGGCACCTCCCTAACCATTCATGTACATCAAGCATTCATCAACATACATTCCATATCTTAACCATATTTTAATTTACTGTCTCCACCACTTTCGGGGGGTGTGCTAATTCATTTGAGACTCCCGGCCCTTTAATCACAGAGGGTGGGGGTCTGTTCCTAGGAGCCTAATTGCTGTTACAATGAAGTGAAAGTCACTTAACGGCTTATAGCGTTTGTTTACATTGTATCAATTACTTCAAGAACAAAGTCAATTAACTTGTTTATGAGTTTTACATAGTAATAAAGTATCTTTCACAGGATAGATATAATCAATGGTTTCTACAGACAATAGCTTACAAGTTTTAACAGAAGACCCAAGAGATTTTTGTACTTGGTGAAACTGTTGGATTTTGAAGTGTGGGGGACAAATTATGAGGTGTTGGATTTTAAAGTGTGGGGGGCAAATTATGGGGGGGGTCACTGTCACTTGGGGGAATCACTGTTCGTACCTTCTTTAATATCCCTATATCAATACCAGACAAATTAGTTGAAACAATAGTTAAAAATAAAATTGTCAGACACATAGAAGAACATAAATTGTTGGGCAAAAGTCAACATGGTTTCTGTAAAGGGAAATCATGTCTTACTAATCTATTAGCGTTCTTTGAAGGGGTTAACAAACATGTGGACAAGGGGGATCCAGTGGACATAGTGTACTTAGATTTCCAAAAAGCCTTTGACAAGGTCCCTCACCAAAGGCTCTTATGTAAACTAAGTTGTCATGGGATAAGAGGGAAGATTCTTTCATGGACTGAGAACTGGTTAAACAACAGGAAACAAAGGGTAGGAATAAATGTTAAATTTTCAGAATGGAGAGGGGTAACTAGTGGTGTTCCCCTGATTGGGGGGAGACCCCTCTTCAAATGTTTTCTCCCCCTCAGCCAGAGGGGGGAATTGAATCTGTGTCTCCCATACCCCAAGCAACCGGGCTACCAACGGGGTTAAAAGTTATAAAGTGGGCACCACCTCCTCTGGCTGGATTTTGAATGGAACTCAATCTGGTAGGCAACCTCTGAGCATGCCTACCGGATCGGGCCTCACATGACACTTAGGTGGTTGAACGTCTGTCTTCCCCTGGTTCATAAATTGCTCTAGGTCTAGGACTTAGATGGGAGATAGGCCTTCAGATGCCTTGAGGGGACAAAAGTGTCCAGAGGCAGGAACATAGGAGCCTATGGAACTTTTACTCTGAAAAACTTTGGTGCTGAGTTTAGGCACTTACAGGGCTTGGCAGGAATTTTGTGAATCACACTGGAGCTAAAACTAGGATTTAGGGGTCTATGTCTGGGGTTTAGCACCTAAGTACCTTCATGGATCCCACACAGAGAAATTAGACAAAAGAAGAGATATGCTTGTGGTCATGATGTACAGGCAATTACTGCACTCCACTTGGGAATTTTAGTCCAAGGTCACTTCATAACTGTTTCCTGTTGTATCAGTGAAAACTTAGCCTGCAAGTAACAGTAGAACCAATTAGTGTTTTTATAGAATGTATCCTGCACTTTGATAGACATTTCAGGACAGATTCTCAGGTGCTTGGGTGTATACTATACTATACAATGTACAGTGACCCTAAAACTGGTATAACCAGTCCGGGACTGATTACAAAGGGGATCCTCTAGTGGAACAACAGAGTGGGTGCTTTTACGCACCTCCTTTGCCTATTGCTGGTATAGGAGGAAAAAGGGAGTTTAATCAGGCTGCCCCATAGCCACAGATCCTGTGGTTTTGGACCCTTCAGCTATCTTCAGACTGCTTCAACTTGATGCAGGGGACTGACCCCTTCACAAAACCTACAACAGTTTTGCAAACAAAATACTCATTGGAGCTAAGGCAGTTTGCACCAAATAAGAATTAGCCCTCTGAACTGCACTCTCTTCAGATTGCTGCATCTTGGTCTTCTGCCTCTGGGAAACAGAGGGAGTTCTCATCAGTTGGCTACCAATGGTGTCCATTCGCACATTTACTGTTTTTCAAGGAACATCAATATTCTTAAAGCTAACTTTCTAAAATCTTTTTCCAAAAACATTTTTTTTCTTAAAATGGCACCACATAATTTACACAAATTATTTAGAGAAACAATTTGTGGTGGTTTTTTAGATGTTCTTCAAAAAATCACATGCTAAACATTTCAATAACTATTGCTAAGAATATTGACAATTCTGAAGTTAACATTCATTGCCTTTTAGAGAGGCTGCAAAATCTGACCTTAAACAAACTTAGCTCCAATCTTAACTACAAAGTTACTCTATTTCCATAATAAACTCAACTTAATAACTCAGTTTAGATCAGTCTCTAATCATAGCTGTTTTTCTCAAAGGTTTAAGGAATAACTATTAACATCCGGATGGAAGTTGTATGATACAATACACTGGATTTTTTGGTGTGTAGGCTACAAGTGGCATCTGTCTGTTTCCAGAGCTGTCATCAAAATATTTCAGAAAATTCCTTAAATGATACAAAAATGTGCAAGTATTCCTTAGATAACCTTATAAATATATACATATCACAAGGAAGACATCTACTGTCAACCCGACTTTAATGTAAGATTCCTACCTGACCAAGCACTTTTGTTGCTGTTACATGCATTAATTTGGAATTGGATAAACCAACATGACTGACACATATATAACAAAAAGAGCAGAAAGCGGGAATGAGAATGTGCTAATCTATTTCTTACTTTCCCTTGACAATTACGTGCATTTTAGTATCTGCTTGCAATTCCCTGTCATCTTTTCTCTTAAATTATCTCTATTTAGTGGAGTATCTATTCAAATTGTAGACATAAACTACTGTCTTGGTTATTCATTTTCTCTTTTCAGTTACATTTCCTTGAGAACAACTTATTGATACTGCCCTCCCCCCCGGGCCAGGCAGAGCGAGTCTTGCCACATGTGGTAATTTTCTTAAAGCCCCTGCTCCTGGAGTGAGGTGCTCATGGGAGACTCAGCTTGCATTGGAAAAGCACAGCAACCCACCCTCCTGCCGGCAGAGGGGAGCGTGGAAAGGGGACCCCAGTGCCCCTCCAGGCTCAGACCCAGGGGGATGGCTCCTCTCCCACACTGATGCGCTTCTAAAGCTGGTGATGTTTGAGCTCTGAGGGTTGGCAGGAAGGAACCCAGCAGCAGCCTTACTGGAATTTTGGAGGTGGGTGGGCACAAGCCCGCCCACATCTAAAGGCCCCTTCCCCAGTCTTGCAGGAGGGACCACTGGACCCAGAAACCAATTGAATACATGGGACAACTAATGAATAACTGGGTCAGGAGTGAAGGGCACAGGTTCAAAAGGAGGGATCCAGAGGGGGACATATAAACAGGTGTGGGGAAAAGTGCAGCCAACACCTCAACAGGAGGTTCTGGAGGAGCTGGAATAGGGGCTGCAACCTAGCACATTTGAGATAAGCGTGCAGCAGGTTCTCTCTCATGCCGCAAAAGGGGCAGGCATCGGGGATGGGGGTGAACCATGCCAGGTACACGCCTGTGCTCACGGCTCCAAGGAGGAGCCCCCAACTGATATCCCTGGCGGGTCATGAGACCAGAGTGGAATAGAGGCTGGCCCACTGGGGTTCCTCACCCTCCACGGGTAGTAGATAATCCTGCCATTTGGTATCAGGGTGGGACATGAGTGTGAGAAAGTGAAACGTGTGGAGCACGAGCATGTATAGTTGTTTCCTTGGCACAGTTTGGAAGTGAACCAGCTGCAGGGCACGCAGCTGGTTTGGATTGTGGAAGGGAGGGGGCCGGGAGGGCTCACAGGACAGGGGCCCGATGTAAAGGTCCAGAGGACCAGGGGTGAGGGGTGGGCAGGGAGCACCCTCTCGCAGTACCCGCTCAAGGAAAACCCGAGAGGTGGATGACAAGGCTGCCCCCCACCTCCTAGAGAATGTGGGGGGGGGGTCAGGAGGGTGGAGAGCCCCATGCGCCAAGTGAGCACTTGGGGAGCCACCCAGTTCCCCCCGTTATAGTCCAGAGGTCTCCAATACTGGTGGTTTCTGACAGGACCAGCCTCCGGCACACCAAGGTGGACTCCGCCACCTGCACATGAAGGTAGAGGTTGTGTGGCAGGGGCTCTGCAAGTAGGTCCACCCTCTCAATGGTCACAATGGACCTAGTCACAGAGAATAGCTTCCAGGTCTGGAGGAGGTCCTGGGAGAAGACAGGCAGCTCAGAGAGGTCTCCTGGAAGACCCCCTCAGGTGGAGAAAAAAGAACTACCGGATGTATCGGAGCCCTTGGAGGCAGGAGAGAAAGGCGTGCGCTCCACACTGGACTACCTGCACCATAAAAGCAATCTGCAGGGCCTGCAGGCAGACCAGGCCCTGTCCTCCCTCCTCCAAGGGAGGACTCAGGCTCCCTGCAGAGACCCAGTGCAGTCCTGACCAGAAGAACTCCAGAGCTATCCTCTGCAGCCAGGCCAGGATCCGGGGGTGGGGGGGGTGTTTCAGGGTGTTGAGCCAGTGCCAGAGCATGGACAGGCCTATCCAGCAGTGGCCCCTGTGGCAAATGGCTGCCCAGGGTCACAGAATCCATCCCGCGGGCAGCAGGAAGGAAACTCAGCCCCCCAACGTGCCATGCTGGGGCAGGGGCTCCCGTGAGCCAGGGCGGCTCTTCCCAGTTCCCGCCTGTCTCGGGATCGCCCCGCGCCCCACGAGAGCAGAACTGGGAAGGCACCAAGGGCACGAGAACAAAGACCCGCCCCCGCGGCACCAAGCCCCAACAGCAGGCCCCGCCTCCCAGAGGAAGAAGCTCGATTTCTCGCGAGCTTTCTCCCAGCTCCTCAGTGACATCTCGCGAGATCTTCTTTACACCTCCCACCATTTCCTCCACCCCTCGTGAGGTCTCGCGACACTCCTTTGACTCCTCCTTTTTCCCGGCGGCCGTCGCCAAGATGGTGGGTAGAGGCGCGAGGGGCCCAGCTACCCCCGCGCGGCACGTTACACCCGGAGCCTCCGTGGCCTCTGGGCCGAGCTGCCGGTGGGAGAGGGGTTCTCGCGCCTGCTTCAGCCCTGGCCCGGGTCCCTGCCGGGCGGCGCACGCCCCAGCCGTGGCGGGAAGCGGGCCGCCACCAGCGAGCTCTGGGCGGCTGGCGGCTTAAAGCCGGGCCCGACGGGGAAACTCGAGGAGGCGCCTTCCTGAAACTGGGATGCGCGGGATTGGGCCTGGGCCTGCGGGTCCGCTCCTGATACCTCCCTACGTACCGGGCACGTAGCCACCCCGTGCGCTTGGCCCCGCCACGCGCCTGCTCAGAGAGCGAGAGCGGGGGCGGCGGGAATTGGTCGGGTGCGTGGGGACCCTCTGGCTCTGCCCCGCCCCAGCGGCACTGAGCCCCTTCCTACCTGTACCCCGGAACACCCCGCCCCCACGTGCGGAGCGGAGAACCCAGCCACTGTGTGCAGGCGCCTGTTGTTTGTTCTGTTGTGGCAGCAGGCAGAGACCTCAGTCAGGGATAAGGTCCCATCGTGTTAAGTGCTGGGCACATCACAAACATGATCTTTTCCCAGAAAAGGGCCAGTCATGCAGCCGTACACACGAGGCTTGGATTGTCAAGTCCTTATTTGTTTCCTACTCTTGTCACTTGCTCTACGTTTTTATTCATACATGTACTGTGGTTTTTTTGTTTTTTCCTAGCCTTCCAGACTAAGGAAGACCAGGAAGCTGAGAGGACACGTTAGCCACGGCCATGGCCGTATTGGTAAGTGCAGAGAACGGTTTCTACTATGCTTGTGCTGGAACTTAATGTATGGTACGTAATTTGATTTACAGTGTGCCTGGTAAGTATCACTATTTAGAACACCAATGAGGCAATACGAGAGAGGTTCAATAATGGTCTGGTTAATGGCTATACATATCCAGTTCAAATCATATATTCCTCTATATAGTTCATGCTCATTGACTTGCTTTAAATCAACTCAAATGATGTCATAATGTTCGGTAGTGTATTCAGTAGTACATGTTGTTCTTGCATCACAATACCTTTTAAAATTTCTTTTAGGCAAACACAGAAAGCATCCTGGTGGTCGTGGAAATGCTGGGGGCATGCACCACCACAGAATTAACTTTGACAAATAGTAAGATATACTATCTTTTTTCTTCTACCCACTACTTTTGTGTATGTATTTTTAAAAAGTTACAAGGCAGTTCATTCTACCATATGTAGCACATACGTCATTTAGTAAAAGTATACAAACGTTGGATTTTGCTACAATACAAATAACCTTGCAAGAAAATTTAGCTGTTTTCTTTCATAGTCCTGTATATCCTTTATTAAATCTATGAAAAACCTTTTGTCCATCTGTTCTTTTAAAAGGAAAGTGTTAATAACAGCATCTTGGTTTTTAGTGAAAACAACGAGGAGTCCTTGTGGCACCTTAAAGACTAACAAATTTATTTGGGCATAAGATTAATTTGTTAGTCTCTAAGGTGCCACAAGGACTCCTAGTTGTTTTTACTGATAAAGACTAACACGGCTACCACTCTGAAACCTGTCTTTAGTGAGTTAGATATGGTAAAATGGCTTGTTTCAGAGCTTCTAGTGTATGTGTTCGTATCTTTTAGAATTTTTTTCCACAATTAATTTAAGTTTGTAAGACACTAATAGTCTGCTCAGCTTTGATTCCGCACTATACATATATGCAATGACAGTAGATGAATCAAGCTTCTGTATTTCCTGGTTTTGGGAGGGTAAGAATCTTGTATTTAGACATTGCCGAGACTAGTGTCACGTCTAGACATTGCCCATTGTCATAGTTGTGCTTGAGTACTCGGAAAGTAACAACTAATCGCTGTTCACTGACTGTCACTACTTTCAGCTGTCAGTCAGTCACTGGGTTAGTAACAGAAGATCTGAATCTTCATTTCTCAACAAAATCTCTTCTAAAGTCAGAGTTCTGCATGCCTATGAAATATAGAATGGGGCCCAAACTAATCACAAGAAAGATGAGTTGTGACTTTTGCTATCAAACATAAATATTTCATTAATAAAATTCCATGTATAGATATGGAAAATGTGAATATCCCTCAAGAATATACAAATAGCAACTTATTTACATCTGAACTTTAAAAAACTCTTGTGTATTTGTCTGTGTATAATTTTTCTGGACCCTATAGCTTGTTTAATATGTATATGATAAATGTTAGATAAACATACTTTTAACTGAGGTTATATTGATTTTTAGCACAGCCAATTCAAAAGAAACTAAAAGGAATGTGGTCTTATACTGTATCAAATATTTTTCCTCCCCAGTCATCCTGGTTATTTTGGGAAAGTTGGTATGAGACACTACCATTTGAAGAAGAACCAGAACTTCTGTCCTACTGTCAACTTGGATAAATTGTGGACACTCGTTAGTGAGCAGACAAGACTCAACTATGCAAAAAATCAGGCTGGATTAGCACCTGTCATTGATGTTGTACGCTCGGTAAGAGTGCTATTTAATCCTATCTTTAGAATCTATAGTTTCATATAAAATACACATTTTAAGTGATTAGAATGTTTGCTCATCTAGGAAATTAAACTAAATTATGGATAAATTCTTAGATCATTTGAAATGTCAGGTGAAAGACCTTGTGAGCATCTGACTTTGAGACGTAGTTCCATTAGTATGTGTTTTTTGCTTCTTTTTCCTTACACGAGCCCTTTTTGTTTTTCATGAATTAGTATTAAAATGTTTTTCTCTGCCTGAAAGTTTAGATTCTCGCATTGTTCATTTTTAAAACTGATGCATGTAGTGATGAGAAGCTTACAGATCAGCTTTTAAAAGAAAATTGGAAGGGTCTATAAAGAAAAACCACTTTTATTGCTTGTTTTGGCCCACTAAAGTTGGCCTCTTTAGCACCGAGACTAGAGTCACATCCTAACACATTTCATTGTCTTGGTGTGCTATAGTCCTCGAAGATAAATTTCTGATCCTTATTCACTGGCTGTGGTGTTTAATATCTCAGTCAGCCACCGAATCAGAGACATTCATTAGTCAGCCTGTCAGGACAGGGGGAAGCAAAAGTGTCATGTGGGGGAAGACTTAGGTTTAGCAGCATCCTTTGGGACTAGTATTTTCTGGGCTGAGGAAACTTGGTCTGTTCATGGAGATGACAATAATTCTAGATTAACAATTTGCTTTTCATCTATTACTAATTTATATTTGCAGTAATACCTAGAATCTCATCAAGGGATTGGGGCCCCATTGTGTGCTAGGCTCTATACAGACATCCAAGAAAAGACAGTCGCGGCCTGATGGAGGTTAGACTTGGGTTGAGATTCTCGCCCTTGATCCTGCCCCTTTAGGTAAAAAGTTGGAGCAATATAATGGGGCTCTATGGCCTTGTCTACACTAGACTTTTGTCGGCCAAAGATATGCAGGTTTAATTGAAACTACTGTTGCTTGTCCACATTAGCTCCTCGTGTTGGCACAATGCATCCACACGAACAGCTTTTGCACTGACACAAAGAGCAGTGCACTGTTGTAGTTATGGATCTGTTGTAGTTATCCCACTATAGTTATCAAATTAATATCTGTTAAGATCCATTATCCCACTGTGCAACTGGCCGCAGGGTGCTTTGGGAAGGGTTTGCAATGCCTCATGGGGCAGGTACAGCATCACATTATGCAGGTTTTTCAATCCCAGCTTTCAGGGGCATCCTAGTAGATTGTCAACTGCTTTTTCAATGGAAATGGGGGGAGAGGAGGAAGAGGAGAGTGGTGTGTGGGCAGGAGTGGCATTCTGAGCTCCCTGCTGAGGAATGTCAAAGGCGCTGCTCTTCCCTCTCCTCCCCCCCAGCAGTCTGTCTGCCTCTCTGTTCCTAGTGCAGGGCAGAACAGGAGCATTCCACACAAATGATATCGCTTTTTGTTCCAGCACCTGGAGCTGTGAAAAGGGAGGGGCGCATGCCTGCAGAGCAGCAGAGATCAAAACAATAAGCAGAGCGGTCACAGCAGGCATTGTGGGATACTGGTGGTTTTATTTGGTCTTCAAAACAGAGTTTTGCCACCAAAAGCAGCTTTGTAGTGTGTACACCACCCCTATTTTGTTGGTAAAAGGCAGCTTTTGCCAACAAAACTTTGTAAAGTAGATAAGGCCTAAAAGCCCCAGATCTGGTTGGCGGTGGACTTTTCCTAGACCACGAACTGTAGAAGACAGCTAGTTGTAAGACTGCCTTCCAGGGATCCCTTCACAAGTTGGTTGTGAGTGTGGGTGTGAACAAAGATGGCTTTAACTAAGCTGAGCCTCTTAAAGTTGCAGCATAGAATCTCAGGCTCTGTTCAACTTTTTCCAGCACCTTCAGCAATCTGTGATTTTTATATCATCATGCACAATCAATCCAGTATCCTTCAGTTTCAGGAAGGCTAGTCATAGCTGTACCTCCTGGAAAGTCTGGAAAAAAGTACATTTTCTGGATAATATGCAAAAAAATTGGATTTTTAAATGACTACAGAAGTTTGAAGAATGAAACTTTCTGGAAAACTTAGCATAAATTGAGCAATAAAAGTCAAGAGTGAAACAGTGTGCTGCACTATTTTTGTTCTGAGCAAAAAATGTGGAAATGCATATAGCACTCTGTTCTTCATAGACTGGAGTTAATTATGAAGATGTGTTTGGTGAAATTAAAAGAAAAACAAGTTGTTTGTTTGTTGCCACACTTCAGTTTACTACTTATGTGCTCAAGTTCTGGAAAGATTCCATGTTTGTCACAACATGCAAAACTGCTGATCTCAGTCGTGTTTGCAGTCTTGTGTCCATGTTGGTCTCCGACTATTAGAGAGACCAGCTTGAAAGTTTTTCTTTCACCAACAGAAATTAGTTCAATGAAAAAAAAATTCTCATCCAGCTTGTTTCTCTATCAGTCATGGTCAAGTATTAATTTGAGTGGATCTGAATGCAAATACGGTGGTTGTACTTATTCTTTCTGCTGTTAATGGAGTTAATCTTTCCTTGACAGATGCATCTTCTCACTTGCATCAAAGTCCATTGATTTAGCGAAATTACACCTGTCACTGGTGTAGGTGGGAGAAGAATCTGAGTGCTGTACCTCTGGAGTTTTTAATGAAAATCTGTTTAACTTATCTTATATCTTTCTAGGGTTATTACAAAGTCCTGGGCAAGGGGAAGCTGCCCAAACAGCCTGTAATTGTGAAAGCAAAATTCTTCAGCAGGAAAGCAGAGGAGAAGATCAAAGAAGTTGGTGGAGCATGTGTGCTTGTGGCATAAGAGTTTTGTATTTATTCAAGTTTGAATAAAGACACTATAAAATGAATGGCTTTCACTTTGATTTACCAAAATGTTTTTATGGGGAGATGTTTGCTTACCCAAATGTTTCTAAGGGCTGGTCCACACTAACCCCCCAGTTCGAACTAAGATACGCAACTTCAGCTACGTGAATAATGTAGCTGAAGTCGAAGTATCTTAGTTCGAAATACAAGGTACTTACCGCGGCTCCACACGCGGCAGGCAGGGTCCCCCGTCGACTCCACGTACTCCTCTCGCGGAGCAGGAGTAACCGGTGTTGACTGCGAGCACTTTCGCTATCGATTTATCACGTCAAGACAAGACGCGATAAATCGATCCCAGAAGATCGATTGCTTACCACCGAACCCGGAGGTAAGTATAGACGTACCCTAATACTTAATCAAACTTAGGCCCTGTCCATACCATAACTTTTATCCAAATTTGTGACATTATTGGCATGGGTGGTTCTCAACAAGATTGATGTCTGCCTGCATAGCACAGATACATTAATAGTTTTGCTTCTGCTGGTATTTTTGCTTTCCTGTAACTGGACATTAGTCTCCTGCAGTTTGGATAGGACCCTTGAACCACATTTGTGTAACTGGTTTGATTGGTGGCCTGTCCTTCTAGCACTCTGTGGTGATACAGTATTTCCCAGAATTGCCCCATTTTCTGTTAATGCTGCTTTGTGCCTCCAGAATTCTGTTCTCTCCTGCAGTTGTACTCTGGGTAATATGCACAAACATAGGTGTGATAGAAAAGCTGCCATGTTGACACAAACTGAACTTGTAATCAGCTAAGGTGGCATTGCTTGTAAGTGGTTTACAAAACTATTAGTTAAACAGTGGGCAAACTATGGCCCATGGGCCGGATCTGGCCCGTGGGATTGCCCCGTGCTGCTCCTGGAAGTGGCCAGCACCGTGTCCCTGCGGCCTCTGGGGAAATATGGGTGCAGAGGGCTCTCTGTGCCGCAGCTCCCATTGGCTGGGAATGGGGAACTGTGGTCAATGGGAGCTTTGGGGGAGGTACCTGCAGGCAAGGGCAGTGTACAAAGCTCTCTAGCCCACCCCCGCCACGGGATGCAGAAAGGTGCCAGCCGCTTCCAGGAGTGTCGTGGGGCCCAGGCAGGGAGCCTGTCTTAGCTCTGCTGTGTACCACTGCGTACTGCTGTCACGCCGGAGCTGCTTCAGGTAAACAGTGCTGGGCCAGAGGCTGCATCCTGCACCCCAACCCCCTTCCCTGAGCCCCCTCCTGCATCCCAATCCCCTGCCCTACATTCATGGCCTTGCAATTTCCCTACCCAGATGTGGCCCTTAGGCCAAAAAGTTTGCTCACCCTGAGTTATGTTGACAGGGCCTCAAGCCCTAATACACCTCTACCCTGATATAACGCTCTCCTCAGGAGCCAAAAAATCTTACCGTGTTATAGGAGAAACCTCGTTATATCAAACTTACTTTGATCAACCAGAGTGTGCAGCCCCAGCGCGCTGCTTTACTCTATTTATATCCAAATTTGTGTTATATTGGGGTAGAGGTGTACTTAATATTCCAGTTATCTTGCCACAGGCAGTGTCCTATTGGTCAGTTGAGACGTCTTGGTTGCAATGTGCCTGTCCCTGATGGTGGGTGCAGTGGGATACTGACTGACTCATTCTAGAAAAGGCATGCCCTATTTATCAGCACTACAGATGGGAATTAACCATAAATCTCTCCTTAAATTTCACTGGCACAGCTAAACCCTTATTACTATACCTCACAATATATCTTACTAACTAATGAAAGGGTATATAAACTTGCTTTTTATAGGTAGTTATGGGTAAGTCAGTTAATAACCATATCCTTGTTTGTAGAATGAATGCAGTAATATGTACATCATAGTGTTAAGGCTAAATGAATTCACAAACACCTTCAACATTCTGAAAGTTTGCATGTAAATATACACCTTTACGCGGATATACCGCTGTTCTCGGGAGCCAAAAAAATCTTACTGCATTATAGGTGAAATCACGTCATATCAAACTTGCTTTGATCGGCTAGAGTGTAGAGCCCTGCCCTCCCAAGCACTGCTTTACCACAGTATAACCGAATGTGTGTTATATCAAGGTAGAGATGTATTCCTTTACCATTGCATTTGGCTCACTGCATTCCTAGAACTTCAGATCTTAAATTTCTTAGATTCAAACACTTTAAGTCAAGTGGTTTTATTTGTAAAAGTGACTCAAATGGGTAAGCAGTACTCAGCACCCAAACAAAAAAGTTTTCTGTAGATAAAGAATATGCTGTGTGTTCTCAATATGGTATCAAAAGATGCTAAAAAGCTATGCAGCAAGTAATTAAATGGCTGCTTGGATGTGAGCCTGCCTCCCCTTTTGTTTACCAGCAGTAGTCTCTAAGAATGACTTCAATCTATCACACACTTCAGTTCAACCTACAGGACTGCTAAGGTAAGTAATTTAATATTTCAACAAAAGTTAAGGGAGCCTTCCATACTGCTTTCCAAAATGCAAGAGGGTCTCAGTATTCAAAAGAGGCTTAAAAGTAAATCCATTATGGCATAATCTTAACCGTGGAAGTTTTCAACATTACACTTTGACTTGAAGTTTATTTTAGCAGTTAAATAGGAAGCGATTGCTCCTAAGACACTGACTAACACTCATAAGAAACAGCTAATACATAAATTAGTAGTTGCTTGTGGTGGAGTACTCAATAGGACTGTGGTCTCAGCAATATTCACATAAGTCAATATTCACTCAGCAATATTCACATAACCTTCCCCCCAAAAAATCATGATTTGTTTTGAAACTAACTTTAAAAAAAATAATTTCAGACATCTGATAGTCTTTATTCAAACTTGATTAAAAAATCTTTTATGCCACAAGCACACAGGCTCCACCAACTTCTTTGATCTTCTCCTCTGCTTTCCTGCTGAAGAATTTTGCTTTCACAATTACAGGCTGTTTGGGCAGCTTCCCTTTGCCCAGGACTTTGTAATAACCCTGGAAAGATACAAGAGAAATTGGCATAAATAATATTCAGGAAGAACTATAATCCTCTGCATCCACAATCTTTAATAGTAATTGGAGAGAAATACAAAGTATCAAATTTTAATGAAGAAAATGCAAATTTGGTCATGACTGATGTTTGCAATTCAGTCGTTTTGCATGGTGTGAATTTATCATCAAATACTCTCAAAATGTAAAAATTACATCAGCTTAAAGCTGTACAGTTTTGCCAAGAATTTTAATTCTCTTTGAATTTTACAAACATCTGTAGATAATGGAACGCTACAGTCCATGAAGAAAGTTATTTACATATCAGATTCTTCATTTTAATGGATTTTGTTAACCAACAACCACCTAAAGATAGGATTGTTGAAAACTATGCCAAAATTCTAACAAGAGTTTAGCATTTCATGATGCACAATAAAGCCCATCTTATCTCTTGGCTATTGGAGAGCTTATAATTATTCAGCTTCCCCCCCAATAGACATCAGTAGGGCTAGCTGCCTCCTTTTGATGTTGGAAAACGAGTCTAGGAAACAACAGAAAGCAATTGCTTGGACTAGTTAACATCTTCCAACAGATGGTTGGTTCTATTAAAGATGACACCTCTTCTAGATCTAACAATAGTCCTTAAGTTGGTCATAAGAGTCTCCCATATGGCTTTGTTTTGACCTACTCTAACCAGGCTGGCTGAAAGTATCAGTTGTAATTAAAACAATGTTACTGATCAGGTGACTGACTGAGGCATAACACACCATAGGCAGTGAATATAGATCAGTAGTCTTTCTCCGAGAACTATAGCACACCAAGACAATGAGAAGTGCCAGGATGTGACTCTAGCCTCGATGTGGAAAGGCTAACCCACATTATGCTGGAAAATTACATGCACTAAAAGCTCTAAGGCCATGTCTACACTACCACTTATGCCGACAAAACTTATGTTGCTGACATGGTTACACTGGCATCCTCCAGTGGTCTCCTAAAGCCGATACCTATGACTGATCTGAGCAGTTGCATGTAAGGCTTCATGTCTGTCACAGATTCTGTGACTTTCCATGACCGCCGTAGCGGCCGGTGCTGGCTTAGGGGCTGTCCAGCTTGGGCCCTGGGCCAGTAGCAGCAGTTTGGGTGTAGGAGGGTGCTCAGGTGCAGGTCAGCGTTTACCTAGGCAGGGGATCCCTGGCTCCCACTGGCATATCCCTGCAGCTCCAACTGACTGCAGAGTCAGCACTTGTGGCACGAGCAATGCACGGATCCCCCCTGGCTGCCGCTCCCCCTAGGAGCCCTGGGGAAAAGCTTGTTGGAGCCAGGTAGGGAGCCTGCTGGCCCCACCCCCAGCAGGGGGCCCAGGGAATGCACTGCCTCCCCCTCTCCCCCAGTTTTAGTGAGGGGTATGTAGTAAAAGTCATGGACAGGTCATGGGCTGTGATTTTTTATTTACTGCCCGTGACCTGTCCATGACTTTTACTAAAATACCCATGACTAAAACCTAGCCTTAGTTATAGGTGCACAAGGGGAGAGACAGACTCCAGTAAGACTGAGTTTAAATGTGGAGAGTACTGATTACATACATCACAGAAGCTAGTTCAAAGTATTTTTCTTAACTGTGAACATTAAATACTAGGGGGAAATTATTTTAAATTTGTTTTAAAAAATATTAAACACAAGCCAAATAAAGATGAAAAATACAGTGGCACGTATTTAAGCAGAATTAGTTTCATACAGTAGATCAGTGAACAAGACCCTAGGCAAAAAAATAAATGCAAGCAATTCCAATGTGAACGTATGCCAAGTAAAGCACACTTACTGAGCGTACAACATCAATGACAGGTGCTAATCCAGCCTGATTTTTTGCATAGTTGAGTCTTGTCTGTTCACTAACAAGTGTCCACAGTTTATCCAGATTAACAGTAGGGCAGAAATTCTGGTTCTTCTTCAAGTGGTAGTGTCTCATACCAACTTTCCCAAAATAACCAGGATGACTAGAAAGAAAAATCAATATAAGACATTCTATTTGGTTTAAATTAGAACTATTGGGGTTTCAAGAATGTTAAATGCGTAAACAAAGTATTTTTTCAAGCAGCTGAAGTTTTATTATTGGATTTTTTAAATCTGGACTCATGCATAAGAGACTACATGTGAATGAAATGTTTGTGTACATTTCATAACAAGTATCTTCAATACACACATGAATATCATCTAAATTGTCCCTGGTTCTTCTTGCTAATTTATCAAATAAGCAAAACCTGTGACAGAAAAGGAAAATAAGTAGAGAAATACTGGATTTGAAGTGTTATTTGCTGATGTAATCAACTGTTCTTATATTTCAATGATGATCACATTTTCTGAATCTACAAATACAATTTAGTATTTTTGTAAGCAGAATTCACAACTTGTACATCCTTTCTGATTAGTTTTGGTTCAGCCTGCAATCTCTGTCCACCCAAAGCTTTGGAATGGAGGTCTAGGCCTTGTTACTAACCTGGTGACTGACTGAACTACTAATAGGGACAGTCAGTGAATAAAGGTTAGTCGTTATTCTCCGAGTACTCTAGCACACCATGACAAGAAGCAGTGTCTAGATGTGACTCTAGTCTCGGACATCTTGAAATACATATCTCTTGCCCCATGAATGTTAATAAGATCCGGATAATGTTACACTTTCGATCTGTATGGTTACCATATAGTAACATTGCAGTGGCTCAGATCTGAACAGACTACTGGTATCCCAACCTTTAGTTAACTAAGTTCTAAAAAACCCAACACGTGAACAGTTCTGAAATATTTCAGAGTAGCAGCAGTGTTACCCTGTATCCACAAAAAGAACAGGAGTACTTGTGGCACCTTAGAGACTAACAAATTTATTAGAGTATAAGCTTTCATGGACTACAGCCCACTTCTTCGGATGCATATAGAGTGGAATAAATATTGAGGAGATATATATACACACATACAGAGAGCATGAACAGGTGGGAATTGTCTTACCAACTCTGAGAGGCCAATTGAGTAAGAGAAAAAAAACTTTTGAAGTGATAATCAAGATAGCCCAGTACAGACAGTTTGATAAGAAGTGTGAGAATACTTACAAGGGGAGATAGATTCAATGTCCAGGAAAGCTTATGCTCTAATAAATTGGTTAGTCTCTAAGGTGCCACAAGTACTCCAGTTCTGAAATAATTACCCCACTCTGAACTCACCAACATTGTTAATCATACTAATCTGTGGAAAGAAGAAGCGCGTATACAAAAGAGGACTATGAAGCGCTGCCTTGTTACAAAGCCTGTCCGTTTACATGAATGGTTCAAAATGCCCACTATGGAAGCTAGTTCGCCACGTGACATCTCAACATGGCCAGGAAACAGAGGAAGGACGAGGCATGGTTTTTAGGTGTCTTACTATTTGTCAAAGTTAATCCTGTGGTGGTGCATACCCCCAGCATTGCCACGGCCACCGGGATGCTTCCTGTGCTTGCCTGGAAGGAGAGACAAGAAGAAATCGTGATGCCAGAAATGCGGTACGTCGCTGAAGTCCCCGAGAGGCCCGCTCCGGCCCAGCAGGCACCGTGCGAGCGGGGCTGCAGCCTGTTACTGCTCGTCCCCCAGGACGGACCCGGGTCCAGCGGGGGAGCAGGGGACGCAGACACGACGTGGGGCTGCGCTCCGCACTCACCGATGCGACCGTGGCCGTGGCTGACGTGTCCCCTCAGCTTCCTGGTCTTCCTCAGTCTGGAGGGCTGCAGAGAGCAGAGCGCGTTACCGAGCGGCCGGGCCGGAAAGCGGGACCCGCGTCCCGCCTCCTGCCCGGGCCCCCTCGGGGCTGAAGCTCCCCGGCCTCAGGGCGACGCGGGGGAGCCGGGGAAGGCTCCGGGCCCTGCGCTCTCCCCTCCCTCCGGCCCGGCGGGGCCCGCTCCCCCGGGAAAGTGGTAGTGGGGCGGCGCGGGCACCGGAGGGCCCGGCCACGAGCACGCGGAGCCCCCTCTCCAGAGCGCGGGGAGCCGCGCGCGCCAGGTTCCCCCCTCCCGGCTGCTCCCCTCAGCCCTGCCCGGCCACGCGGCCGCAGCCAGCAGCTCACCATGCTGGCGGCGTCGGGTAAAAGAAAGAAGAGGGGCTGATGTCTCGCGAGAAGAGGGAAGCGGAGGGCGGAGGAAGCAGAAATGAAGGCATGGGAGCGGAGCCTCTCGCGAGATCTCAAGCAGCCTATTTCCCGTAGCGGGGTTTGGGAGGAGCCGAGTGGGGCTGGGTTAGCGAGCGAGTGTTTAGCGTCGCTGGGTCCCATCCCGTGTCTGGGCATGATCGGGCCATGCGGACCCTCGCTCCCCCTAGGGGTCTTCCTCCGCCCGTGCTCTGGGCTGGGGGCTCTGAGCCCGAGCTGCTCCCCGTTTGGGCTCGGGGCAGTGTCCCCTTGCCGTCCCCTCCCGGGGGTTCCTGAGCTGCTTACTCTGGTCCCATGACGTTACCACCAGGCTGCTGATGCTTGATGGCCTCCCTGAAGCTCCAGCTCCTGGAGTCACGGGGCTAGGGAACACTCGGCTTGTACTTTGTGTGTCAAGTAGCGTGGTGGCCCTCCTTGTGCGAAAAGCTTGAAAACATGAACCCTAAAGGCTGGACGGCAACAAAGAACACCCCGCCTTTCTTATTTTATAAAAAACCCAAGTTTTTCAGGCAAATTATTTTGTGGGCGTGTGGTTGGAAATAGTGTTCCTGTTGCACCGCAAGAGCTTGCGTGGCGGATGCTGTGGGTTTGTGCTTAGAGCACAGGATATGGAGTCAGGCATTCTAGAGTCTGTTCCTGGCCCTGTGATAGATTTGCTGTGTTACCTTCTGCAAGCCACTTAACTCCTATGTTCCTCAGCTTTCCCACAGATACAATGGAGATGCTCTTTACCTTGTCTGGGTGGTGTGAATAGTACTTCCTTAATGTTTTAAAGGGCTTTTAGAGTATTCCATGTGCAAAGTAGTCAGTTCTTTCTTTATAAAATAAATTCACTCCTAAAATGAGACCCTTTGGGTATTGTCTACATGGTAGCAAGGAATGAGCCTTCTAGCCCCCCTAGAGAGACTTGTGAAAGTAGGGTTCAAGCTAGTGCACTAACAATTAGCAGTGTGGATATTGCATTTCAAGTGGCAGTTCAGGCTCTCAAGCCTGCCAAACCATGTGGGTCTAAGCTCAGGTTGCTATCCTGAGTTTTCGTTGGAGCCACAACATCCACACTGCTATATTTTAGATCAATCCATGTTAGGGCAATTCTGTCTACCTAGGCTGTGAAGCTTCCTCCCAGCTGCAGTGTAGACGTATTCTGTGTGGCCAGGTGTTAGCCCAGAATAAATTTTCATGGTTGAGTTATAAGCTCATGCAAATAGAGTGTAACAGTAGAAATATTTACCGTTCTTTGGCTGTTCCAAAACCTTCAGACTCTGCTATAAACCTAGTTTAAAATGGCTTGGGCTTACTGATAAAAGATTATTGTTTTTTCCAAATAATTTTGTTTTACAACAAGTGTTTTAATATTTATACTTCAGTGAAAACATTGCCTGTTAATTACAACTAATATTTTTGTTTATAAGTGGATTTTTTTACAGTTCACTCCAAAGTTTTCCATTAAATATATGATACGTCCTTTAATACTTGCTGCTTAGTACAAATAAAAGTGGGGAGAATGACATAGGAGAAACTGTTACTAAAATATGACTATATATTTTTTTTAATTTTGAGGTCCTGTTTATAAATGTTTAGGAGCAATTGTGAACCTGAGTGGTTTTGTCCTTTACAGTTTTGTACTATACATTTGCTGAGGTGTCTAGTAACCTATTTCCAGCAGTTGATCATAGTTTGTAATAAAGCTAGTTTTTTACTTTTCTGTTTACAAATTACACAGAAGTAGAGTTGCTGTACACATGGGGGAGGGATAGCTCAGTGATTTGAGCATTGGCCTTCTAAACCCAGGGTTGTGAGTTTAATTTTTGAGGGGGCCACTTAGGGATCTGGGGCAAAATCAGCACTTAGTCCTGCTAGTGAAGGCAGGGGGCTGGACTCAATGACCTTTCAAGGTCCCTTCCAGTTCTAGGAGATAGGATATCTCCATTTATTTATTTATATGACCTAAATAAGAGATTGAGTGAAATTGGAGTGGCGGGAACAAGCTCATAATCTGTGAACCTCACACAGCTTCCATTAGGTTGTGATTTACAACTGCAGTTTTCTTAAGACCTCTGCGTCTGACCCTTCCTACTGACAGTGTTTTAGAATTTAGCATAATTTCTTTTTTTCTCCATAACGCAGGATAGTTCTAGTGTGCCACATCAGGTGCATTATGTTTCTTTTTTTTTCTTTGGAAGTATCAGGTACTAGCCTTTGCTGAAGAAAGGATATCACCAAGCTAGATAGAATTTACTAGATACTCAGTGGTCATCTTTACAATTTGATATGATTCCCAGGAAGGACATCTGATGACATTTAAGAGACTTCGGACTAAGGATTTTCCCATTAATAGGTTCTGCACAAATAGAGAGCAAGAATGAAAGAGCTAATTAAAATGAAGACTTACTTAACTTTTTGATTTTAAATGTTTTGCTTGTTTTCCCTCTTGTTCTTTACTTTGTATCCATGTTTTATAAATATGTAAAGGTATTTTTGTTTGGTGGTATTCAACGAATGAAACCAAGCCCTTGCCAACCCAAATAACTGTCAGTGTACCAATTATAAAATAAACAAATATGTTAAGATAAATATTATAATGTTGTACAAGCCGTGCAGAATCCTCACAACAAACACCCTCTTTTGACACCAGGAAGATAGCAAAACCACCATTTGATGGCATCAGCAAGAAATAAAGATGAGGACACACAAGAGAGAGAAAATCAGGTGACTTATGAAAGTCACAGCCCTAAGCTACAAAGACGCTCGAATTATGGTACCATTTGCCTTATGCTTTCCTCTTCTATTAAACATATTTACACCTTCCTGGAAATCCTAATTCTGTGATGTATTGTGTCCTTCAACTAAAGCCAGGGTGTACTGATGGCTCTCAGTACTTCATAAGGTGGGTTTGCATTGTTGCTCCATGGCCTTGGTTCTGGAAAAATTTTTAGCCATCTGTCTAAACATTACCCTTTCTTAAAAACTCAGCCTCCTATTATAAAATTAATATATTTGTGTGTTCTAATTAGTAATGAAGCAATATGTTAAAGTATTTGTGAGGAGCATAGACTCATAGACTAAGGCCAGAAGGAGCCATCATAAAAGCGTAGGATTGGAAGGGAGCTTGAGAGGTGTTCTAGTCCAGTCCCCTGCGTGATCATGATCATCTGGTCTGGCCTCCTGCATGTTGCAGGCCACAGAGCCTCACCCACCTATTCTTGTAGTAGAATAGCCTCTTGCTGAGTTACTGAAGCCCTCAGGTCTTGATTTAGAGACTGCAAGTTGCAGTGAATCCACCATTTATGCTAGTTCAAACCAGCAAGTGACCTGTGCCTCATGCTGCAGAGGAATTCAAAATTCCCCAGGGTCTCTGTCATTCTGATCTGGGGGAAGATTCTTTCCAGTCCCCAGATATGATGATTAGTTAGACCCTGAGCATGTGGGCAAGCCCCACCAGCCAGACACTTGGGAAAGAATACTCTATATTAACCGAGAGCTCTCTCCCTATAGTGCCGCATCTCTGGCCATTGGAGATTTCTATTACTCCAGTTTTCAAGGTCATCTAAATATTCTTGTATGATATTCTGGTCCTTATCTGTATTGGCAATTTTCAGAGTAGCAGCCGTGTTAGTCTGTATCCTCAAAAAGAACAGGAGTACTTGTGGCACCTTAGAGACTAACAAATTTATTAGAGCATAAGCTTTCGTGGACTACAGCCCACTTCTTCGGATGCATATAGAGTGGAATAAATATTGAGGAGATATATATACACACATACAGAGAGCATAAACAGGTGGGAGTTGTCTTACCAACTCTGAGAGGCCAATTAAGTAAGAGAAAAAAAACTTTTGAAGTGATAATCAAGATAGCCCAGTACAGACAGTTTGATAAGAAGCAAGTGTGAGAATACTTACAAGGGGAGATAGATTCAGTGTTTGTAATGGCTCAGCCATTCCCAGTCCTTATTCAATCCTGAGTTGATTGTGTCTAATTTGCATATCAATTCCAGCTCAGCAGTCTCTCGTTGGAGTCTGTTTTTGAAGTTTTTCTGTTGTAAGATAGCCACCCGCAGGTCTGACATTGAATGACCAGACAGGTTAAAGTGTTCTCCCACTGGTTTTTGAGTATTATGATTCCTGATGTCAGATTTGTGTCCATTAATTCTTTTGCGTAGAGACTGTCCGGTTTGGCCAATGTACATGGCAGAGGGGCATTGCTGGCACATGATGGCATATATCACATTGGTAGATGTGCAGGTGAACGAGCCCCTGATGGTATGGCTGATGTGATTAGGTCCTATGATGATGTCACTTGAATAGATATGTGGACAGAGTTGGCATCGGGCTTTGTTACAAGGATAGGTTCCTGGGTCAGTGGTTTTGTTCAGTGATGTGTGGTTGCTGGCGAGTATTTGCTTTAGGTTGGGGGGTTGTCTGTATCCCACCATCAACCTCAGCCTAGATCAATCCACACAAGCGGTCCATTTCCTGGACACTACTGTGCTAATAAGCGATGGTCACATAAATACCACCCTATACCGGAAACCTACTGACTGCTACACTTACCTACATGCCTCCAGCTTCCATCCAGGACACACCACACGATCCATTGTCTACAGCCAAGCTCTAAGATATAACCGCATTTGCTCCAATCCCTCAGATAGAGACAAGCACCTACAAGATCTCTATCAAGCATTCTTAAAACTACAATACCCACCTGCTGAAGTGAAAAAACAGATTGACAGAGCCAGACAAGTACCCAGAAGTCACCTCCTACAAGAGAGGCCCAACAAAGAAAATAACAGAACACCACTAGCTGTCACCTTCAGCCCCCAACTAAAACCTCTCCAGCGCATCATCAGAGATCTACAACCTATCCTGAAAGATGATCCTTTACTCTCACAGATCTTGGGAGACAGACCTATCCTCACTTACAGACAACCCCCCAACCTAAAGCAAATACTCACCAGCAACCACACATCACTGAACAAAACCACTGACCCAGGAACCTATCCTTGTAACAAAGCCCGATGCCAACTCTGTCCACATATCTATTCAAGTGACATCATCATAGGACCTAATCACATCAGCCATACCATCAGGGGCTCGTTCACCTGCACATCTACCAATGTGATATATGCCATCATGTGCCAGCAATGCCCCTCTGCCATGTACATTGGCCAAACCGGACAGTCTCTACGCAAAAGAATTAATGGACACAAATCTGACATCAGGAATCATAATACTCAAAAACCAGTGGGAGAACACTTTAACCTGTCTAGTCATTCAATGTCAGACCTGCGGGTGGCTATCTTACAACAGAAAAACTTCAAAAACAGACTCCAACGAGAGACTGCTGAGCTGGAATTGATATGCAAACTAGACACAATCAACTCAGGATTGAATAAGGACTGGGAATGGCTGAGCCATTACAAACATTGAATCTATCTCCCCTTGTAAGTATTCTCACACTTCTTATCAAACTGTCTGTACTGGGCTATCTTGATTATTACTTCAAAAGTTTTTTTTCTCTTACTTAATTGGCCTCTCAGAGTTGGTAAGACAACTCCCACCTGTTTATGCTCTCTGTATGTGTGTATATATATCTCCTCAATATTTATTCCACTCTATATGCATCCGAAGAAGTGGGCTGTAGTCCACGAAAGCTTATGCTCTAATAAATTTGTTAGTCTCTAAGGTGCCACAAGTACTCCTGTTCTTTTTGTATTGGCAATACCTCCCAACTTTGTGTCATCCACAAATGTTATTAGTGCACACCCACTTTTTGAGCCAATGTCATTAATGAAAATGTGAAATAAGATTGGTCCCAATATGGATCCTTGAGGAGTTCTGCTAGTAACCTTCCTCCAGCCTGACAGTCACCTATCACCAGTTCTTTACCCACCTCTTGATTCTCGTATTAATCCCCACCTCCAATTTAACTAATAATTTTCCATGTGTAATAGTACCAAATGTCTTACTGAAATCCAGGTATATTACATCTACTGCACTTCCTTTGTCTAGAAAATTGGTTATCTTCTCAAGGAAGATCATGTTGGTCTGGCATGATCTACCTTTTGTAATACCATGTTGTATTTTATCTTTAATGTCCTTCACTACTTTCTTTTTCAAAATTTGTTCTAAGACCTTGCATTCTATTGAGGACAAATTAACGGGCCTGTAGTTTCCCAGATCACTTTTTCCCCCCTTTCTAAAGTATAAGTATGTACTGTTGGAGACTGCAGAAGACCACTTTGAACATTTACCTCTGGAAGATGGATCATGAAGATGCATCAAATAAAGTGAGTTCATATATAAATAATCATTATTATTATCATGTTATCTAATTATACTATTGGTACATTTAATGGAGCTTATTTTTAAATGGGCCTTAAAACGGACTCTAATGTTGAATCTGCAGTCAACTATGGATGCAAATGATAGATTATTGTTGTCTGTCTGATATGCTAGTGCAATCAAGTAGTTAGAGGGCCATATATTTTCATTTGCGCCTGCAACTGGTTGTGGTTGCAAAATAAGAGGCAGGTTTTAAAATTTAGTCCAATATGTTTTAAAATTGAAAATAGAAAAATTAAAATGTGTTACTCTTAAACTCTTTTTTTTTAAATGGACAGATCGTAATTTTTGAGTCATTCAGATTTTGTTATTTCATTATATAAAAAGAGCATGCTTCCCAGCCTTTGCTTTTAGAGAATCCATTTGTTTTGCTTCAAATGTGTCCACATTGTTTATAGTTTGTCTAAATGTTGCTTTATTCATATGCTTGTTTGTCTGGCTCAGCCCCTCAGTAAAGTCTAGAGAGATTGTTCAGCATTACTCAGGACCTGAGAAGCTTCTCTAGTTATATCCCACATATGTAAGAGTTGTGCTAGTTGCCCAAGTTTACGCACATGCTGGTAATATTATGTAACTTTAAAACTGTTGTTTTCTGAACCCCTCAGATGTAATAAATATCTTTCAGTAAGTGGGCGTTAATCTTGTAACGGGCAGACTAGAAACACAGTATAATTTTAAATGAGAAACACATAATGTCTTTCTGTCTCATTTAAGTGATATGAAAATGTTATATGTGTTCAATGGGTAGGTGTCTTGT